>NC_136550.1:791795-888983 GCF_910591455.1 Pholis gunnellus | reverse complement strand
GATTACACGTGTCAGGACCCCCAGCAGACTGTGAATAGCAGACACACACACACACACACACAGTCTTACATAATAGAGGTTATACACAGCCTTACTTTGGTTGCTATATCCATCAGTCACTTCGGGGGAATTTCATTTCCCACGGTTGTCATAAAACTCTCCCGCAGGCTAACGGCCGACACCCTCCGTCTCCACACACACACATTTTAATAGGCACACTCCGGCGGTGCTTCTGAGAAACATTGTAAATGTGTCCGCGGTCTAAATTTGTCACCGCGGCGGTGCAGACGAGTTCTTTTCCTCGTCAGCATTTGAAGCCTCGCTCGTAATGAGGCTGCCAGTCACCGAGTCTGGGATTAAAAAACACAAGAAGACGCACAACAGACGATGATGAGAGAGCTGCGAGGCGAGAAAGAGAGAGGAAACATACTTGTTTCTTTTTTAACAGCTACAATGTGAAACCTTCTGCCGGCAGGCAGTTTGGTGTTTAGTCAAGTCGACTCATTCCTCCCACTCAGCGGAGAGAGAGAGAGAGAGAGAGAGAGAGAGAGAGAGAGAGAGAGAGAGAGAGAGAGAGAGAGAGAGAGAGACAGAGAGAGAGAGACAGAGAGAGAGAGAGAGAGAGACAGAGAGAGAGACAGAGAGAGAGAGAGAGAGACAGAGAGACAGAGAGAGACAGAGAGAGAGAGAGAGAGAGAGAGAGACAGAGAGAGAGAGACAGAGAGAGGAGAGAGAGAGAGAGAGAGAGAGAGAGAGAGACAGAGAGAGAGAGAGAGAGCCAGGACTCATCCAGAGACTGAGAGGAAACATGTGTCACTTCAGTTCGTTCTGACTTCTTCAGGCTGGAAGACTTAAACAAACCTTCATCACAGCTGGACTTCACTGACTTTAGCAGTATTAAGAGTTGGATGCTAACATGCTAACATATTATATAGAGAGGAGAGAGAGAGAGAGAGAGAGAGAGAGAGAGAGAGAGGGGGGGAGAGGGGGGATGTAAAAATAAAGCACATAAAGTCTGTATTTTTTTCCCAACATTGTAACACTTGTAAACACTGACCCACATGTTGGATGTATAGATTCATTTGTTTCTCTTTTTTTGTTAAATAAATTTTGAACTTTATATTGTCGTGAAAAACAAGTCCACAGAAGTTTAGTTCATCGTCATTAAAAACCCGCTCACATCAACGTCCACTCCTACCGATTCTACCTGCGTCTAAACAGGAAGTCGGCGGTGAAATAGTAAAGCCCGCCTCTTGCTTTGATTTGATTGGCTGCCTCGGTCGAGCGTGAAGCCTGGAGCTGAAACGTTACAAATATTTCGTTTCTATTGGTGTGATCGGCGCCAAAGTCACAAAAAAAGAACAAGCAACAAATAAACATCAAATTAAAATATATTGTATAAATGTTGTTCTCTACGCGGGTTTATTTATGTCTCATTAGCCGCATGAGAGTTGATTAAATATGTTCGGGCTGTCGAGTCTGAGCATTCTCAAGAGTAAAGGAAATCAGATTACAAATGCAAATGCAGTGGAATTCCCTCAAGGGTTCACTTACTTGCTTCTATTATTTCCTGTGGCAGAGATGTTGGCTTGCTGTTATTATCCGGGTGTCGAGCGTTCACAGCTGTGTCACTGAATGCTGTTTTCATGCTGCGTGTTATTGTGGAGATGTTTCTGCTGGACAAACGGCTGAATGTCTTGTGGGGAGGAAAGGGAACGTTTTCAATGGGTTCATGTTGCAGCACTTACTTCCAGCCTGATAACAAGCGCTGTTCATCATCCAGGAGGTGTTGGGCTCGTTGTGCACACTGCTTCTTAGTGGGCGGGATGTTTTTCCCTTTCAGTGAGAAGAAGCAGAGGACAACAGAATCAAACATTATGCTTATCAGCCATTAAAATGCTGCGTGTGAAGCAGATTGCCTGCAGGCTGGTTTCATTTCCATAAAGCCGAACATAAGCAGAGAGCAGTTTGTTCTCTGCTTATATAATAAAGTAAAAAATGAAAAAACACACCGACTCACATTCACTGTTTCCACACCAGTCGTCCTTGTTGCTGTAAACTGTTGATGAACCAGCGGGGGGGGGATTCCCAAATATTCACACTTGATTAAAAGCAATCAGGCTTCAGAAAAATGTTCATCTGGTGGCGAAGAAACCGATGATGCTGCAGATCAATTATCAAACATCGAATCCTGATCCTAACGTCATAATATTTGAGTAAAGAAGAACCAAAATCTGCACAAAAGAACATTCATTCAGCATGAACAATGCGGTCTCAAATTAAAAGGTCCAAAAACATCAGCATCCAGCCTCCATATTACTGTATACAACTATACACAGCACCAGTCCACATAGTACGACTTGGTTAAGATCAAGGTTTTGGGTTGAAATAAGTATGTTTGTAACGTAATTTCAGTTGCGTAAGCCGATGACACATAATATGTGATTTAAGTTAATAAGTTGCATGTGATTGTTCAACTCGTCCAACCACCACGACCTCCTCCTGGAAAACCTCCTGGTTTTCTCTAAGCTACTAATAATTACGCATGTTATCCACTTTGTAATGAACGAGGAAGTTAAAAGGCCACATAAGCAAACACTGAGTGGCGGGAACGGCGGCGGTTCAACAAACACCGATCTTCACACCCCGTGTGAAACGACAAGTCAGCGAACGATCTTCTCCTGAAGCCAACTCTGTCGTTTCCTGTGAAGACGGAAGTTTATTTTGAAAAGACTCTGCATATAACTCTGCTTTCAGGGATTGATCGGTGCTTATTGCACTTTGTAAAACCACTTTATTGCTGTAATTTAACAGGAAAACGAGTTTGAGAAACATGCTGAGCACAGATGGACGGAGAAGTGGTTTATTTTGCAGGAGTTCTTTGAAAACCTTCACTGGGTTCTTTTAAGTGACATTTTCCGCCACTCTAGCGATGAAAAGTAGGTCAGTCCATCCACCACTTTATGGTCCCCGAAGGATGAATCTCTCTGATTTTAATGATCCTGTGACTCTTCCTTCACCATCCCTATGTGGTCAATATTTGTTGTTTTTTAGTGAAATGTTTCTTGCACTACTGGATGGGTTGATGTGAACGCTGGTGTAGACATCCATGATGCCCAGAGGACGAATCCCAATGAACGTCCCTCATATATTCTTCTCTAGATCCACCTGCAGGTCAACATTTGACTTGTCCGGATGGAGAACAAATGTAAAATTTAAAGTAATGTTTAATGTGCAAATTAATCTGGAAGTGAAACAACAGAGTGTCTTTAAAAATAGATTTTAAAGTAAGATTTAAAGTAATCAAATAACTGCACAGGAGGTCCATGTAGACCGCTAAACGTCCATCTTGTCATCTTGTGTTGGTATTTGATCACATCTGATGGATGAGTTTGAGCTCACTGATGTTTCCCAGTGGAACACACACACACACACACACACATAATAACAAACTCCCAGCAGCTTTGTCCGTCAACATTACAGTAAATGATCAGTGTTTTTGCATGTTTTACTACAAATGTCAAGTCGAATACAATTTCCAGCGTCTCAAGTGGTTTCGCCGGCTGATGCTTCGTGGGGACTCTGAGCACACACTGACTTGTGGGGACCTAACCAAAAAGTCCTCACAAGGTAGGTCAACACACACACACACACACACATACACACACACACCCGTCATTGCCGTTGGCTGAGGCTGCGACTTCGCCGGTCAAAGTTCATGAAAGTTGAAGTCCACGTAATGCAAAGATAAGAATTTGCTTTGCCACCAAAAACGAATGTTTTATTCTCCCGTTCACTCGCATAGAATGGAAGTAAACGGAAAGGGAATATTCGCCAATGTTGATTTTGCACTTATATGCTTTTAATCACTTTTATATGCTAGAAGTGTTTATTAGGTCGGCTGTTTAAGATTTAGCTTTTAAGATTAGAAAAGATCTATATCAATGTCATTTCTGTGTTAAAGTGGCAAAGGGGAAGTTTTTCATTTAAATAAATGTCAAGTTCCCATCTATCGCTGAAGGAGGTAAAACAATGGTTACAGTATTGTAATATTTACATATTTCCAGAATTACAAACTGGGTAATCTGTGGGATTTCAATCAAATCAAAAGTTTTTGGAAAGAGAGTTTTTCAAATGTATTTTCTTGGCGCTTTGAGCACCACAGGCCGAGTTATGTAGACAGACTTCTCTACTACTCATGCCAAAAAAATCTAGATTGATGAATACCACTACAGGTTAGAGGAAAAATACGTGTCTGTTAAAGACTTTTAGCTGGTTTTATAAAGTAAATAAAGAATAAAACAGGAATAAAGCAGATTGCTGCATCAGAACACATTAAAAACAAGGTGACTTTAATGTAAACAGAGTTCCTGCAGTTTGAGAAACTTTCTTCTTCCTCTTTTGCTAAATCAATACTTCTCCTGCTCGAACATCAGAAACGATATGAGCAGAGACTCGTATCGTTCCTCCCCTGATACCCTCTGAAGGACATCTCGTACTTTTATTAAGCGACAGCTGCTCATGTTGCTGCCAACAACATCACTGCCTCTCAGCAGCACCGCCCTGAGAGAGAGAATCTTTTACGAGTCGCGAGGGATCCGCTTGGTGTTCTTGGCCTTCAGCCTTTGAATTAACATCGATACTTTTACATTTATTGATCGACTTTTCGGGCGTCCAAATCTGCATTTGGGGGACCGCTTTGCCTTTTGAAAAATTTGGAAACATGTGACGTAAGTTTTAAACTAGATGTGGCAGCTCATCAGGATTCAGCAACAGAGTAATTCCTTCCTTAGTTTAAAAAAGCAGATTTTAACCAAAAGACAAACTGCACATTCTCCAGCAGTATTCTATTTCTAGCTCTCTATATCAATAAGACTTTATTTTAAAGAAATGTTTCAATTCTTTTCTTATTACTCTTGAAAATAATATTTTCACAGAACTGAAATACGATCAAATAACTGACCAAGACTTTCTATACACTCTTTATATAATCTGTGTGCTATTTTCAGGATAATTGAAGTCAGAGGTCTCAAACTCAAGGCCCGCGAATCCGCCAGCAAAAAAAAGTTCAATAAAAAAAAAGAAAAATTTAAAGTTAGACTTGAGAATAAAAATATCCCCACAGTCGAAATTCTGAGATAGAAAGTCTAAGTTATGAGATACTTAAACACAGTCATAGAAGCACCTCATCATAGGTTACATTTAACATATAATTGTATAGCAGTATTTCTCTGGCAGACTTTTGTAAGAATTCGTCAGATACCAGCAGCTCAGTGAATACCGTCTAATGAACAGCAACAGGTAGTGAAGTGAGAGGAGGAAGGAATAAAAGGAGTTGGCACACAGCATTTTGAAATGGAAACCTTGTATTTTCTTTCTGATACTGCAAGGTTATTGTGTTTCTGTGTTTTCAGAGGCATCAGTGCAACTTTCTCATACAGCGCCCAGCAGGACGCAACATTTCCAAGATGTGACGGACATGAAAACAACAAGTAAAGTAAAAGTAAAACTTCCATACACTAGATTCTATTTGTGCAGATTAGTACAGCAAGGATGACACATGTCTGTAGTCCAACAGGAATCATATCTAATCATAAATATAAAGCAAAGTACATTTTATTTATATACATCCCCAAATCACAAATTTGCCTGAAAGGCTGTACATCAATATATATCATTGTGTATCCCTAAAGAAAATAAAAGCTACTCGTGGAGGATCCGCAGCCTCCGAGATGTGAGTTTGAGTAAGAAGTAACTTCCGTGAGGCGCCGTGCATCACAACAAGCAATGGATCAAACCTCTACAACCTTTACACGAGGTCAAATACGATCAATTCAGTTCTGCTTCGACAGCCAACTATCGCAGAGTGCTAATGACTCTGCAGCACCTGAAGCACTTAAACATTCAGTTCAAAGCTTTGTTTGTAAAGAAAATATTTATTTATTTCCCCGTCTGCAGGATTGGCGTCTCTTTTCTGTACATACCCCATTAATCACAGTGACGGCATGAAACAGCTGCATGAAAAGCCAGAGTGTGAGACAATAAAGAAAGACAACAAATGACAACTGTCAGACTACAGAACAACCTCCATAAAAACTTCATCAGGAAGTGAGAAGTATGAGCTCTCCAGGGCGGGGGAGGGGACATTCTTTGAGAATTGTCTTCTAATGACTAAACAAAATCTCCATTTTTCTTAATCACTGTGAGAGTTTCTGAATCTGAGGACATTCCCCGTGTATTGGTAAGACATCAGAGCGGGCTTCACTAACAGCGTTAATGGAATCATCTTTATCCCCTCGACGCTCGGTGGGAAAGCCAATCATGTCCTTAACACTTGAGACTAATCAAATATGTGCCTGGTCTGACTCTGGTTTAAATAGATTTACATACATTAGGTAAATGTCGAGGCCCTTGATAGCTTCACTTCACTGCAGTACAGTAGGAAGGTGTTGAGAGAACAATGAATTACAGGCAGTGATGCCCCGCTGTCAGGTCGGTTACAGGGCTGTTGTCTGATATGGAGGTGTGTCAGCACACACTCCATGAATCAGTTAGATGCTTCACTTCAAAAACATGTTTTTAAACCATCCTTGCAAAGCCCAGTGTTTGAAATGCAGAATAAGAGTTAAAAATGGCTGACATTGTAACTTATAAAAGTAGTAAAAGCACAAGTGTTACTAATGAGAAGTGTCCCCTTAAACCATGAACGTGTGATAGTGAGCCAGCACGTGCAATACCAGGACCTTGATGCTTACTATTTACACCTGTCCCCACTGTCCTCAATGAAAGGACCTGTTCTTTTTAGGTGGAATTGGTTACGACTATAGAAATTGTGGTAATTGCGGACCATTCTGCAGCTCACAATTTACATCCATTGACAACGTTCAGAGCCAATGCAGGAAGCGGTGTGTCCTTTGTGTAGAAAGGTGGAAAGTAATAGAGGTCGGGGCAGTTAATGGGCATGTAGCACACTCGACATTCATGGTGGAGACCTGAAATTGCTTCCTGTTGCAGACCATAATTCTCTTTTTACCATCCCCACCATAACAAAGTCTTGTTTTAAAAGAGAGACCTCGCCAAGACAGAAAACTGTCACACGTTACAGAAGAGTGTAGAAAATATGTATTTTTTTAGATTAAGAGACAATTAAACAATATAGATAATTAGTGCAAATAAAACTAAAAACTAAATATATATATATTTTTTGGCGCAGAATTTTAATAGCGTTAATCTTACCCTAGGTATGCACAGATACAAAAATCACTAAACGTAATCTAGGGTTTTGCAGAATTGTTCAATATTGACTTTTGTTTTTGCATCTCACGATTCAGGAGATTTGAGCACAAATGCAAAATGCTTTACAAACGTCCAAATGTTCGCACCCTGACCACCAACAATACAACCTAACCCAAAAACCTCTTCCTTGTGTCCAACTTGACAAACAAGTTCGTAAATACATTAATCAATAGTATTTATTCAAAGCCACAAACATTTTAAATCTTAACTTTACATCTTCTCACAACCTTTTTCTAAGCATTCGATCACATTTCACTGTCTTAGTTAGTTCATTTGACCTATAATAATAATAATTAAAGGGGAGAAGCAAGTCAAGTGGACTGTTTTAATTAGCTTTCAAGGACTCTCAGCATCGTTAAGAGGCATTCTGGGAAATGTAGTATATCAGTGTCTAACATAGAAGTAGAGTGGAAGAGGGAAAGACTAATTGTATGAGAGTCCTCTCGCTGAGAGGGTAACCGATGCTAATGCGAGATCCAGGACAAACCCATGAAATTGGACTCAGGTAGCTGATTTCCCGTGGGAGCATTAAAGTTTCATAACCACCAAGTTTTGCTGCATTAAAACAGTGCATTATGGGGGATTTTGCAGCTGATATTAGTGTTAGACCATCTTTCCAAATTCATCAGTGTGTCGCCTGAAAATTAAAATCCTCTCTCTCTTGTATTTTAACTGCACAGCGGCCTCAAGTCTTCTCCTGGTCTCTCTCTCCTCTAACATTCATAATAATTCACCTTCTCCCAGGCTGCTCTTTTATCACCTCCTCAATCATTCCTCCCCCCTACATGCGTATCTCCCTCCAGTCTCTCCTCTTTTCAATCTTCACAGATTTTCTGATTCCTGTGATTTCTTGTCATTTCTTGTCACCTCCTCCCTAATTCTCGTCCTCTTAGAGAAACAAATCGTTGTGTTTCCCATTATTCCTTCTTCTGCCTCCATCATCATACTGATACTAACTGTCACTTCCATCCATTTATCCATCCGTCGCTCCCTTCAGGGCTGTTTGACAGTGAAATGACCCTCAAGCTATCAGAACAGATGCATTAATGTATATTTCTGCGTTTCTGAAATAAAATATGTAACATTTGTGGAATTCACAGCATGGAGGCGATGTGACACTGTGACTCACAGCATGGTGTGTCACATAAAAAGGATTATTTACCCGTCTCACCCATGAGGGGCTCAGCAGAAACCTGTGACCCAGTTCTGAAAACTAGTCCGCGTCAAAAATTCTTTAGATCGTCCGTATGGATCCGTTTTATCATTTGCGACGTGCAAACTGTGATTTGCAACACGCGGGACCCTGAAATCTGTCTGCACTCTGCAGCTGACAACCACTCGCAGAACACTCGCTCACTATTTCATCACTTTTTAATAAATATTCTAAATTTGGTGCATAGTAGTGCTGTAAGGTCTTTGTTTGCAAGGACTTTGTGTAAAAAATTAAAATATAAAGATGTATATATATCTTTATATAGATATATATATATATATATATATATATATATATATATATATATATATATATATATATATATATCTTTATATTTTCTCTAACTGACTGTAAATATTACGGTCCAAGTTTTAAACACGTTGTGAATTGAAACACAGCAAAACCAAAATGCAACAAACCTCTTTGGTTTGTTACGTGAAAGATGGAGGTTTGGCGTACAATGAGTTTGTTAACTGAAGTTATTTACGTAACGTTAAACGTTGACGCAACCATCAAACGCGGACTTCCAGTTCAGTCAGAAACGTATTTGGGATACGTTGATGGTAATCTGTGTCCCTGGAAGCGTAACGGACCGTGCTGTCTTTAGACTGACCTCAGGTCACCTTGCCTGGTTTTCTTTGTTTCCCTTTCCTCACAATGTCTGTATTTCTTTCCTTTCATGCTGAGTAACCATCACTTCAGACCAGCGGAGGGTCATTTTGAAGTGTGGGCATCAACACAAACACAAAAGGTCCTTTTCTCCCTAATCGCTGAGGAGCTGACTGTTCCTCTGGATGTGAGGTTTCCATTTGTCAGCTCAACGCCTCCGTACCTCCACCTGCCTGCTGAGTGTTTCCAGGAGCAGACTGTGTAAGTGGATTATAATAAAGAGTGAGAGACGTTCTTCTTTAACTCTTATGAATAACACTTAAAGGCAGTGAGAGCACAAAAAATACATCAAAACAAAATGCAGTTTTTGAGATTAAAGGAAGGAAACCTGGATTTCTGCTGTTGGGTGGAAAGATGTGAAGCAGCAAACCTCCACCACCGTTGCGGAGGATTATAGTTCAGATTCAGGAGGATTTTCTTTCCTCTTTCATGTCACATAACTGAGATACTTTAATGATCCGGTTCATCGTCAAAACGTGTCCGTTTTATCCGATCGCTACTTTTCAGATCGGAGCATAAACTAGTCGAACCAGATGTTTTTACGGACGTCCGTTCCTTCTGGAAGAGGAACGTTTCCCCAGTTTGTGTTCGTACTAAATCTCAAGGGTTTCCTAACGACATACGTACGCGCCGTCAACACGACTTAAACAATACAAATAAAAAGCATATGGCAGCAGATTGTGCCGGCTTTCACCTGATCTGCTCGCCTAAATACATACTGTGTGTTTGTCAACTCATGCTCCAACGAGTCAGCTGCTCGCTCACAGCGTCTGCAGATGAGTGATTGTCCGGATGGCTGATTATTCCGTCAGCAGTCAGCATGTGCTGCTCAGAGTGATAAATCCCTGTTCAACACCAATACATCATTCAGCCCATCTTATTTCATTACATATGAAGGATCACACACGTCCTAATTCTGCTGACGATGCAACATAAATCAAACGTGTCGCCGCGGCGGAGGCTTGGAAAAAACGCTCTTGATGAATAAAAGTCTCGAGCTTATCGTTCTTGTGCATCAAGTGAAAAGAGAAATCGGTACATTTAAATGTGCGGTTGAATGCACGGACGGCTTTCTGTTAAGCTGAGTGGAAGGAAAGCAGCTTAGTTAGGCTGCAGTGATGGATGTTCTTCAGCTCTTTGTGTATTTCTTGTCAGACGCATGAGGGGGAAGATTTATGGAGGTTTTCACTGGAGAATGCAAAAATGGGTTGAAGGTGAGGAGAGAAGATTTGTATAATCTCAGTAATGACGGAGATTAAAAAACATGTCCAACTAGTCCAGAGCGGTCCAGAAAAAGAGAGACCACATCTCTACACCGGCTTCCTGTTTACTATAAAACACAACTTAAAGTCCTTTACCTACAAGTCTGCCACCAACTGCCCTCCTTCACCTACATGCGCTGCTGTTCCCACTTCCTTTCCTTCCTTCCTTCCTTCCTTCCTTCCTTGCTGACCTGGTCTCAGCGTCACGCTTTGGAGTTCAAACCTGGATCTTTAAAGTCTGTCCCCCAAACCCAGGACGGGATCCAGGATCGGAGCGGGAGTCTCTTTTCAACAGCTTCCCCAAAACAACAGTTTATCAGTTATTTTCATCATTTCATGTGATAAATGAGACGCGTAATGAGAAAGCTGTTCACCATTTATCTCAAGAAAGGAGGCGAAGAAAAGGAAAGCGACAGTGAGACACACACACACACACACACACACACTGGTGCTGAGGGCAAGTTTTCTCTATTGTACAATAAACAAGCTGGTAGGATGCCACCAGCTTTATCTCTGTGTGTGTGTGTGTGTGTGTGTGTGTGTGTGTGTGTGTGTGTGTGTAAACATGTGTGGGGGCTTTCATTTCCATTTGAAAGCGTTGTTGTGTGCCCTACTTGTTTGTTGGCACACTTGCTGCTCTTACATAACGGCCCGTGCGGAGCTGATAACAACTTCCAATCCGGCCCTGAGCTTCAGAGAAAACAACACTTGGGTTCTTCGGTATCAGTGAGGCGACGATGCTGCGAGATCGAGCATCACATCGTCTGATTAACTCAACTGTATCTACAGGATGGAGCCGGAATGCTTACGGATTTCAGAGGCCAATAACGACATTAGAGAGTGTAAAGAACGCGATAAATCAGCTGATGTGTATTAATATTAGTGTTATTATGATGCTGCTGGTTCAGTGGTGTAGAAGTGAGACGATTACCAGGATGTAGATGTAGCTTCAGACACTTTCATCTGCAGAAAACCTTCACGCTGTTGTGGACGGTTTAGTCTTTTGTCCAAAACTGTTTCTCTGATTCATTCCATGTACCTGTGTGGACGGATGTTCCGCCCTCTGATTGGTGGACGTTGTATCTGCAGCCATGAGAGAAACTGCAGGCGGTCCTCTGCACACTGTGATCAAAAAGAGTAATGTTTATATATATATATATATATATATATATATACATATATCTCATCAGTCAAAGATAAAAGAGTAAAGGACAGCGCTTAAAGATGCAACTACATTACATGTAATGTGATGTAATAAAGTATGAGACTGAGCAGCGTTAGTGTCATTTGTTGTTTGTCTTTCTGTGGTTTTCTCCGTCGTATTTCCGGCTCATCGTTTATCTGTGAGGAACTTTAAACTGCACTAACCTTTGTGAAAGGTGCTAAACTGGATACAGATTAAACGTTAACATAGAGACATGCTGAAATGCTGCAGCCTGTTTCCACAGTGTGTGTGTGTGTGTGTGTGTGTGTGTGTGTGTGTGTGTGGAGTCTGGGTTGGCTTCACAGGTTCCTCGTGTGGGTTTGAAACACACTGAACATGTGACGGGACGACAGGTGGAACATACGCAGCCGGCTGGCCGGGCGTCTTCTCCCTCAGTGAGCGGTGACGAACAGAAGGTGCAGCAGAATGCTCACCTACAGCACCAATATTCCACTAATGTGTATTATATTATGAGTGCTTCTACGTGTGTCATTACTAAAACCAACCAACCAACAGGAAGCGTCACAAAGCGGCTCAACGGTTACATCTGCTCGGCTGAAACTTCAGCATGTTAATGATTCATGCTTTGTTGAAACGTAGCTGCAGTGCAGGACTCCTGTTGAACCTGGTGAAACACTTCTGTTGTTTTGGTTTGATTTACGAGCGTAACCACACGTTTCTAACTGTTGAAGGTGCGTAACGCCCGAGAGACGTCGTTAAAGGACGAGTCCAGTTGGACGAGAGCGGTTTGCATTCAGAACATCCAAACAACTCAACATCTTCAGCTTCTCTTCAGCACCGCTGCTCCACATTATCCAAGGCAATAAGAAGACATCTTGAACCGGAGTCTCGGGTTGGATTTGTCCTGCATGCATGTGAATAACAAAGGAGAAGGATTCTGATCCTGTTTGATTCCCTGAGGGAAAAGAACAATCCTCCAGCTTAGTGGAACATACGGGATGTGTAATCGGCAGAACGTGGAGCTTATACATCGCGGCGCATCTTCTCAGATGGAGTCTTGTTTGACCGAGTGTGAAGCCCAGAGGAGAGGGAGGGATCCCCGTTTACATCTCTGGACCCCGCAGAGCACATGAATGCGGTTTAAAGAGGCGTCTCCTCCGAGGAGGGAAGCAGCAATTCAACGCGCCTCCGGAACGTTTCCTGACCCACATTTACTGATCAGAGCCACACAGATTATCTCTCAACACACTCTGAGTGAGTGTGTGTCGAGTGTGTGGTGCCGGTTTGTGCTCGGTGTTTATAGAGAGACACATGCTGACTGCACATGTGTTCATGTACCTACAGGAAATATCTCTGATATCAAATTCATTGTTAAGTCTTTAGACTCCTTCACGACTGAATGGTATCACTGAGGGACTCGTTCTGTGAAGGACTTAGTCTCCTTTGTTTCCAGAGAGCACCAGGTTTATGAGGACTTCATCACCGGATACGACAGAATCTCACTTCAGGATCAACTCCTGTACAATCAAATCCAGACACAACTCAATGAAGAAGTGTGTTCTGTGCTTTATGGCCCATAAACTGCACTAAAGAAAACCCTGAAGATACACAAACACAAACCAAAGTGGTGAGCTGTGTTTTTGATGCTCTTCTACAGGTTTTATGGTACAAATGGCAAAATGATCATTCAAACAATAATCAGTGAAAACAGAGACACTGAATTGAAGTATAAAAGTTAAAATGGTTTTATGGTTATTTGATACTCGAACCTTTTAATCAAATGAGGTGCTTTTTAACAAGTGGACGCTAATGTTTGTGAGCATGAACTATTCAGGGATGAGAGGCTCACTCTAACAATATGCACTCAGGAGGTTCATCCAAATATCACAATATTAAAGTAACCTTTCAATAACCTCAGTACCAGAAATGTAAATAAAGACGAGAGAAACCTACAAATGTTGAAATGTGGTCATCATTTAGAAACAAGTTCTGCCTTCCAGTTCTAAAAACGTCATCATCCAATAACTGGAATCATGTTAATCGGCAGCAGAACCGTAGAAATGTAATGAAATGAACAAAGTTCATTCAGCAGACTTGAATCGTTCTTTCCCGCTGCGATGCTTCTGGGCAAAGAGAATAATCTGGATGAACTAAAGAGGCGGAACTCGACCTGAACCGTGACGTTACAACAACGTTTACACCCAGTGAAAGAGAAGTCCACTCACGTCCAGGCTGTTGTGTGTGTATGGCAGGATATGGAAAATACATTTCATTTAAAGTGTATAAAAAGTATTTTAAAATTTTGGAATTTTGAATCCTGCTAATAATCCCTATTTTTACTAAATGTCTTTTTTCCGCCCCGTGTATTCTGTTACTCCCCAGCCTGGAAGGATCCTAAAGCTGTGTCGACTCCCTCGGGTCAGAGCTGGAACTGGAACAGGAAGAAAGTGAATTAGTCGTCACAGTATCTATTCTTCACGACTGTCAGCTGTTTATTTATCGCGCTTCCTTTCTATCCTTCATGCTCCCTCTCTTCACTCGGTCACGTGTCTGCCTTCATCCCTCGCTCTTATTCACGCTTCCATGCTTCTCGTCTCTGACGCTGGCGTTAGCCCGGTAGCTAATTAAAGGATGTTTAACATGCTGCAGGTAAACTACACTGACATCAAAGTAACTGCTGCAGCATTTTTTTACTTCTTTGTACCTTCTGATATTCAGTGAAGCCCCGCTGAGACTCTGACTGCCTCTGTTGTTTTATAATAGAAGATAAACTCCCAGTAGCTTTGCTGAAATTAATTTAAAAACTGCCCGGCTAATTAATTAGCTGCAAGCAGACGTTCCTGGGTATCTTTCTTTGTGTCCTGCAAAGTGTGGGAAACATATTGAACTAAGAAAATGGCAGGACTTAGATGAAAAGCGCTCTAATTCTTGCAGGGAGGGGACGTTTCTTTTAATCAAACATGCTCTGAAACACCCACTGCTGCCTACGCTAGACTAGCTGGAGAACAGAGTGGAGCATTAGGAGCTGCTGGAGCTAAAAGAGAGAGAATATTGGACTCACATCCATCAGGTGACACAATCTCGCCTCCTTTGGGAAGATGGTGCTGCTCTGCGTCTGCTGGAGGTGGAGGGAGGCAGCTGTTTGCTAAAACATCAACTTTATAAAGTTCTTCCTTTGGTTTGTCCAGCAGACGTATCCATTCACAACTTTCCTTTTCAATTTAAATCTAATCTGCTTCTAATCTAACAGGCGGGAAAACTGGTTTGGGACCATTTGAGTGTTTTTATTGAATTTTGCCGTTTTTCATTATTCTCCTGTTTGCTAAGTTTGGGATGTGCAAAGAAAAAGGAAGCAGACTTGGATGGAAACCAAGCAAGTGTCCCCCGCACGTCGCGCCCTGTTTTCTCTGCTTGCATCCAGATATGTCACTCCTTCACTATCACTCCTCAATCTGCCTGTTATCAGAGCTTTATGTCGTCTGCCGCTGAAATGCAGAGATAAGAGAAGCAAACACACGGGCATGAGCGCTCGTTCCCCAACCGACTGACACACAAACACCTCCACAATCACACAGATCTGTACAATGAGCTGCAGTCTAAACGGCCTTTAATGGTGTTTGGCAGCGGTAGGCAATCTCTTTGCCACGTGATGAGGTTCATAGAGGAGGAGGAGAACATGAACATATCGATCGCTGCTCATACAAATCTAACATCAGTCAGTACCAGTACATGTTTATCAAATGCACAAAAAGCACAGAAAAGTTCATATTGACATTTAAAAGCCTGTTACTGTTGTTTACTTCAGAGGAGCCTCATTGACGAAATCCATGACCCTAACACGGGCCGGCAACCCGCAGAGGCTACATCCACACTAATACGTTTTAAAACGGAGTTTTCACAAATTGTTCTGAAATGATCTCCGACCAGACTAACACGCCTGAAAACAAATCTCACGTGACTCTTCACGTGATGGGCATGATGGCGCCGGTGTAAACAGGAAGTAGATTGGTTGCTTAAAAAAATATGACAGAGTAATAAAGTAGTCTTTAATAATGAAAGGTTGTGTTTTGATACATTTCAGACTTAGTTACAGCGCTGTGGGTCTATCTCTCTCACATTAAATTTACTTTAAAATCAACACTTACACTTACACACGTTCATTGTTTCTGTTCTCACTCGTAGCTCTGCTGGTGACTGAAGTCTCTGTTTAGTTGCTTTATAGTTTATATGTTTGGACTTCACAATAGTTAAGAAACAATAATAAGAAAAGGAAAGTCCAAAGTCAACTAAAATGTGCGTCCCATCCTATTACGTCGCTGTCCTTTCCCTGCAGGTGGCTAACTATGCAAAAATGTCCTTATTTCTTAAGTTTCTATAACTGTCAATTCTTAAAATGTCCTTCCTGTCCTCACTCTGTGGCATGTCCTAAGGGGGAAGATGGGTAAAGATGTCCTCACCTCGTACGAAATGTCCTTATTTTCTTAAACTGCTCACACTTTGTAAACTGTCTTCACTGTCCTCCTTTTCCAGCATGACGTAATTCTTTAAAAAAGGGTGGAAAGGGTAAAAGATGTCCTCACTTTGTAAAACTGGCCTCACTCTGCAGAAACGGTCGTGCTTTTTCACAAACGTCCACACTTTCAAAAATGTCCTCTCAAGGTCCAAAGCTCTAACTGGTCCTCACAAAGACAGAGATATGAGAGCACACACACACACACACACACACACACAATGATAATCTCTTACTAATGCAGACTCAGGCTGTCGGTCTCCACACACATAAGAGAGAAACTGTGTTGTGTGAGTGTGAAGACGAGCGGAGCCGTCCACCCTGAAGACAGATTAGAGACAGAAATGCTCGTCGGTGGACGAACACATTTATGTTTACACACAGACCAACGAGACGCCGTTTGAGTTACAATGATCGATGTGATGTGTCAGTGATGTTCAGTGATCCACGAGTGTTAACAGGTGTTATTTACCTGGAATGACTTCTGACCTTCTGCAGGACTGACTGAAAAGCTTGACATTTCATCTTCTTTTTTTTTTTTACCCTTCATCCATCTTCACTGCAGCCGCTGGAAACCTGTGAGTGACATGTTGAGTCACAGGACGGTCCGTCTCTAAAGAAAGACAGAAAACTCTTCAAATGTGTCTGGAATCCATCAAGAACTGTAATCAAGTATTACATTTAGAGTTTTACTGGTCTTTTATAATGATTTATAATCCTGCAAAAAAAAAAAATTTAGAAAGAGCTAGGCTAGCTGTTTCCAGTCTTTATGCTAAGCTAAGCTAACTAGCTGCTAGTGGTAGCTCCATATAGGCCGTTGACTCTGCTATCAATCATTCTAACTGGAGTTTGTAATCAGGGGTGATTAGTTTCTGTTTCCTTATCGATCTCTGTTGAAAACATTTTTGAATTAATCATTAAATAGTGTAATATTTCATTATATTTCAACTGTCAAACCAACTAATTGAATAATAGTTTCAGTACATAATGCTGTGAGAGTCCTCACCCCTCCGCTCCGACAGAACTCCTCCTCCTCCTCGGCTGTAAATAGCAACGCTCTCAGGATCAACTCGGCCCGGTTAAATACAAGAGAATCTGCTTAGCAACTGGAAACGTCAAATGGTTTGATGGCCGAAACGTGAATTGAGCTGAGACGGCGGTGAGCGGATCGCCCTCTGAACGGGGAAGCGTCGGGCTCTGAGTGAGTTTAATGTCCGGATCAGTGGGGGGACAGTTGGGCGTTAAAGACATAAAACTGCTTCAGATGTGGATTCTCTGAACTTAAGCCGGCGGCTCTCTTTTGCTGCCACGCTCCACGCCGCTCAGAGTCTACGTTCACCACGAGGGGAAGTTATTGTCCTCTGACGGCACAAACTAACACCACATGACTGTGAACCAAGATATTGCATAAGAACCCTAAAAACTAATTGAACCTATGATGGAACTTTATTTTTGAAAAGCGGAAACAGTACGTTTCATATGAATGAGAAAGTTTATTTTGAAAAGACTACACATGTAATAGTGTCGTAGTTTGAAGCAAATGTACTCAATTGTTTAAAATGTTTTTTTAAATAGCATGTATGCTCAGAAACAGACCACATGGATCTCATCAATCATCTCCAACCAGACTTGACTATCTGGAGAAGTCTAGATAGACAGACCAGAGATCTTCAACCCTCTGCCAGACGTTGCAGTTTAACCCTCTCGACCTATTGGGACTCATAATCCGTTGCCTCTGCATCAAATGTGCAAGAAGAAGCGCCACCTGTCAGATGAGTTTCCATCGACTCTCGTCACAATGGGCGACGATGCAGAGTTACACGACTGCACATCGGTCAGAGGATGGCTTCTGCTCTCAAAGTGCTCAAAGTGACGCGACGTTTCTTACTTTGGGAATTTTTGTAAAAGTATGACACGTTATAATGTTCCTGATCAGAGATTGATTTGATCGCGTCGTGTTGAATTTGCTGAGGAGGCCGTTAGTGTTTCCTCACGACTCATTACGCTCGCATCTTATCTGTCGTCTACTTTCGGTGCATGCAGCTTTATTTTCTCACCACACAGTGATGCGACCTTTCAACCCTCATCATACTCTTCCTCATCCTTTCATCTGTGCTGCGTTAATGTGTGTGTCTGCATGTCTTTGTGTGTGTACACTAGATATGATGATGAGGGCCCGCGAGCGTCTGTGAGACCAAACTCTAAATTGCGTTGAACTTTGTTCCAAGGAACACGATGGACTTCACCCATCCTGCAAGATAAATTATTCACGATGGAGAAATAGACTCTATGTGTGTAACAGGTGGAAACTATACGTTTCCTGTGAACACAGGATTTTATTTTGAAAGGACTCGATGCATGTAACAAATAGAAACTATGCGTTTTATGTCACATTGTTTTTGGCACTTCTTATGCATCGTTTTTTCAGCACCAGAGGTTGATTTTTCATTTTCATTTATATGTATATGTATGTATTCTGAAGGTCTGGTAATACCTCAAACAGAATATTAAGAAACTGGTTGTTTTTAGTGCTTTTCAAAAAGCGGAAAAAAATATTGCTCGATTATTAAATCACTTAGTCATTATAAATAAGAAAGAAAGCAAATAATGGAAAGCAAAGTCTTGTCTGGTGTGTGTTTTAGTATGAGTGTGTGCGCGTGTGTGTGTGTGTGTGTGTGTGTGTGTGTGTGTGTGTGTGTGTGTGTGTGTGTGTGTGTGTGTGTGTGTGTGTGAGAGATGGCGTTAATGGAAAATGACATTTACACATTAAATTCCTCTATAAAAAGAACGTAACAAATAAAGTGAAAACAAAAAGACGACTGACTGTGAATGAAGGGATGAGAGGAGAAAGAGAAGACGAGGAAAGAAGACCTTCCTGTTGTAACATAGTTTACAAAGATTCTAAAAGTCACACATTTACATCAACATAACTCTGAGATTAAAGCAGTAAATGTACAAGAAAAAACTCAAATCAGTTTGTTGTTTTCTTCCCGATTCACAATGAAGCCTCGAGGTCCATGCTGGTGATGTTACGGTGATTCTGGGCTAAAGTTTTCTCATCGCTAAATATGAGAAAGTATATTTCATCGACTGCAGGGAAAATACACGACAAAAATATGTGTGACTTAAATCTTAAGATGTTTTTCTTGCAGATGAATGGTTTTAAAATGTGTGAGGAGCTACTGGCAGCTAGCTAGCTAGCTAGCTAGCGGCTACGGTGTTTGTGCGACTGTTGGCTTCCTGAAGGTTAGCGGAGCGGCAACAGCCTCACCGGAGAGTATTTCTTCATTTAAGAAGAGCAAAGAACGATGTTTTCTCTCTTCTCCCTCCTGGCTTCAGTAAGATTCATCCAATCACACCTGCCACGTGTTATCTGAAAACGCCTCATCATTTTACAAACACTCCAACAACGTCCGGAGGTTTTTACACCAAAACACCACCCAGAAGGGTGAGGATCAGGTCGGAGGGCGGCCATGACAGCAGGGCCACTTATCTCTGCTCCTGTAACATGGAACAACATCTCCACATACGCTCTACACAGATTAACATATAGACTAAATGTAGTTTCCCCCTATATTTAACATCAACACTGTCACATGTAACCTGTCATGGAGGAATACCGGAGCAGCTGTGATTCGTGCTGAAACACTGTGATCCCCGTCGACTTCAGCGCTCCGTGTTTTCTTGCCGACAGGAAATAGAAAAATAAAAATAGATTTGAATCCGTCCCCTGATAGCGGAGGATATCTCACTGGTTTTTGTGCTCCACAGCTTCCTGCAGAGTGAAGGCTGACGACACAACCACCACAACAACACGGGGACGGTGTGTGTGTGTGTGTGTGTGTGTGTGTGTGTGTGTGTGTGTGTGTGTGTGTGTGTGTGTGTGTGTGTGTGTGTTGGCATTTGGTAGCTGTCTTCCTTCAGAGGAAGAACAGAATACAGCTGTCATGTTTCATCAGCCCGCTCATCCACACACACATGTGTGCCAGAGCCTCCGTGAATCCGTCTCACATCTCTGCTGTGGATTAACGGCCCCTATAGGCTCCATATTCCACCATCAAATATGTCACCGTGTTTCCCTTCCCTGGCTTCACTCCCTCTCTCTCTCTCGCTCTCTCTCGCTCTGACTCACTGTGTTTCTACCTCTCCGTTTCTGTCCGTCTTGACGTTCACAACCTCTCTGGTCCTCTTCCTCCAGCCTGCCTCCTCGTGCCCTCCCTGTCATCCTCTATTACACAAGACGCTGTCGATTGGCAGGGCCGGTGAAGACTAAGAGACGGAGAGGCAAAGTGCACCGAGAAGAGAGAGAAAAGAATGAGAGATGGGTTCAGGCGGCCTTTCTGCTCCTCCGTTTCTCAACTCATCCCTTCATCACTGACTCACTTACATGCGCAGAATATTTTCCTCTTATTACGAGAAAGACAACATTTCTACGAAGCTGTTTATGTGGAAAATGAAGACGAATGTTCCTGTTTACATGCAGCTATATTAAAAAAAACAACTATAATTACAAATGCGACAATATTCTGAATTTGATGAGTCATCATATTCCGGTTGTACATTCTGAATGAGTTCTTATTGTGATGTTCAGAGTATATGAGCACATGTGTGATGTGTTGACATTGTTCAGGTTCTAGGATCATTCTTTGGACATGTACAAAGCTCATTCACTATATATATATATATATATATATATATATATATATATATATATATATATATAAACAGTTAGTGAAGCTGCAGTAGAGATGATGTCCAGAGGAAGAGAAGGAGAAACATCATGAAGGACTTGGACATCAACAGGTTTCTGGAGATGAACAAATCTCTTTTAGAGAAGCTGTTTGAAGGAATGAACGAGGTCCAGCGAGTCCTCCAGCTCTGGAGCACTTCTCTATATTCAGACGTGATTCATGGCGTGTCGAACACCGTGGGACTCACTGGTGATGAGGATGACGGATACAATTCAGTTTAAAGCTAAATCCAATGAAACTTTAAACAGAGAGGCGGCTCACGTATACTGTGTTTGTGTAGAAGACGTGGACAAACACAGAACTCCACAGAGAAGGTGAGTGTTGTGACTGGAATCTGTCAACTCACTAATGAGATGTAAATAACGATGTTAACTGAAGTTTGTTTGTTCGGTCCGCTGGGTCGCAGAGAGCTCCGTGTGGAGACTGATCAGTCTCATCCGAGTGTTACTGAAGAGGTCCACAGACACAACAGAGCTACGTCACAGCGCCCGTTGTTTACGGCCCAGCTGTGGATTCACAGCGTTGATTCTACATTTCATCATCGTTTCACCTCAGGAACGCAAAAGCCTCCGTCAGACAAGGAGAATTATTCTGGAGCTGACATGAGATTAACATTCAGTGTGACAGACGAGATGCTACAGATAGAAGGACGGATGGACGGAGAAACAAATAGATGGACAGACTGATAGATGGACGGACTGACGGACGGATAGATAGATAGTTAAGTCGAAAGGTAGGAAGGTAGGTAGGTAGGTGGATAGATGGAGAGATAGATGGATAGATGGATGGATAGATGGATAGATGGAGAGATAGATGGATAGATGGAGAGATAGATGGATAGATGGATAGATGGATAGATGGATGGATAGATGGAGAGATAGATGGATAGATGGAGAGATAGATGGATAGATGGATAGATGGATGGATAGATGGAGAGATGGAGAGATAGATGGATAGATGGAGAGATAGATGGATAGATGGATAGATGGATGGATAGATGGATAGATGGAGAGATAGATGGATAGATGGAGAGATGGATGGATAGATGGAGAGATAGATGGATAGATGGATAGATGGATGGATAGATGGAGAGATGGAGAGATAGATGGATAGATGGAGAGATGGAGAGATGGAGAGATAGATGGATAGATGGAGAGATAGATGGATAGATGGAGAGATGGATGGATAGATGGATAGATGGATGGATAGATGGAGAGATGGATGGATAGATGGATAGATGGAGAGATAGATGGATAGATGGATAGATGGATAGATGGAGAGATAGATGGATAGATGGAGAGATGGATGGATAGATGGATAGATGGATGGATAGATGGAGAGATGGATGGATAGATGGATAGATGGATAGATGGAGAGATAGATGGATAGATGGAGAGATAGATGGATAGATGGATAGATGGATGGATAGATGGATGGATAGATGGAGAGATGGATGGATAGATGGATAGATGGATGGATAGATGGAGAGATGGATGGATAGATGGATAGATGGAGAGATAGATGGATAGATGGATAGATGGATAGATGGAGAGATAGATGGATAGATGGAGAGATAGATGGATAGATGGATAGATGGAGAGATAGATGGATAGATGGATAGATGGATAGATGGAGAGATAGATGGATAGATGGAGAGATAGATGGATAGATGGATAGATGGATGGATAGATGGAGAGATGGATGGATAGATGGATAGATGGAGAGATAGATGGATAGATGGATAGATGGATAGATGGAGAGATAGATGGATAGATGGAGAGATAGATGGATAGATAGAGAGATAGATGGATAGATGGAGAGATAGATGGAGAGATAGATGGATAGATGGAGAGATAGATGGATAGATGGAGAGATAGATGGATAGATGGAGAGATAGAGAGATAGATGGATAGATGGAGAGATAGATGGAGAGATAGATGGAGAGATGGAGAGATAGATGGATAGATGGAGAGATAGATGGAGAGATAGATAGATAGATGGAGAGATAGATAGATAGATGGAGAGATAGATGGAGAGATAGATGGAGAGATAGATAGATAGATGGAGAGATAGATGGAGAGATAGATAGATAGATGGAGAGATAGATGGAGAGATAGATAGATAGATGGAGAGATAGATGGATAGATAGATGGATAGATGGAGAGATAGATGGAGAGATAGATGGAGAGATAGATGTGGTAAAAAGGAAAAGGGCAAGAGAAGAAAGGAAGACAGCAGTGGAAGAGTGGAAGAATAGAACAACAAGATGAAAATGTCAGGAGGAAGAAATGAGTAGGTGAAGGTAAAGAGAGACGGAGTGCTAACATGTGGGGTTAATTAAAGAGAGAAACGAGAAGAGAGGTGGGCAGAACGTCAACAGGAGACATAGTGAGGGGGAGAGGAAGGAGGGGAGAGAGGGGGAGGGAAATGTGAAATATGGGGGAGAATATGTGAATCTAATTTGGTCATCATGGGATCAGCAAAGTTACAGAGAAATAAAAAAGAAGGGAATGAAGGTCTGTCATCTCGTTAAGCCGCGACAATGATGCACTAAATTATCCACAGCCACATAATCCCATCCTACAGCGAAGTACCATGACCACACACACTCCTACACCGAAGTGCTCTAATGTCCAACGCTGTAGAATGTTAATGAGCAACATTTGTGTCAAAGTGTAATTAATTCATTCAGAAACACGATGAAAATTGCACTTTTTAAAGCGCTTAGAACACCATTAATGCAGCCTGAAGCCTCTTATTAACAGTCAGATGACTCGGTGTATTAGAACTTATGGTCGTTGCGACAGCTAAAGGTTTGGAGGTCTGCAACCTCAACTGGACTCAAAGGGCCTGTTAGTGTCAGAGAACAAGGGCTGAATTCAGTCGCATTGTCATGAGTGTGTTGGGTACTTTTGACCAAAGGAGACTGTCAGAGCAAAGATCACCCAGGACTGTTTGCGGTACACTGACGAACATCCATAGAACGTCTGGGAGGTGAAAGCTGCTCCAGCTCAGACTGAACTGTGGATCTCAAGTTATTGGGCTTCTTCTCAGGGGAAATCAATCTTAACTGGATTGCACATATTCAAAATATAGACATTAATACTTTCACAACGGCAGTTGTACTGAAGGCATCCGATCACAGGTGACACCCAGCTGCTCATAGTTACACATAATGAACCAGAATCACATTCACTGTGAAACAGCTCTGCTGTTGGAGTGAGATCATCTCCTGCATACCGATCAGACATTCACACCTGCTGTCATTAGGAATCGTTCATATCTGTGATTTAAAGGAAATGACATCGTGTCCCAAATGAATCAAAGGAAGAAATGAAGACCATTTATATTCAGACCGCTACACATCCATTACCGAGAGAAAACTATCATTACTGAATACTAAAACACTGAGGATACAATCTGTGGAGAGTTACACTCAATTATTCTTTTACGGCCTCGTCTTCTCTCGACTCGGCTTCCTAATGTTACACTTTGTTTCGTAGAAATCCCGAAGGTTCAGTCTGTAAACCTGTTCTCATCACATCAAAGAAGGACTTAAATAAATCATTATCCTGTGATCTTCTGGTGTCACGCTCATTCACTGTCAGTCAACAGGAAGCTGGGCTGCTTTGATGGAAGACAATCTGTTGTAGTACGAGAGTCCAATTAGTGGTTTCAGGCTGTTCAGCAACATGTTGAAAGTGAGTTTTATCTGACAGCTGCAACCAAATTCCAAAGTATTTTTAATGTTGTGATGAATCAAACATCTCGAATGACAGCAGGGACGAGGGGACATCAATGGTATGAGCTCCAGTAAACATGTCTTAAGTTTGACGTCTTTAAAGTAAAGTAATGGTAAACAATAAGCATAAGAGTGGACATTTCAGTGTTGAGTTGTAAATTAATATCACTAAATAACAAATGTTATTCCTTGTGGGACAAATCTATACCTTTATAAACAAATCAGCAGAAAATCTAAAGAAATACTGAACAGAGTTCAATGAAATGTGAACAAAGAAACACGTAGTTTTGATTCACGGACTCCGGTTTCGAGGCCTCAAGTACGGCATTATGTCCGTCTCCATCTTGGTTTTTGTCCGTCTCCATCTTGGTTTTTGTCCGTCTCCATCTTGGTTTTTCACGGTAAAAGTTTCCAGATGGAAACACGGGCAACTTCACGATATAGGACCATGATTTACTGAATAAACATCGTGGTGTATTAAAGTATTTTTCTGAAATCATTATTTTGTTAAAGAACCTTCTCAGTAAAGTACGCCAATCATTTCCAAGAACTGTTTCGTCATCAGTGAAGGTGCAGTAGAGCCAGCAACCTTTTGTGACCTTATACCGACAGTTCCTCACCAAAAACAAACCACTTCCTGCTAACCTCATAATTAAACATTACATCAAATTGAACTGAACTACCCTCAGCTGAGATTGTCCCCCAACTAAACCCAGAACAGATGTCTGAAAAACTGTAAAGACTGCGACGGCTTCAGGCTGAAACTGGAATCAATTGGACTGAAAACATTCAAAGAACAAACAAACAGTCAAATGGCCGTCAGTGCTTACTTGGGAAGTCGTTAGATTGTGCATCAGACGATGACTCATCCAGGTGGACGTGCTGTCTGAGTCTCAGTGGGTTCACATTTATAAAGTTGTTCCTGCAGGCTGTAAACCCATGACTCATGAGTCTGAAGTCTCAGACATGATCGGCTGCTGTCGGTCAGCTTCTGAAGGGACAATCACTGGAGGAAATGTTAATCATAAGTGCTGTTGTGAGTGACAGAACTTTAATAACTATTTGACTTCCTGGTTTAAATTAGTGTCACTTACATTCACCAGAACTGAGATCCTTGGACAGAAAGTCGAATAAAGCAGATTTCTAAAGAGTTGCATTTAGCGCTCATCTACCAACTGAGATTGTGGAATTTAAAGCTGTTACTTTAATAAATAATTCAAATGTTAATGGAGCAGAAAAGGACCATGAAATGCCATCCGACGCCGTGCAGACCTGCAGACGTGATTAAAAACATTCAAACTATCATTTTAGAAGTTTTAATGGAATGCAGCTCTTTCATGGCATCGTGCTCTAATACGGTCGTGTTGCTTGTTATCCAACACAAAGCAGGCAAATGAAAACAGGATTTATTCTTTATTAGATTCAATTAAAAGCAGCGATGAGATCATCCAGAAGCTAAAGCTAATATTAACGACATCCTGTCCTCCTGTTTTTGCATATTTATGTTTTTCATTTAGGGATTTAAAACAAAGAAACCGTTCATATGTCGAATCACAATAATATATGTGCAACAGATAAGACAAAAGTGTCTGACATCCTTAAGAGAGACGCACAACAGGAACACAATCAATAAATAACAGCACAAACTGAGGTAGTCTGAGGCCTGAAGCACCTTTTCTGTTACGATGTGAATGTAAAGGAGTCAATGTGCTCCATGGAAGCAGTGGAGGAATCCCTGCCCCTCTTGGTGTTTGATCCCTTTTTGTGTGAAGTAAAGGAGGTGAGGAGGACTGGGGAGGAGAGATGAAAGGAAAAAGCCAGCGGAGGAGACGGAGACGAAGAAGAGCAGAGTGTGAATTGTGATTTCTACTCGTTGCGTAACGCGATTATTGACGGGCTGGTGAGGAGCGAGGAGCAGAGATCAGATCCTCTTTGATGCCGAGCGACTGTATGATGAGCATGTGCTCCACTTCATCAGCCAAGGGGGCATTTAAACCCCCCCCCCCCCCCCCCCCCCCCCCTCCACACACCCCCAACCAAACACCACCTGGGTAGAAGCACCGAACCTCTTCAAGGAAACCAAACATTTGTTCAGATCAGGAGCCTGAAGCTGTTGTCTGTTCTGGTGTGGATGCTTCCTGCTGCATGGAGGCTGTTTACACATCATCCACATGAAGATTAAACCTGACCAACCAATCAGAAACAAGATTCTATCAATCTCCAGTCTCCACCAATCAGAAACAAGGTCAGGTTTTCATCAATCAGAATCAATATTATCATAATCTATATATCAGTCTATCATCATCTCTGGACCATCATTGGAATCAAGACTGTTACTCTGTAGTCTCTCGTCCAATCACAATCAAGACCATGTTACTCTGTAGTCTCTCGTCCAATCACAATCAAGACCATGTTACTCTGTAGTCTCTCGTCCAATCACAATCAAGACCATGTTACTCTGTAGTCTCTCCACCAATCAGGAACTCATCTGCAGATTTTAACATCAAACTTTTAAAACACACACAAACAGAAACCAAATACAATCAAAATGTTAATTTTAATCATGACACATAAACAGTCAATTCCATTTGGCTTTTATTTAATTTTCTCTGAAATATAAACACACACACACACACACACACACACACACACACACACACACACACACACTTAAGAGTAGTTAGCATTCATGAGGGTAAAGGCAGTCTTAATGTCACGCCTCCCACTGAGTGTGATTATGGCTTCACTCTAAAGACGTGTGACCCTTTCCCTTCAGGGCGGATGGAGAGCTTTGAAATATATATAATACATATATTCATATATATATATACACTGTATATATATACATATATGCACACACACACACATACGTTTCCTCATGGCAAAAGCAATCCCCCTGCCTCCCACTCGAGCGTACGCACACACACTTAATAAGCCTCTGAGCCGCCGGCTAAACGAGAACGAGTGGAAACACGGCGACGCAGCTTTTAGAGCTGGAAAAAAAAACGGAGCAACAAAGATGACGGATGGATTAAAAACAGTAAACAAACACACAGAGATGATTTATTAAGAGAATAAGCTGAAATTAAGAGGAGAGATCTATGAAGAAGTTTGTGCTGAATGGTTGTACGGATGACTCAGAAAAAAGAGTTTCACGCCCACTAAAGCTCTGCTGACACATCGCAGCGACAGCTGAAACACCAGAGAACAAAGACAACCAGTGAAACCCCAAAAACAACATAAACCAATGTGTGTAATGTTACGGAGGGATTTTAATGATCTGTAAACTCATAATCATGGACAAATTCATCACCTTTATGTAAATAAAGAAGTCAGGTATTAAATGTGTTGTAAAGAAACTGATCCTGTAACATTTTTAAGACCGTCTTTGTAAAATCCTCCGACATTTACGTCGACCGTGCACCGAGGGCGTAGTTACGATATCCAGCGCCCGATCGTGATGACGTCATTTAGTTTATTTCTCATTAACTTCACCTGACGTGGTGTTTCACTTCCTTCAAATAGAAACAAAGTCTCTGATTGGGTTTATTTAAATACAATTGTCCTTTTTTAGAACCCGAAACATCAAAAGACCTCTCATTGGAGGAGTGTAGGTGTAGAATATAAATAAACTCAACAATTGTTGATCACAATAATGATTTTTCTTTCCTCCAGAGAGCTTCACAGTCCGACCTTTATGCTCCTTATCTGCTGCTTTCACAGCAAATGAACATTTGCAAAGGTCGCTTGTGTTTACTCTGAATCCTTTAAATGAATCACGGAATATCTGCATAATAGACGGAGAGAAGTGTGATAAGTTAGAGAACAGAATTCCCCATCCGTCTGGTTTCCTTTCCCCTGACTCATCATTATGTAATGTGATATATATCGCTTCTCTATTTCAGCTCAGTAAAACGTTAACTTTGCAGTCTGGATGCTTCAATAATAGTGAAAAGAAAATTAATCAAATTCTGCAACAGATAGACGTCACGGCATGCTAGTGTGTGTGTGTGTGTGTGTGTGTGTGTGTGGGTGTGTGTGTGTGTGTGTGTGCGTGTGACTCAGCACTGTTCAGTTTTTGACGGTTAAAGAGCAGCTGGTTGGACGTCTGCACAATAAACGGAGACACTCTCTCGCTGTCTCACTAATGATAGCACTCAGACAGACATGCTGTGTGTGTGCGCGTGTGTATGTTATATGTGTGTGTGTGCGAGTGTGTATGTTATGTGTGTGTGTGTGTGTGTGTGTGTGTGTGTGTGTGTGTGTGTGTTAATCCTGCCAGAGGTTTGAACCCAGCAGACAACTAATGTGATGGAAGTCTTATGAAAGGGTTGTAAAATGTAATCTTTAAGAGACAGATTTTGTAAGCTTAAATATGAAATGTATTTGTAACACTGCAGAGAGAGTGTGTGTGTGTGTGTGTGTGTGTGTGTGTGTGTGTGTGTGTGTGTGTGTGTGTGTGTGTGTGTGTGTGTGTGTGTGTGTGTGTGTAGGTACTACAAAGAACAACAGGGGAAAAGCAGGATTTGACCCCGGGTCATCACTCGTCCATCACTCCTCTGGAGAGTATGTTGGAGACGACCTGCTTCTACGGAGGGAATGTGTGTTTCACGGCATGTCGATGGTTTTACTGCTCGTGCTGTGGAGCTCTTTCCTCAACGTGCACATTAAAGACCTTCAACAGAATCAATTCTGTGTTACATTAAACGGTTCTTGCTCTTCTGAAGGTTTTCTTAACAGATTTTCTCTGGAGGCGTGTCGGCTCTTGAGAGCGTCGATCACGATGTGTGAATCTTCAAAGACGTGACCTGAGAGACATCCAGCAGCTTAAACATCTGGCTCATTGATGCCTCAAGACATCAAAAAGACTCGGCCTCCAGTGACTCGTGACTTCTGACAAGACTTGTACTGTGGAAATTGTTATGACCGGCAATGACATCAGTAACAACCGACGGCCAATGAGAGCGCAGATTTGGTATGAGGGAAATATGGCGTCAGGCTCTTCTTGTTTCTAGATTTTACGCCTCATCATCTCCTCGATCCTCCGGCTTGTGACCCAAAGCTCCATCTCAGAGCTTCGTCTTGAAGGACGAGCCAGTTCCTCCAAAGCATCTCGAGGAGAGAAGGGTGCTCGCCGGAGGAGCTATGAGCGAGGATACACCGGTGTCTCCTTTGCGGAAGTCTTTTCCGGCCATGACGCATAAAAAGAGGCGTCACAATGGACAGCTGTGCCCCACGTCACATTTCAAAATGACGGATCCAAGGAGACGATGTCTCATTGTGTTGGCCTCCTCGATGTTCACAAACAACTTGCACCACTAGCTTGTTGTGGAGATCTATTTTTGGAAGAAGGAACTCTTTCCCTCCAACACAACACATTTCTGTTCTGACTTCATTATCGACCTTGATGGCATCGCTTCTCATGAGTCCCTGTACACATGACGAGGACTTTGGTTCTTTTACTCGTGACCACGATGGTTCCCTTCTTCAACATGAGCAGCAATCTTCTGTGTCAAAGTCCGTCTGGTGTCCACCGACTCACGCTGTCCACTTTGTGGCTCTGAAACGTCGTCACACTTCTTTCTTATTTGCTCCGGATGAAAGCAAACAAATGTTTTTGGGGCATTCGTTGTTCTCGGGACGACTTTCTCATGTGGGAAATAGTTTTGGCTCGTTTGTTTTATAAAATTCAACATCTATGTGTCTTTTCAGACACCAACGTCTCTGTAACTGTAAATGTTTGGAGCCATTTCGTTTGCAGAAAGTAGTTCAAGTTAAAACAAATGTTACTGGATGGAAACAACTATAACTATTCTAATAACTTTTCATAACGACTCCTTAATGCACAACTAAATGTGAGACGTTTGTCCTTTAAACTCAAACTGTGCACTAAAGCAAGAAGACGACGCATCAAGACTCTAATTATGTATAAAAACGAGGTCCGTCTAATATGTTCAATCTTAATTCGGAGGAAACAAAACACAAAGAAAACAAATACTTAAATATAAGAAATAACTGGAGGAGATAAAATGATGCATTAAAATAATCTGAGAATAAACTCATCCCTGAAGAGGAAGAGGTTCATTTTCTGCAGCTTCACTTTTACAACCTGAAGCTAAATAAACATGAGTGGGTGTTATCACCATTATGATTCAAAACCAGTTTTATTTGCTAACGCAAAGCTAAAGTTATTTCACGACTCAATAAAAATGAGAAACGAAGGAACAAAACGTCCATAAACAGCTGATTAAAAGGACAAAGAGACGTGAAGAGAAGAGCAGAGCTGATGGAGACGGAGCTGAAAGATAAAGAGAAGACAGAGAAGAGGAGCAGCGATGAAACAGAATGAACATGAAGACATGATGAGAGACGGAGGAGACACCTGGAAGGAAATATGTTCAAACAGACATCAAACAGATTGTTGTCCCGACAGCGTCCTCACACACTCCTAACAGACAGAAGAAGAAGAACTGCTGTTATGAATGTCGACTAAAGTCTCTACTCGTCCTCCATGTTGGTCTCTTGTCCTGGAGCTTTCTGAAGATGTCCCCTCTTATATAAGATGTCCCCAGTAATGTAAAATGTCCTCATTTTAAAAATAATGTCGTCACATTCTTACGATGTCCATCATTTCTTTTTTAATGTCTCAGTGACGATGGATCATTAGTCTTGTCCTTGGAAACATCTTGTCAAACTCAATTATCTTCACGTTGGTTCTGAATAAAAACACATTTGTCAAGCGTTCCTCATGCAGACGAGGTGAACAGCTGGAAAAGACAGAGAGGGACGTCAACAAGCAGAAACAACAGCAACGTGTATCAGTACACAGCGAGCAGCAGGTTCAGACGTCAGACTGAACGTAACGCTCAGTGACGAGCAGAGACAGATGTCACGGATGAGACGGGAAAACGACGCACAGCGACGCAGCGTATTCACACGTGGACATCAGACGGTCGTCAGCTGTTTGGAGGACACACGACTGAGGACGGGATACAGCTGGAGGACGGCCATTAGAGACAGGAAATGACATAGTAAGAGAGAAAACGTTCAGTCACGACGCAGCAGAGCAAACAGAAGAAGAACCAACAGAAAGGATTTCAACAGTCTGGAAACATCCGTCAGATTTGAGGCTTGTTTATCTTTCTCTTTCCAGCCCGTCTCTCACACACACACACACACACACACACACACACACACACACACACACACACACACACACACACACACACACACAGATAGATAGTGTGTCAGTTGCATTAACATTAATGTATTTGGCCTATTTGCAGAAATCATGTATTCAGGCAGGAACTCCTGCAGGTGGTGAAAAATGGCTCAGACAGCCACACACTTGTGTTTGTTCTGGTGTTCTTGTGGGGACCCGAACCGCTATCAGGACCTCAATAACTTCTAACGTCGACTGGAAACTAATATATCATTGTCCCTGAAAGAACACCACTCAAAACAAACCTTTAAAAGGAAGCGAGGACAAATGTCTTGACTTCCCAAATATGCTCCCTCTTTGCAAATATGTCCTCGCTTTTAAAGAATGTGCTCACAAAGAAGTCCCCACTTTCCAAAAGTGTCGACACTTTATAAAGATTCTAAAACATTGAAGTGTGGTCACTGTTTTAAACCAACAGGAGGAAATAGAGCCTTTTTTGGGGACTATTTTCAGCGGCGGATGAATCCCTATTTGGTGCTGTAGTGCCGGACGGTGAGAATAAACTACAGCGTGTTTACGGTGATGAAGGAACTTGACACCATGTTGAATACATGTTTTTGGTTTTATCATAAGGTTTGTTGAACAGAAGAATAAATATAGAATATCACCAGATTTATCTTGAACCACTCTGGACTTCACCACGATTCCCCAATAAAGTGTTTTTAATTATCAAGTTTTGCAGAGACGTCTTTTACAATGTTGGTTAATGGAGAAAATATGTGTGTGTGTGTGTGTGTGTGTGTGTGTGTGTGTGTGTGTGTGTGTGTGTGTGTGTGTGTGTGTGTGTGTGTGTGCAAATGTGTGCGTAGGGATGAAAACTAAAAACCTATTAAATCAAGTCTGATTCTAATCCATATCTAACCTCCCCACACTGTAGGTCATCTTTCCATCTTTCATTCTTTATCTCTCTCTCACTCTCACACTCACACACTCACACACTCTCACACACACACACACACACACACACACACACACACACACACACACACACACACACACACACCGTGTATTTAATGATTATCCTCCACACGGCGTCCGACTGTGAATGCGTCACTTCCTGTTTCTCTGTGTATATATATATATATATATATATATATATATATATATATATATACACATATATGTATAAGAAAGCGCGTTGACGCGTCAGATCGTCGGGCTGATTGCTGACTCGTGTCATTCGATCAAACAGAATGACCTTTGGATCAGATCGAGCATGTTTCCTCTGATCAGACGTGGTTTTATTCCATTGATCTTATATTCTGCTAATTAGTGAAATAAAAGGCAGAGGCCCTCTTGATGCTCGATGTGTTTCACACTGTTTTATGGTCGGGGTGCCGCTGCTAACATCAGAAGAAACTCTTACACTTTTATGTGAGTATTTAGACTTAAGCATCTGGGAAAATCTCCTCCAGCAGGGTTTTAGAGAAAGTTTTTATCAAACTTCGACATCAAACTCTTCTGAAGTGTTTTTCATTTACATACATTTAGACAAACAATTTATAATTTAGCTTGCGAGACAAATTCTTTCTCTAAACTTAAGTTACATACACTATAATCTTGTGTACAAAGAGTTATGACCTATTCTGAGGCACAAATGAGACAATAAGTCATAAACGTGAAGCAGTGATACAATGTCAAGCTTTTCTTACAATAGACTGAAACTATTGTGTGACATCTTGTTATGTAAAACACCTGCCAATTCCAGCTTGTTACATGAATATTTAACATCATTATTATTCAGTATTTTCTAAATAAACCTCCGTTTTTAGAGGAAACGATGGTGGTTTGGGTGAAAATAACTACAGACGTTATGTTACTGAAGTACGCAAGTAACGTGACAAATAACTGGACGTTGACTTTTCGTTTCACACAAACGGAAAACTTTCGTGGGATATTTATGAGTTACGGCGCGTTCTTTTTCGTAGGTATTGCTACGAATGCTGGATCGGACCAGCCTGCAAGATTGTTCAATTAATGTAAAATGATGTCCGTGATACAAAATGACTGTTCTGTCACCTCATGGAGTCTTTGTCGTGATGACAATAAGAAGTGCTCCAACAGGAAACTTAAGACGTGCCCTATATTCTGGGAAAGACTTTGTTGTGTGCAGATATCTGAAAGTTCAGCTCGTCTCTTCATCTCTCTACAGATGAGGTTTGGCTCTCTGTCCCAGTCACACTGTTCCCACGACAACAGCTCTAGTTCTTCTTCATGCTCCTCGGCCCGAGGGATGGGGAAATAAATTCAAACGGAAAAAGGCTGAAAGGGGGCTTTAATCCTCCTTCAAGGTCTTATTATTTTTTTTAGATTCCCAAATTTTCAAGGATTCCTGGAGGCCTGGGAGTCCCACACGGCTGGAGGTCTGAGGCTGAAGGGTTTGGATTATTAAAATCCTGCTTCAGATCTTTGTACAGTGGTGGAAGGCCTTCACCCTGCAGCTGCTCTGCTTCACTACGACAGAGGACATGCAGACTCCAGGACTGTTTTCACTCTGTTTTGTTGACCAAATCTGCTTGACTTCTTGGAGATAACTGACCCACAATGCAATGCACAAAAGGAAAATATGGAAGCTCCACACAGCTGGGACCCGAAGACATGTTGGTCCCTTTGCTTTGTCAAGATCTTTGAAAACAAAAAGTGACCGTTAAACCGAAAATCTTTGGAAGAACATTTTGTGAAATTGAATTGGCAGTGTCCAGACGTCCATCTGCACCACGGGGGCAACCTTCCGGATCTAATAAAAAGGTCCTCAAACCACTTGCCGGGGTGGTCTGGGACGCATTTGATATCATATCTTTGTAGTGAAAACGCTAAAGCGTCCTGATGCTTCCCCAACAAGAACGTAACAGGAAAGCACGTCGTCAAAGATCCTCAAATTGCGCAAGCTGGCCCTTTTCTAGTCGAACATTTTTTAAATCCCATCGAGATATATGGGAGATATGTTTTTGCCTGGAACACGCCAAGGAATTTCCAGCAGACTCGGTCGGTGAATTCAACAACGCATTAGGTATTAGCATGCAGAAATGATGTTTTTATTTGCATATAGAGTGTAGAAGTGAGATCCGATCACAACTTGTCACTGGAGAGGCGTGTGGAGACGCATCCTAATGCCAGGTTTGAACCGAGCCGTTCACTTGTGATGTTGATCCTCGGTACAAAGAGAACCTCCATCACTTGTAAGATCGATACGTCAACAAAGCCTGGAGAGACGAGAGACTGTTGGTATCAAAATTAAAATAAGACGCCACCTCTGCTCGCTCACTGTCTCCTCAAACTCGTCTCCTTCCAGGTGATTTGCAGTCAGAAGCTGTCCTTTGTTACTCAAGGGACAAAGTCTGGGAAATGAATCTGCTGCTGGAACCTGATATCAGAGCTGCACACTGATCCGTCTGTCCACTGCAGGCTGGATTTATTTATAGGAGGTAGAAGTCGACCACGCGTGGACACTTCTTGTCAGTCCCGCCTGAGTTACACATCGATGCAGAGGAGCTGTTTCTACTGTGGTTCAAGGTCGCCCAGTGGTCTGCTTCTGTTTATGTTCTTTTCTTAGAAAATCCCCACGGTCTCCTCAACCCCTTCAATCAAATGTGAAACTTGGGCCACTTTTGTTCTGCATATCTTTTTTATGAATGACATTTTGATGCAGATGACTGAACGCAGAATTCATTTGTATGCAGACGATACAGTCTTTTATTGTAGAGAACAGAAAGATGTCAGCAGGCTCGAACATAATAATGTGGAAAGATTCTACATCTTCTACTCTTTGATTTGTTTTATTGTATTATTTAATTGATGTGCCCAGACAAAGGAATTATTACAGAATGTTATCTATCCACCATCACCAGGTCAACATTTTAATGTCTAATACGTCTAATATGTTAATAACAAAACACTGCAGAACTAAAGACATCCCCATCAGCCTCAGCTGTACTTTGTGTTCATTTCTAAATAATAAATACATGTCTGCTGAACCTTTAGCATATCAATAGTCATTGTCGTTAGCATAGAACGTAAGTACAGCCTCACAGAGCCGCTAGCATGGCCGTAGACTCCTAATCTTGTTCAGTGATGCTTCATGATGTCAGTAGATCACATGGCTGCCACACAGCTCAGTTAGTTTAGTCCATTACCACCAGGTTTGTACAGTACACTAACAATGTGTTGTGCCAATGGGCTACAATATGTCCACAGCTTTTCAGGTAATGTTTCAGGAAATAGAATTTAGTTTTCTAAAACAAAAGAAATCTATAAAGTAAAAGTACAGAAACTGCCCGGGAAGCATCCTGCCAAAACAAAAAGTCACCGAGAGTAGAAATGTGAAGATAATTAGGAATGAGAACATCGGCTGACACAGATACTGTAACAACAGACAAACAGGAGGATATGCAGCCTTTGAGCATAATGAAGTGGAAAGGAGAGATGTTTCTTTCAGACAGACGTGAAATGATTCAGGCTTCAAGGCAACAAGACTTCTGACTGCACAACGATGTCAAAACTAACTTTAGAAACCCTCGCTCGGAGGAGCAGGACGAGAGCTATTTCTTTTAGAAACATTATAGAGTCATAGATCCGCCTGCTGCTCGTGGGTGAAATGAAGTATTTGAGTTCATTAGAGATGCCATCAGCGGGCAACAGACTGAATGAAATCCTCCCATCAGCCATTACTGCTGAGAAAACAGAGGAGGCAATTTGTAGGTTAAAAGCCAATAAATCCGCTCGTGGTGATGACTTCCCATCAGCGGCACAAACATTCAGAGAGGAGCCGAGATATTTAGTCCCATCATCCTCTCTCACACTCAGAGGGCTCATCGGGAGCAGCAGAGTCAGTTGACATGCGTGTGAACTTGTGTGATGGTTAAATCACTCCAGTATTCAAGGAGGACAAGAACAGTGTAGACTGGAGCCTTCGGTCAAACGCATGTATGAGAATGCCTTCTTTGTCTCGGTGCATCTTAGTTTTGGAACTACAGTTTCTGTATTTTACGGTCTTTGGGGGATTTTATTTCTACTGGAAGTCTATTCCACTCTACCGCCTCCATGAATAGGAAGGTATTTTTTAAATCTACAGGGCAGGGTGTAGTTTAATATCTGAGAGTCCCTACATAAAGAAAACATAAATCCTTAAATACTTTGGCTCATTACATTACAAAATCTTATGATTAAGTCTCAATTTCAGCTCATTTTCTATTTTTCAACCATTTGAATTGCTTGAACTTCAGAAGGACCAACACGAGACACAAGATTTAAAACCACCCTGACGGGTTTATTTTGAGCCATTTAAGGATTTCCTTATCTAAGAATGTAGCCTTATGCTCCAGAAATGTGATTTTCAATGATCAATAAGCGTTTTCTTGTGTAATCTGGGGTTCAGACGCAGCAATCTGCTGCTCCACTGGAGCGTTCGGAGGCTTTAGAACCCATCGGTCAACGACAGCAGAGGTTCTACCGAGCTTCTACCAATCAACACTGCAAATGTGGGGGGTTGAGAAACCCAAAGAGTCTCATTCACATTTCAGTCCCCTATCATCTGAAATGGTGGCGTTGTAATTGACGGATGGTAATTGGCAGTAAAATCAACGAACCCGTCACTTTTACTGCTCCACTGAGTCATTGATCATCGCCAATGTGATGATCAGCTGATGGGATTTACGGGTATTAAAAACCGTAATCTGGATCAAACTCTCTTTTAATACAAATGTGCATCCATTAGTCAGTTGCTTCTACTTGTCGATCAGAGTTTATCTCCGGTCAATGACACTCGATCCCCGTCGTTCCTGATCGGCTCAGAGATAAACTGGCCGTCAAGACGATCCGGTCCAGGCCGAACCGGCAGATCCTCGTTTTTTTATGTTGAAATCTGATCGGCTCAGTAATTGTTCTCCAGAACGTGACGAACTGTGACGACTGTTCCAGCTCACAGCTGCTCGTCCGGTCGGTGAGACATTCAAAGTGTCTTCAAAGTCTTCGACATCAACAAATTCTCTTTACATCACAAAAAACACTGTATTCATGTTACGGGCTCACATACAAGGCCTCTCCTTGTCAAAGGTGCAGACTAGATTTCAGTCCCAGTGCCTCCCTGCGCGGGCTTTTTAGGTCCTTTGAGACACTGGAGGGCTTTTATTGGGAAGCACTTGTGCAGAGTTCTATTGACGGCAGCTTAAATCAGCAAATGTTCAAATGATGAGAGCTGCTGTCGGCTTCAGAGAGAGAGAGAGAGAGAGAGAGAGAGAGAGAGAGAGAGAGAGAGAGAGAGAGAGAGAGAGAGAGAGAGCACAGAAGTCTGTCCCGACACAAAGAGACATCCAACACAACTCCGTATCGCTGGATTCAATTAGTACAGACACGGATATCTAGGATTGGTCTTCAGTTCAAAGTGTTTTTTTAATTTCACTTTGAACATATAGAAAGAAAGAAAATGAAGCTTTTACTTGAATTGATATTATATTATAATATTAACTGGACGGTGAGATTGCATGAGAGCAGGTGGGAAAGCAATGATGTAATGTCAACGTGCAGCATCACAGAGCTGTGAACAGCACGGAATCACAATGTGAGTGAAGTGTTGTTTGGAACGAAGGCACCTAGCATTAGCATATGCTAATAGAGGAAGCAGCTTTCCTCTATTAGCATTAGCATATGCTAATAGAGGAAGCAGCTTTCCTCCGCATGTTCTGGAGGATGAGTGAGTCAGCTGCTCACCAACAAGACAAGACGTAGCACTGTTTTTATCATTATAGTCAAAGTATTTCATTTTGAGCAGGAAGAAAACAATGGTAGAAATTGAGAAAACGTATTTTTTTTAAATGTATTTTCAACAAGAAGACAACAGTATAAATTAAAAAATAAAGTATTTTTTATATTTATTTTGAACAAGAAGTCAATAGTATGACTGCCATACTTCTGTTGGCAGCAGCGTAATATTCTAAGAACAGATATTCTCTGAGGTCATCAAGTCATAAACAAAGAAAATCAAAGAAAATCAAAACTGGGGAAAATAGGAACCACGTCGCATGCTAAATATATTCTTTCTATTAGTAACCATGTATATTCATGAAATAACATCAAAGAAAACATGTTTATGTATCTTCGAGGACCTTTAATCTCGCTGAGAAGATCACTACTTCAGGCTGCTGCGTTACCTCGGTTTTACAAAACAGAGGGTTCGTTCTTGCAAATTCATGAGTTTATAATCTCAGAGAATATTACATTTTTTAAATTATTTTAAGCGTAAATCTACGACTATAAACTCAAAAACCCATCCCATTTCTTTAATCCATGTTGTACAATAGGATGTCAGAAAGACACTAAATCAAAAGAAGAAGCCAACACGGAATTTGAATGGTCTCGATGCAGACGGACCGGTAGAACCTCCATCAGAGACGTTTCTCTGCGTTTCATCACCTCGCCAGGTGTTCTGATTATTTTGCCCACCCCACTGGAGACCACCTATAAGGCTCCACATGTACACAAGTTTAAATACACACGAGTCTAGTAACACAGCAGGATCACACGACTACAGCTACCGTCGTTAATATGCACAAACACAATCACCCTCGTGAATATTCATGAGCACGGTTGGATGCATATGCAGAACAAGAAACACTGACCTGATCCCGATGCACGTGTGTGTGTGTGTGTGTGTGTGTGTGTGTGTGTGTTGTACAATCCGCTCATCACACACGTGGTCGCCACGGCACCCGAGCGCCGTCCCCGACGACGATCCGTCGCTAATTGCCATTCGGTTTCAGATGACCTTCGGTTGATGAGCTGTTTACACCCTGACACACACACACACACACACACACACACACACACACGAACATCTATGATGCAAACCACACAGCATAATAACACACACACACAAGAAAGATCATTGTGGAGTAAAGACGTATTCCAGGATGCTGCAGACCTCAGAGGATTCAGTGTTTGGTGTAACAGGAAGTGTGTGAGCTTTCTCCTGAACACACACACGTTTGAATAAAAGATCTGCTGAGCAGATATTCAGAAGAAGACCTTGAGCACAAACAACAGAAGGATCAGGTTATTGAACAAACAATGCTCAAGGACATGATGAATCACACACACACACACACAGCTGTGACATTTTCCTTTCCCCGCTGTCTGCGCAGCCAATCAGAGGGAGACTTACTCCCACAAAGGTTAGATGAAGAAGAAGTAAAGGATGGTTCAACTCTCCTTCACGTGTGTTACGGGGGGTCAACCGGTGGCACGGACCGTCCGTGGCCTCGACGTCACAGGTTCGACTCCCGAAACACGCGACCTTTGTGTGGCGTGTCGTCCCTCATCCGTCTCCGGCTGGGCTTCCTGTTGATCCGCTGCCTAATTACAGAGAAATGCCACGAAGATAATGTCAGATAAAAAGGTTCCTGGGTCGCAATGGAGGAGTTTTGCTTTTTAAATGTTTTACATGACGTGTTTTTACGGATCATTGTGCAACTTAAGAACAGTTTTGTGACCTGAGACACTCTCTCACAATTATATATATTTATATTGTTTTACTCTTCTTGCTATTTGCACTCTTTCCTACTTTTTCCTGCTGATGCTGCTCAGCTATTCCCCCCTCGGGATGAACACATCTCCTAAATAAAGGTGTTCAGTGCCCGTACATTATACATCAAACAGCAGATCTTCAAAGTGAATGCCCTGCGTCACTGAACCAATAGAAAGCTTTTAGCCCTGATTCACAGCGTGTCACTTCCTCCTCGCTCATTAAACAATCACCAAAAAGCACAGGAAGCATCTCCATCAGATCTGTAACAGGAACTCATTCAGTGCTCGTCGAGGCTTTAATGAAATCAAGAGCATGAATTAGTTTCCATTTGCTCTACATGTTAAACATCAACGTCACGTCTTTAACCGAGAACAGTGAAAGTGTTTCCAGTTTCACTCGTTTAATTCAGTTCAGCTGGACAATCTACCAGATGTGTTCCTGAGATGCAGCTGGTGTTAAAATGTGATCGTGTGTTATCTGGATAATAGAACATAGAAATGTAATCTGGACTGCAAATTGGGTTTTGCAATAGTGAGAAAGAAACCCACTTAAGTGGTTATAAAAAGAAAGTAGACGGCACAAGACTCACCTCGTGTGTCAATCTTATTCACAATCAAAAGGCCGCTGACATGTTTCAGCATCAGAGCGTGTCAGACAGCAGTAAGCTCTCCTTTTAAAAGGAACACCACCCCCTGGGGTTTCTTTTCCATTTGCTGGCAGGTGGAGGGGGAGCAGCAGAGGGCGACCCCTGGGATCAGGATGCAACGTGGGAAGATTCTCCAAAACGTGAAATGTGTTGCCAACCTGGACCCAAGGCTCTGGGGATGGATGGAGCTGAGGTAACCTGGGACTTAGGCTTTGCTCTGAGGCTGAGCCACATGTGGATCACGTGGAATAGTGATGTCATTATCCTGAGCTATTGCTGGATGGTCTGGGGGGGTCATAAGATTGCCCTGCATGATACATCCAGGATTAGCTCTGTGAGTTCACCCCACAGTCCGGTGACGTCTGTCTCCAATTGTTCAGAGGTTGGATGGCGATCCAAACACACTGGCAGCCATGTTTGTGGTCAAAGTGCGATCCAGCAAAAACTATAAAAGTCCGTAAAAGTGTTAAAGCTAAACTCTTCAATAAAAGTGACCACCAGGCCTAAAAGCAAAACAAAAACATATCAGATCTATTTATTTATAGTCAAATTCAGGCTTAAAAATGGATCCAAATGTAGATTCATGACGGAGCTTCTGGCGGAGCCTCTGAGCTACGACGAGGCAAAATACATAATAAGTTGTGTCATAATTGAGACGACGTCGCTGTGGACAGAAAGCTTGGAGACATCAGTTCAGTGACTGAGCTCCTCCGTGAGACGTGACGTCGGTTCCCGTCAGGAATGAATGCGTCAGCATCACTGGTCATTTTAACTGAGGCCATGCAGAACAACAGATAAAAACAGAAGTCACATGTAGAAGAAGATGACTGCACATTTTCCACTTTTTTCCACTGGAGGTTTGAAACGCTGCGATTTCAGAAAGTACAAGACTATTCAGAGCCCTCCGGAGCTGGACAGGAACGTCAATATCGGATGACTCTGCAAGTCTTAAACGATGGCAACGCTTCTAAAACTCTTTCTGTCGATTCACTTTTGGCAAAGAATCGACAGAATCGTTAAGGTTAATAAAGAAAGATTGTGGTTACGGCTAATAAGCTATGGTCCGACATGCCATCAACCATCTTGACGTCTAGAACTTTACTCTTCGCCTCGCCACACAAAAGGAGTCACTACTTCTTGTGAAAATCAAACACTTATCTCGGCTTAGAGGCTGTCGAGCAAACTGTTACAATAAATACATGTTTTTTTTAAAGAAGGAGAAAAGCTTCAAAACAGACATAAATCATTAAAAACCTCTCCTGCATCAGCTCCTTATAACAAAGTCTTTGAGCTTCCTGCAACACTGAAAAGGCAGAAATAACCCCAGAAAGAGTTCGTCTCTATTAGCCGAGAGGCGTCCAACACAAGCTGGAAAGTGTGAAAGAATCCTGTGAGATCTGGAAACTAGAAGGTGTTAATAAATGTCTAGAATAAAACTGAAGCGTCGGGAAGAATTCCCCCCAAAATTGTGATTAATCATAAAATGTCAAAAAAACACACTGGCATTCTAATAAGTTGGGTAGACCCCAAACATGTTGGGAGCTCAAAAGTCAGCATTAACTGTGGAGAGTAAATCCGAACAAACAGTCGGTACGATCCTAAAAGATCGTGTAAAATACTGAAAATGCATTAATCTTCAACAGCAATCTTTTACAAAAATACAAGTTCAAACTTTCACTTTTTTTGTCCAATGCCATCGTTTCTAAAATTTCTGAATTTCGAGGCAAAACACAAAAGAACTAGAATTACCGCCTCGTGGTCGTAAGTTTACATCCAACATGTCACCACTTTATAATTTCACCCTATTAGACATTTAAAGTGAAAGAGAGTTACGACAAGAAACACGTTGTTGTTTTAGGTCGCGGTGATTTTTTTAAAAGTAATTCTAATCAGTTCTTCTTCGAGTCCAAGTTAAGACGTTTGTGCCAAATTTGAAGGAATTGAAATAATGTTTAGTGAGGTATGTGTTGTTCAGCTTGACTGGATAAAATACGTCTGTGAAAGAGGAACACATGAGAAATGAAATAATGATTAATCATTAGATACGTTTTGACTGTCAGGTGTCCGGTGGAGAGAGGATCTGTCTTTTTGTCCTCATTCAGCTTTTTTTATTCATATTTAAATTACACCAACAGAAGCAGAGAAAACTTTAAAATTACAGAGTGAGAGTTTCTGCTGCTATTTTCTAATATTCTCTTAATTCTCTCGGGACAAAAAAGCGCTGAGGATAAACTCGGGCATCTGTCCGGTGGGAAATCTCTCAGTTAATGTATTCTAATGCATTAATTAATGCATTAGAGACTGTGACGTTCTCACAGACATTATTTTCATCCATAAATGCAGCTTTCTAAAATCCTGAAAAACCGGAGTTTCAGACGCTGTTGGGTGGTCTGACTTTGTTAGAGGCACACTGAGGTCTAAATTATTCATTAACACGTACAGACTGAAAGGTAAAGGCTTCTAGAGGCAATTCATCATGAATCAAACCTTTGAATAACATCCGAGGTGACTCGACCTGGAGAAGTTTGTGCTAACACGAGAGGGACAACCTCGAAAAAGCTTCCTCTTTTCAAATTCTACAACTTTAACTCTTGTGCCTAAATTAAAAAGTTCTGATGTCACTTTTACCAACTTCAGTCCTGATCATTACTACTAAATATTCATTCATTTTCAGAAAAGAACACTGCAGTGCTCCATAATACAGCAGCACTGCCCCCAGTGGCCACCAGGAGCATAGCATGTATTAGGACAGGACAACATGAGAAAAAAGCTCAATCTGGTGGGAAATCATTTTTAAAATGTACAATGTTAAAGCCAGGGCTCCTATTTGAAAGATATAATGGAATGTATGGTGTTATACTATACTGTTGTGGTTTTAATGGGTTTCAATGGGGACTATTTTGGCTTCTGGGTCTGCATTTCGGCTCCACAGTTTATTATAGACTTAATAATTATTATTATAGGAGCTGGGGGTGAACTTCCAACAACCTCACACGGTCGCCAAAATGTACGCCATATGCATTAAAACAGCCAAAGTGATCTAAAAAAATGTTTTAATACAAAATAAAAAATGTGCCTTAAATGAAAAAACGACATATGTAATCACATTACTCAGGAAATGATCTACTTTTTCTTGTGGACAATATCCAGCTCAACGCTAAACACGGCCACAAACGTCACGGTTCAGGAGATGCAAGTTAAAGTTTTATACGACGATGATGAAGGTTTATTTCTGTAAGACGAATAACAACCTTTACAGCTGCAACATTATAATCGCATGTCAGAAAGCTCTGATTGGCTCATTTGCGTTTCGAATCTGGGGAAAAAACAGCCAACGTGAATTAGAACCGCTGAACTAATGTGAAATGTGGCCGACGTGCTACTTTTAAATCAGGAAAAATCACAACTGAAAACTCTGACAGATCTAAACATGATCTTTACATAAAACCGTCCATCGACAGCCACTACGCTGTGTGTGAGCCGCAGTGTGAACACAATGAGATTAATCATGTGAGCTGTTAATTAGACACACTCAGAGCTTGTTCATTAGCTTACCTGAACCTGATGATTGATTTACTATCTGCTGCTGGGCTTCCAGTCTGCTACCTGCTGTTAACAGCCACCTGCTGCGTGTCTGTGCACTATAATCCCTTTATTCCCTTCCATCACATCTTGCACAACAGCCACGGACCCTTTGGGGGGCTGCGAACGCTGCATGTCATTAATTATGAATGTATTCGGTAACACGTTACGCATCATGTAACATTAAACTGATGGAGACATCAGGACTGCCCTGTGTCAACATCTCCTTTTAATTACTTCAGACTTCAGTTGATATTATGCTGTGGTGCATAATCTTTAAACAACATGGCTGAAATACATTAAATCTGAGGCAGGAAAACTCTGGTTTCTGGGTCAAAATGGACGTATGGGGGGCTAATAGGGGTCCCCAGCTCATTTAGGCCTGATATGAAACATCTTGGTTATGCATAACATTGTGTCAGCTGGCAAATACCACATTATATCCATTTAAATGCTGTTGAAAGAACATCATGCGTCTAAAATAAATCACGGCTCTATGGACGGCAGCCTTCGGTTGCTCCAGACTGAAATATCTCAACTATTATCGCATGAATTGACATGAGATTTTGTCCAGACATTCATGAATCTGAATGTATGAATCTTACCGACTTTGGAGATCCTCAGATTTTGCATCAAGCATCAGCAGCCGGTCAAAATGAAAGAAACACTATCTTCTTTCATCAAAGTTTTAAAACTCAATATTTGAGTATTTAAAGAAAATAAATGGTGATAAACTGTGACAGTAACTGACTTATTCAGTGAACTGTGTGAAGCTCATCGGTCTGCAGAGCTCATTCCCTCAAATCAATTCTGTGGTTTCACTCTAAAAACCTCAAATCAAAGGTTTTCTGTGGAGCTCATGACAACAAGGGGAGGAAGGAGGTGAAGGAGGCTTTCTTCCGGCGGGTTTAAAGTGACAGAAGGAAGGAAAAACATAAAGCTTCGGTGCACCGCGACATGAATTCTTAAAACGTCTGGAGTTCAAAAGGAGAAGTGTCCTTTCATATGAGTGAGAGATTAATCAGAGAATAAACCATTGTGAGCAGCGAACAATATATTCTGCTGCCTGTTGAGTGACAGCAGTTGTTCCGGCTGTGCACCGGTATGACGGTGTGTGAAAAACTCTTATCAAACAGGAAATTAAAACCGGTGTACAGCCCAGCACTAGTTAAACTATTCAAAACGTTTGGTTTGTTCATACTTCAGCCGCACACTTTGCCACTGCTGTGGTGTGTTTTCAGCGTCACACTGCATCGCCCCATGCAGGATTTATTTGATGCCTTTATTTTGACAGCTTCCTGTCATTCTACGTCTCTGAGCATCTCCAGCAGGAGGTCCGGTCATTATTTTGTATGAAGTATGAGTTAAGTTCAGTGTCAGACCTCCTGGTTTTCAACCAGCAGCTTCCACACAGTTATTTGTTTCTGTGTTGAACCCCACGCTGAGTCTGGGGGGTGGGGGGGGGGGGGTAGCTTTTGTTTCGGTGTGTGGGTTTATTTATGGCTGTGGATGTGTTTGTTTGTGTCTCTACGGAAATGAGGCAGATAAAGAGCTTATATCTATCCCACGATTGAATGAGAAGCTGTTTTGTCGCAGCGGGAAACTCTGAGACGTTTGTGACACTGTTGTGAGTGAGTGTGTGTGTGTGTGTGTGTGTGTGTGTGTGTGTGTGTGTGCATCTACAAATAGATAGCGTCAGTAATCAAGAGATAGTCGTCGCTGATGTCCTGCTGACGCCTTATTCGGCAGTTGGCTGGATCTATTTTTTGCCAAATAGAAGATTCAGAGAGGCTGAAACCCTCTAACACACGGTGAAAGTGTATCACCTGCAGTGGAATGCACTCCATCACGGTTTATCTTTGTTTGTGGAGGAAAAAGGGTGACAAAACCCCATTGGACAGATCCTCTCCTGGGAGCTGCACACAGCTGCCCAATCTTGTTTATCTAACTTTGTCAAGGGCACCTTCACTGACAGTCGTGTGAGGAACTTCTTTGACTCCCTTTATATCCCAGAAAAACAGAAACTTACCAGATACAGCCAAACTGAAATACAAAAAAACCCGTCTCCACATGTCTTTGTCAACAGATAAGAGCACAAGTTGAACCAATTTCATGGCAATCTATCACGGAGTTTTTCAGATATTTCACAAATAAGACCAGATTCTGTAGGAGTCTTCCTCCAGAGGCCATGACCGAGGGAGCAATTCATCCAGTCTAATTCTAACTATACTGTAGCTGTAGTCAGGCTAAAACGCCTGCTTGTGCTGCAGAAGACTTCTGAAGAATCTAAACAAACTTGGTTTTACGTTACCTGATTGGACCAAAGGCTCTTCACTCGTCCAGCTTTATTCTTCTGGTGTTCCACAGGGATCAAACCCAGGCCCACTGTTGGGTCAGAGGCATCGATGAGCATGTGCAGACTGCGTTAGCGTCATCAAGCTCAACGACATGTTAAGTCCTGCGTGACCCAAAGAAGATCTGCAGGAAAATCAGGCAAAAATGACAACAGCCATTGGTTTTTAAATCAGAGTCATTGTTTCCCGACTTCCGCGGTCATAGAAACATGTTTTCTCACTTCTACTGGAGGTTCGACATCTCTGCCTCCACAGAAATACAATAGAAGGTGAAACACATTTCATTCGTAGTGCTGTTTGACAAAAGCAACAGGTCTTTCCTGAATTATCCTCAGACCTCGTGGTCAACAGTTGTCTTTAGGACTCTTTGTTAAAAAGTAGTTCCTTTGTTCTAAATCCAGTCTGTTGAGTCGGCTTCATGACCCGGACATGCAGAGTTGGATGTATTGGAATAAGCCGGCTAACGTAGACGTAACGAGGACTTTAATAGCTACAACTACAAACCAGCTGGTGCTGGTGGTTTGTTTGTAGTTCTTTTTGCAAAGAAGGAGATATTTATACATGGAATAATCCTTTGAATTAAATGAGGGAGCCTGCTCTTTTTATAAAGTATTTACTATGTGAAGATGTTTTCACATTTTTCAAAGATTTAAAAAAAGGTTATGGACCCTCTGCTTTGGGGCACCGGCGAGGTATTTGCTAATTAGGGGCCATTTTGTTTCTTGAGGCAGTTGTAGCCCCATGCAGGACGCTAGTGGGAGGTGTCACAGGTAAACGGGGAGACTAGGAGCTTCTGAACGTAATCCCACCGCTCAAGTCCTGTAAATGTACCAAACTCTTACTTTTATCTCCGTCTGAGAGATATTTACATTACATAAAGGGATGAGAGCGTGACCGGGATTATAGAGTACACAAAGCAGATCTATTTTAGCAGCTCAGATACAACCGGTATGTGGAGAAAAAGACCTGCTTGATGCATTGATACGAAAGACAAACATTCCCATGAGATTGTCGTTTGGTTTGGAAACATTTGACAGTGTTTCAGGGAAACGACACTCAGGTATGGGTCTTTAAACACTGTGTGAGGTATTTGGGTCAATGAACGGATGCTAGAAGCTAAACAGTTTTCCTTCCCGTCAGCCGTGTCTGATAAAGTCGTCCTCGTCCGGTCAGCTGGGGCTCCGAAAAACATCTGAATTTGTGCTTTTTGTCTCTGGGAGCTGGTGTTTATTGATGGGGCCGTCTTGTTTTGTTGGCAGAGCGGGTTAAAGTCGCCCTGAGGAGCGGTGGCTCGGCAAACTCCAGCAGCGGCGGTGAAGTGTTTGTGACATAAAGAGCGGTCGGGTGGAATCTGTCTTCCTGGCTGTAAAAGCTCAGCTCAACCATGTTTCTTCTTCTGCTGCTACGGTGTGAACTCAGGCTGGTAATTGCTGCTTCAATCACAGGCACCTCTCCGGTATCTTCAAAAAGGATTCCCAGCTCATATAGCCAGGGCAATGCGTCCTTGTGTTTTCATTATTATGTGCAGTTAGAGTTCAGTGAATAAGTTAAAGAGTCCTAGTTTAATCCTGCATATCGCCCCACATGAAGGGTCGGGGCTAACGGCTAAATGGACCATCGTTAGTCATTTTCTCATCGACTTCTATACAACCAGAGGAGAGAGAACACTTCTGACTTCAGACGTGGTCGAACTACACGTCACACAACCTAGTTCGCTGTGATAATAACAAGAGCCCGACCCAGGTCCAGTACACCAAGCACAAGGGGTCCAGGAGTGGAATAACGGGGGTCAATGTCCACCATATGGCCATATAGTCAGCTGGAACATGTTAAACCCGTCCAAGCACAGAACAGCTGAAGGAACACTAACCTAGTGGAAGGAGCTGTTAAAGGCGACACATCCAGGAGGCAGTAACCCTCAGAGCAGGGTAACAATTAGACTCAATGTTTAGTTCACACGCTGGGATTTCTGTTCGTTTAGTAGAAACTCCGGCATTTTGGTGCAACAGCTTTGTTCTCAGGCCACAGAGAGAAAGAGTTGAGTTTGCTCTGAGCAGCCAAGTCATTAAAAGAGTTTTTATAGTTCTCTGTGCATTTAGGTGGCTGGAAATGTAAACATCATTACCAGAGCAGCAAACACGGCGTGAAATGAGAGACTTCCACGGCCGTTAATCTGCAACGTGCGACTGCAGGAGAGGTTGGATCAGGTTAAATAGTGGGCTATTTAAAAAGAGGAAGAAAGGAGGCTTGAACTCTCGTTAGAGGAGCAATGTGTAGGATCTATTAGCACGAATATTTAGAACGTTTATATCTACATGTTCATGTTGCACCGCCGTGTCTTGTTCTTCAGGTTTGGGGATCGGCTTGTGGAGGTTTTTGTCAAATCACTGAAAACAGAATCGTCCTCGAGCATTAAAGGTTGTTTGGTGCTGCAGGAAGATTTATTTGCCATTATTACAATAATACTGAAATATGTTTGAAGTGTTTCTGCTGTAAATATTATTTCCTGAGTTTGATTTGCTAGATGTTTTGGTTTATTACTGTTCATCTTAAAAACAAGATATTTTACTGAACAGTCTTTTGTCTGAGACAGAAATGATCTAATTGATGGATTCAGCTTCAGGGAAAGTAATTATCCTTTAAATCTCTGAATTTAATCTTGCTTCAGAGACAAGCTGCTTAAATTTAGAGGTTAAAGTCTTTAGTGTATGTGGACTCACTGAGGAGCGTCAGCAGGAACAAAGAACAGATTTGGTTACTTAGCGCCGCATATTTCATATGAATTATAATGGTTTTAAGGTTGGACATTTAAGGATTATCATATTCAGAGTGCCATGTGTTGGAGACTCTCTTGTTGACAAAGAGAGGAAAGTGAGAAAACAGTCAGAATGCTTTCTTTAAACAAACCAGTTCTAACAGTATAATAAACCCGGGACATGAGAAAGTCCATCCTCCTCCCAACGCTGACTTCATCACTATTTAAACTACGTCACCTGACCTCTTCTGCTCCGGCCTGATCGGCTGACAATATGTAAAGCAGGAGGTCGAGAGGGATGAGTGAGTTTAACCTCCTTTAAGCTCCTTACGGGGACAATAAAGAGGGAGCACCTGATATTAAAGGGTTAATATCAACCAATGGACTGTGACTGGATGCCAGCTGATAACAGAGCATATTTATTCTCAGTGAGGACCGACAGTAAATCCTCAGAAACACACCGGAGCAGCAGAGAGACATCCTCCTGAGCTGTGACTCAGCGGGGGTTTGGCTCAACCCCAGGAGATCCGGAGGTTCAGGTGCTCGCGGCGGAGATTACCGAGACGGACACATTTCCATTAAGTAGAGTGATTCCGCCGTGGATTCCAGAGTTTATTGAGGAGGAATGCGCCTCTAGTTTTCTAATAAAAAGTGATTTCAATGCAAATCGACACATAATCTCGGAGACGAAGACAAATTTCTCTGCAGCACAATAAAGTATATCTTATAATCTTTTTCACAATGCTGGTGCCGAGCTGCTGTATTCTCATTTCTGGAACATTTCAATCAAAAAACAGGTTGAAATATTATCGCTGTGCTGCATGATTTAGAGGTTTAAATAAGTAGTATTGCCTCAGTGTGAAAGTCAAACAGCTAAGTCTACTTAAAGTATTAACAGTGAATGTTTATGATCGGATTATTACTCCAGACACGTTCATGTCTGAGCAGGAGAAGCTCGTGTTTACTTTTTAATAAACTGTTTAACCTGAAGAAACCTTAACGATATAAAGAGACATTTCTGTATTTGAGTCCTTTAAAAACACTTTAGACGTCAGACGCCTCTTTAACGTCAGCAGCAGGTGTGACAATAACATCTCCGCTGATATCTGAGCGAGAAGGGAAACAACACTTCAAATCTCCAAATCAGCCAAGAGTCACGGCCGGTGTTATACATTCGGAGGCTGGAGGTGAGGGCCGTAAACACACCGGGAGCTGCAGAAACTTCATCAACTCAAGTGTCACGGGCGACTCAGGAGACTCAGTCGACGGTTTCCCTGCATCCTTGTTTTTCAGACCCGTTGGCTCAAGTTGAAAGCGTTTTTAAAAAGTCAAGCTGGAGCGAAGCAAATGTGACGGAAACCACGATCACCACGGCTGCCGACAGGAAGGGAAATAAAACTGTTCAGATGAGAGAATGTGCTTTTGTCTGTCGTGCTACGAGAGACTTGGTGACACTTCCTCAACATGTACCAACCATGCAGGAGTGTGAGCTCGTTTAAATGAACGACCGAGCCCGTTGTTATTGTTACAGAACATAAAAGAACAATTTGACTTCAATGACTTCATCTACATGCACCAAATATTCCACTATTATTCAGAATATTTACAACGTAAACAGCACGTTCCCTTTGGATCTTCTAAATGTAGCATTTTACGGTTAAGACGTGTGGAGATGCTGACGTTATTCAGTTTTTAGGAACATTCTTTGTATTCGTAGACAGTGCTTTCAGAATATGGGTCTCAATCTGGGTTTTTACTGCAGTTAGCGACACACGAACAAAAAACCAACGAGTAGAATGTTTACGTGGCTTTTTGTTTTTTAAAGTTTAGCTCAAATCTACCACGAGAGCAACGTGACTGCAGCTGCAAAAGGAGGGAAATCAAAGTTATTTAAAAGGTTAGTCGCAGTATAAATGACAGGAATATTAATATTAATTAATATTAAACAGCTTAGTAGGAATAATATGTCAGAATCAGAATAAGTTGTCGCATCTTTTAATAGTTTCAGCATAACAGAAAATATAGCCGTCAGTTCAAATGAATGGTGCCGAATATAATAGTTCATCATTACTGAGTATTTTGGGAGACAAAACGGTGACAAGGTCGGGTCGTTCAGAAATAACATCATCACCTCTCAAGGCTGCATCCTATTCAACACGTCTCCGACGGGTTCGTCCTCTTTTGACCCCCGTCTCACCCCCAAAGGGAACATTATTCTCACCCTCCTCCCATCTGCACTCACCTTGCCTTCAGCTCTCTCTCTCTCTCTCTCTCTCTCTCTCTCTCTCTCTCTCTCTCTCAAAAACTTACACAAGTGATAAACTGCTAAAACGAGCGTTTTAGTGCCGTTTGAGAAATGATTTCCGTCCACATCACAGACTGAATATAAGAAGTGAACGTAGTCGTCGTGACGTCACTTGTTGGTTTGTGGACCGCCATTTGCGTTTGGCGATTTCGCTGTCGCCATCTTGGATTACGGTTGTCGCCATGATGGTTTTTTTGTAACCAGTGAACAGAAGTGATCATATCTGGACTGAGGAGGAGTCTGTTTGACTCTAAATGGACCATCATTTACTAAATGAACATCATGCTGTATTGAAGAAGACACTCATGTCTACTGAGGGAAAAATCTTAAAAAATCTCAGACGGATGAAGTCAGAATAGCAGAAAATGTAGAAGTTGTGGGAATAATTAAGTCACCATGCAGGAGGCTGCAAGAAGCTGTGGACAACATTTAGAGAGCCTCACTTCATCTCCAGCATGATGAAGGGAGGAAGTTCAGCTTTATTTTTTTAACCAACGGCAGAACTTTAGAGTTATGGTTTCACTTCAAAACTCCCTGAAAGAGACTCAAATCAAGCAGGAGGATGCTACAGCAGGTAGGAGGAGGGGGGCCTTTTATGAGTCAGCGCCCTGGGGCCCACTGTCTCAGAATCCATCTAAGATTATCACTGAGTAATGTTGCCTCCTGGTTTGCAGAAGTTCGAAAAAAACTTCCTTCTACTGCAGCAACAGACACAAGAAGTAAAGAGGATGGAAAAATAACTTGCCCGATTCAAACCAGGAAGCAGCTGGACCTTCAGCTTCAACCGGCTGGTGGTCTGAGAACGAGAAGAGCATCAGCAATTAAAATCAGTGGAGACTGACAGCTGGACCATCATTAAGGCTCTTCATGTATTATTTCATTACAATTGATTTCCCTTTTTCATGAGCGAACGCCAAAAAGCTAATTAATTTGATCACCTGTCTAATTCAATTTTTCACCTGTCTGCTTTCGAGCATCCCAAACGTTTTTGTGCGACTTGAAATTTTAATTAAAAAAATAACACTTAAGGTTCCAATTAAGAATTAAGCGTTTTATTTTAAGCACCACACATACATATATATTTATATGAACGGCATAAAATAATAATAATACAGACGACACATCATTTTTGGGGGACACATTAATGAATAAATAAATAACAATAAATGACTATTGATGGACGGGGCTTGAATATCTGCAGAATGTTGCTTTAAGTTAAAGAGTGAGCATCAGAATGACTCAGCCTTCCCAGCGCTGCCGGTAAACAGAGCGGAGCGAGGGAATAAACAGACGACGGAGAGAGAGAGGGGACGGTTCACTCCATCAGGGCCAAAGTCTTTTTAAAGATTAATTTCATGCCGTCTGCTTTGAGGAGAGAGTGAGAGAGAAAAGGTATCCAGGTCACGTCTCTGCAGAACAAATGTTACACGTGAAACCTGCATTAATGCTGAGGAAAAAGTTTATTTAGGATTTATAAAAAATAAATGTATACACTTAGTGTTGATGACGTGTTTGATGTTAATAGATTTTAGTGTTGTGGAGACTGAAGAAATGTGTAATCTTGTGTAGAACGAGCAACTTGCACTACTCTAAAGTTGTACTCGACACCAAAATCTCCACAACAACAGAGCTAAAGGTCTGTTCGCTGCGACTAAAAGTCGGGTAAACCCACTTTTCGGGTATACATTGTTGTTTTTAGTTTGTTTTGTTGGTGTTGTAGAAGAGTTTTGGAAACATGTTGGCGTGTTTTGGACATTTTGAACGTAGATTACATTGTTCATGTTGAGTCCATTCTTGGCGGAGTACGTGAAAGACATAAAATACCTATTTTCAGTCCCACCTGATCGACTTTTAGTTCTGGTGTTGAGGAAAGTGGATCATAAGTATCGTAGATTTTGGTGAAATTTTGGGTGACAAGTACATTTTTGGTATCGAGTAGAATTTTGGTGATAGCCTCCTCAGATAAGCTACTAAATCTCCACAATGTCAAAAGCTAAAAGTAGAATTTTGGTGCCGTACATTTCTCGTGTGGAGGGAATTGTTGGTGTTGTGTCAAGTCCACTTTTGATCTCGTGAATGTAGAAATGTTTGGGGTGTTGTGAAGGTATCGGTCATGTTGAGAATTTTGATAATCGTGTAAAATATGTGGTGTTTGTGTTGAGGTCTGACTGACGTCTTTAGTCATTTTAAAGAAGTTCAGGTATTATAAGTGTTGCTCCTTCTCGGTCCAACAGACAGAAGCTTGTTGTTTGTTTGTAGCAACATGAAGTCCATCAGTGAGTCTTTGTCCTCTACAGTCGGTCCTGAAGACGGACAATTATTGTAAAAGGCTTCTCTTTGTGTGCGTCAGTGAATAGTTTCATTCAGCCTCTGTGTGTGTGTGTGTGTGTGTGTAGTTCCTTTTGAGTGCATCTTTGTGTAAAGTACACAATAAAAAGGAATGAGACTTCAGCATGAATGAATTCTTAACTCTCACTGTGGTTGAAGATTCAAGTCTCTTCATTTATTTTACATCTTTTATGGAATAAATCTAATAAGACTGAACAGAAACAAAGAAAAGAAAAACCCAATCACTGTTGGATTATATGATTAATGCAGTTTGTATTGAGTTTAGTGTACAAAGAGAATTAAATGGCTGGTTTGTGGAGAACGGCATCTGAATTCTGATTACACCTCCATTCAAGAAAGTAAATGACATTTTGGTGACTTTTTCTTTAAAAAAATGTAAATCAAGTGATTGAATAAAAGGGAAACCTTAAAGTGTCCCGTTTGTCAAAACTGTTTTTGGAAGTAAACTTCCCCAAAAAAGTGAAAGTAAAACGAAAACGAAAAAAACGAAAGTAAAACTATAAATGGACGCCTGTGGGTATCTGACTGCCTTCAAAACATCATGGCAGGGTGTCACAGAGGCCTTGGGTTTCTGTGGCAACACGCCAGAGGGCCCTCATTTCATTCAAGATTCCTGTCACCCCCCCCCCCCCCCCCAGCCCCCCTCTCCCCCACCACAACGATCAGCAGCCATATTCACCCCGTCACCCCACTACAGAAGCCCCGCTCTGCAGATGATTACTGTCAAACGGGGGGAAAAAGCTTCTGCGGCGTCTCAGAGGAGGACAACAACGCTGCCTGTCAATCAAATGTGCCGAGGCTGCTGATTGGTGGATGTGCTGCGTTTAATAAAAAAGGAGCTCGTCACCACTTCCAGATGCTGCAGACCAGCTTTAGTCACGTCAAGTTAAGCTGCATTCTGATTGGTCGGAACACTCGTCAGATAAACTACATTCTGTGTCGATTTTAATGACATTTTCACTTTTTAATGTTACTTATATTTAAACGTGGGATGCAGAGGAAGTCACAAAGTATATTTCTATGTGTCTCTGTGAACATTTACAATTTGCACGTTTAAAATGCAAAAACAAAATTTAGCTTTGAGCTCTTGATACGACCTCCTCCTCTTCTTCTTCTGCAGTGGTTTCTTTAACGGCACCCGCTGGATAATAAGCTCGGTCTGTTTATTAACTCCATCATGTTCATTCATGTTTTAACTCAGTCAGAAATAATCCATACCCGCATTTTAATGTCTGCTCTCTTGGCATTTGGTTAATTAAAGAGCTTCTTCCCTGCAGTCTAATTAAATACTCTTGAGTTTGTTCTCCCTCTGCAGCTTCAGACCTCTTTCCAAACACGGGGAAAAATAAATGTTTGACTGAAAACGTTCGAAAGGAAGTTTAAAAAAGAACTCGTAGAGAGTAAAATTAAAAACCGCGTGGCATCGATCTAAAATAATCTTCTTTTTCCACATCCGCCTCCTCTTCTTCATCAAATGATCCCTGAAGTCACAGCCTTCCTCGCACCCTAAAGGCACTCTTCATCTTCAGCCGTGCAGTTTATTTCCCCCCCCCCCCACTCTCCAAGAAAACAACTGAACCGGCATAAAAAAACAAACAGTGTGGTTGCTCTGTTATGATAAATCTTTCCTGCCTCCATATCTGCACACACTGATGAGCAGATGATTCGGGCAGAAGGCCTCGGTCGACCACCATCCCTCCCAAGAAGAGGTCACGCTGCTCTCATCCATCTACCTGAAACAATCTCGCCTCCAAAAAAAACATGAAATACTGCTCCACGGTTTGGTTGTTTGCAGAGTCATTCGTATTTTTGGGGGAATTTATTGTTCTCACCTTCTAGAGAAAAGACAAAGAGCTGCGACTTCAAAATAAAGTCTGGGAATTAACTGAGGGAGGGATTTGATTGGTCGGATTTAACAATTGCGAATAGCATGCTAATGTTTAGCTTGCAACAATTATGTCCAGATTAATCTTAGCTTCTCTTAGACTCAACTGTGCTGTGAGTTTAATATATTAGTTGGTTATAATATAGCATTTAGCATATTCACCTTAATTTAGCATTTCAGCTAAAAAACAGTCGAGTCACACATTAGCATGCTTATGTTAGCTTAACGTGCTGCGCTCATGTTTAGTGCTTGGTTTGAGTTTACCGTGCTAAAATGCTAACACATTGCAATGTTTTTTTTGTTCCGTGAATCATATACAAGAACAATGCGCGTAAAAATGCTACAATATGATTTAATTAGCATGCTATGCTGTCATTAATCTCACCCATGCATCGCATTAAACTCAAAGTACAGCTGAGCCTAACTTTAGCATGCTAACATATAGCTTGGAATGCTAATTGAAAATATTTGTATTAAATTTTAGGTTGTACTTGAGCTCGGCCTGGGCTTTGTTTAATGCTAACTTTAGCATGCTAATGTTTGCGATTGATGTTTAGCATTTTAGAATGTTAGCACAGAGTCCTGGTTTATCCGGGAACGTCACATTTTTTACCACAATATCAACAATAGTAGCATTATTTACGTGTTTTCAGCACTCATTTAGAGAAATATACTGAAAACTGCAAGAAAATACAAATATAACATAGTTTGAGGATTTGAAGATGGCCAGATAAGAAAAACTGCTGCTGGCAGAGAAGGTGTCACCAAAGTCACTGAGATTCATCCTCTGGGGGGAAATAAATGTCTTCCTGTTAGTCCACAGGGACACACTGGGGATGAAAAATGCCCCCCCCCCCCCCCCCAGCTTTAATGGAGGTCAGTGAAGTTTCTGTCGTCACATCCGTCACTATTCCGCCTCCAGTTTTGTTTCTCTAAAGCTGCAGAGCTTTTCCCGGAGATGAATTATGAGCATTACGTGTTGCATTACTTTGCCTCTGCAGGAAAAACTAATCTCAACTGTGAAATGGAAAAAAGGTTCTTATAATGAGAACATTTGTTTCTTATGACGGAACAAAAAAAACTAATTCAAGAGCAAACCTGCAGCTTACTGTGACTCACAGTGAAAGAGTGGAGTCTCTCAAACACACTATAAGGAGACACATGTGTACGTATATGTGTCTTAGAGGGACATGAAGACTAGACTTCACTTCAAAAACCTCACTTTTGATGAGGAACCTTTATTAAGATCACCTGAAGAGGAAGAAATTAAAAGAAAGGATGAAAGAGGGAGGATGTTAAATAAATTAGACTCAACATGAGGAAGATGAGAGAGGAGTAAGGTAAGAAATGAGGGGGAGGAGGAAGAAGAGGGGAGGAGGTGAAGATGAGGAAATAAATCAGTCAATTAAAACTATTGTTTAAAAGGTTTCTCATCACAAACCAATGTGACTTTAAAATTGAATTTAAAAACCTGAATCTGATTTTGTTTGAGAGATAAAATCTTCTGCTTTTCTCGAGAACGCCGCCTGCAATAATGATGATGAAGAAGAAGAAGAAGAAGAAGAAGAAGAAGAAGAAGAAGAAGACGAAGAAGAAGACGAAGAAGAAGAAGAAGAAGAAGAAGAAGAAGAAGAAGAAGGTTGGTGGGTCGGCGAGGCGTCGGGGGAGACGGCCGACTGGAAGATGAACTCCCAGAGAGCTGAGAGACGCTACAAATACCACAGAGGAAGAAGAGGCAGAAACAGGAGAAGAAGAAAAAGAGGAGGAAAACCAGGTACAGAGTGTTTTTGTTTGAGTAGAAGAAGAACATGAAAACCTCTGGCTTATCACACACACACACACACACTAGACTCCTTCTTCTCTCTCGCTGCATTTAATCCACTTCATCTTTTAGCTCTCTCCTCCTTTTTATTTGTTTCCTCCACCTTTCTGAAGTTCTTCCTCTATATGTTCGCCTCCTCTTCTTCTTCTATTTCCCTCCTCCTCCATCCCTCTTTATCCTCCTCATCTCCTATTTGCCTTTTTAATCCTCCTCATCCCTCCTCTTCCTCCTCTTCTTCTATTTCCTCCTATGTCAAGCTGTCCTCCCTCCAGTTCTTCCTGTTGTCTGTTGAGCTTCAAGACTTCAGAACTGAGTCCGATTGTGTTTATGCAACAGAAAGACTCAGGACACGATAAACAGGTCAGCTTCTTCTTCATGTGAATAATTAACTGCTGTCAGAAAGTGGTGACAGGAGAAGGTGGTGAACACGGATTATAGAAATGAGTCAGAGAGAAAAAGACTAATCGAAGGAAGCAAAATATATATATATATACATGTATATTTATAAATTTATATATTTATACATATTTATATTTTAAAAAGTAAGTTTACATTTTTAATTCACACAAACTTGAATCCAAAACAGCAGAAACAGTAACGGCCTTCTGAGAAAAGACAAGAACATACTTTCACCAAAAGGCTGACTAGTCGATGAAAGAGAGTTTATCACATGTACGGTGGCCCTTTTAGGACATTTTTGGGACATTCTGCTCTACGCTGCCGGACTTTGAAACCGAACAGTTTTAATTAGAGTCAACATCCCGTTACAGGACATGAGAGACGTCATAATGGTGGAAATGTTCACGATGATTATTAGTTATTAAAGTGTTTCATAAACAATAATCATCCTTTTTTTAATCAACAGAAATACAGAGAATTCTTTTAAAAGGTGTTAATTGTGAGATCGTGAGGTTGTCTCTCAACGGCTCTCAACATGGCGACGGCTAGCAGCTAACGACGCTAACGACAGAGATGACGGCGTTTACCTGAGGGGAGTCTAACGTTTCTTTCTTCTTCTTCTGTGTACAATATTGGGTGTTGATATAAAAACACATTGAACTCATTGAGAGGTTTCTGAGCATGAAACGACTTTCATTGGACGACGTTTACGAGAGAAAGAAAACACGACGTGATGTTTTAGTGATTCCACTTACTCGTGTTGAAGAGTCTTCATCTGAACCCAACTGATACAGAAACACTTCAGACAGGAAGAGATTAGTCTGATCACACACACACACACACACACACACACACTAGAAACACGCTAACACACACACTAAAACACTAACAAACACACACACACACACTCTGTCTATCTCAGTAAACACAAACCTGTTACTGAATCAAAGCAGCAGCTCTTTATCTGACTCACCTCACTCCTTAGCTCACTTGTTCATTCACTCACTGTCCTTCACTCATTCACTCATTCACTCACTTCTCTCTCTCTCTCTCTCTCGCTCATTAAAGAGGGCGGGGTTAAAGACTGATTTCACAGTTGAAGTGTTGACTTGAATGATTGGATGTTGATGCTGTAACTGAAGATGAAGGAGACGTTCACACATCTTGTGAATCTGGTCTTTGACGCTGAACGTAGACTCGCTGACTCGCTGCCTCGTCCTAAATCACACGTCCCTCTGAATGAGACGTCTCTGAGTTCCTGTTGGTTTAAACACTGACTGGTTGTTTGTGATGTAACGTTATCAGAGAGTAGAAACGCTCCGTTGTTCTGCAGTAGAACCCTGTGGTTCTTCCTCTGGGACACAGAGAACATCAGGCGTGTTTTTAACAACAAAGACTTTATCAGGTAGGAAGAGATACGCATTACAACAAAGACTGAACAATATAAATGTATTTGTCCTTAAATAGCAAACATTTCATCCCTCAGTGTTTCCTAAATGACTTCAACACGTTTCCATTTAATCTCACGGTGGAATCAAACTCTTCATTGTTTCAAAGCGGGTTTGACATATTTTAAATGTTATAATTAGAATAAATAGAGTCACAGTTACAGAGCTCCTGATTTTCTGTTGCTTTTGATTAGGTTGTGTTAATAAATAGGCCCTTTTGGGGTTAATTTGCATCAGTAAACTGATTAGAATTCTGAATGTTTAAAAACAGATTAGCGTTGGGACAGATATTACAACCTGGACGTCATTTTAAAGTCACGTCACAACTTTCTACACTCAATCCATCCGCCTGAAAACACTCTGAACACAACTTCAGAAACTTTAAAACAGGAAAACATTCACAGTATCGGTGTAGAAACACACGAACATTTGAATCACAAAAGCTCCACCGAGCCTGAACCTGAACGTCCAATCAGCTGCTCGAACAAATCGATGAGCACGAAGACACGAACACGACGAAACCGATCAATAAAAACACGTTCTTCTGTTCCTCTGATGAAGAAGTCATCATCCTCCTCCTCCTCCTCCTCACAGACCAAAAGGAAAAAGTATTTTCATTTCCTGGAGATGTTTTTCAAAATAAAAGCTTTAAATGCAGTTTATTTAATGTAGAAAAAGAAATGAATATTTGTTTTACACGTTATTTTGTTTGTTAAAGTATATAAATGTGAATTAATGGCAGGTAAAAATACTTTATTTAATCAGCATTTAAAAATAACCACCTGATTATTTTTAATTGTAGAACATAAATATCAGAAATATTCAGTTCCCCAGAAACAAATAAAGGATTTTAATGTTCTCATTAACTCCGCTGTGACGCTTTGTTGTCATTTCTTACAGTGTAAAACTCTAAATAAAAGCTCTAATGGTGCTCTGGCTCCTTGGAACTCTTTCATCAGTGAATGTGGTTTAAATTGGACTAAAACACCAACGAGGAAGAAAAGCCTGCAGTAAAAACATCTTCCCTCTTCATCCTCACACGTTTCTTCCTCCTTCAGATGAAGTTACTAAAGTGGGTCGGCCAAATTAGGACGCACGGAAGAAACTCTCTCTTTCACGACTTTAGGATTTGTGTCCGGGAGGCTTTCAACAAAGCACAATCACAAGAAGGATGAGTGTGTTTGTTAGAATCAGACGGATTGATAGAAGCTTTAAATCTGCCTTTGAGGGCTCGATTCCTCCCCTCAGATAAGTCGGGTTATCTCCAACATGAAAGGGAGCAGAAGACATTCCTCAAGAAGAAGAAAGAGAAGCACGACAATAAGCAGGAAAGGGACATGAAGAAGAACCAGAAGATAAAGAAAGAGCATAAACACAAGATACACAAGACAAATACCAAGAAGAAGAAGAAGAGTAAAAAATGTTCATGACAAAGAACATGAAGAAGAACATGAAGAACAACAAAAAGAAGGAAATTAAATTAAAAAAGAACTAAAAGAAGAAAGAGAGACCAGCAAGAAGAAAAACTAAAAGGAAAAGAAGTAAAAACAGAAGAAGAAGAACTAAAGATCTGTTAGATTGTAAATATCTTTGACCTGAAAAACAAATAGAAAGAACTATAAAAAGTGAGCTGCTGAGGCATTATGGGTACTTTAAGGTGAACTTTGGCTGCAGGAAAATGAAACCAGAGAGGAGGATGATGAAGAGGAGGCTGACATTTAACAGGAGGTGGAGGAGAGACATGTTATCAGTCTGATGTGGAATCTAAACGGCGGCCATGTTTGTTCTAAACCAGACGCGATGGCGAGAAGGAGCCGTCTCTCCCTCGTCTCAGATTACATTTCAAATAAACACCGCGAGGACGTTCCTGCAGTAAACACTCGTCCTGTCTTCCATCTCTCCGTCTCGTCCTCGCTGCCGAGCCCACGGCCTCCTGCAACGACACGTTCACGTCTTTACTTCACCGGACGACATGAGAACGTTCACTCCACATGTATGGAAACAGAAACCATGTTTTCTCTATTTAAACTGTCTTTGCAGCTCGTTTCTGTCGCCCACAAGTGGCCAAAACAATCACTTCATGCAGGTTTGTGTTGGAGGAAGAGTTCCCTGAACAAATGTAGAATTTATTAACAAATAAACTACATAAAATGCATGTGCAACAAATTCTTCAACGGGCTGAAAAGAGCTTAGTTCAGCCAACATAGTTAAATCCACGGATGGATCCGCTCTCCTTAAAGGGAGACTGTCCCTTTAAGGGAGCGCGACTGTCCCTTTAAGGAGAACGGGACTGTCCCTTTAAGGGAGCGCGACTGTCCCTTTAAGAGAACGGGACTGTCCCTTTAAGGAGAGCGGGACTGTCCCTTTAAGGAGAGCGGGACTGTCCCTTTAAGGGAGCGCGACTGTCCCTTTAAGGAGAGCGGGACTGTCCCTTTAAGGGAACGGGACTGTCCCTTTAAGGCCCGTCGATAGAAACGTGTTTCTGGGAGATTATGAGTATTAAATATAGAATATATATATATATATATATATATATATATATGTGTTGTTTTGGGGTGAACTATTGCGTAGCATAAATGTTGTTTCGACAGTGTTTCTAAATGTGTTGGCGTATCAATAAGTGACATGAATATTCATGATGTGATTAATGTATTCATGTGTTTGTCTCATGTAGAAACAATAAACAGAATGAAAGCGTGTGTGAGCGTCTCACCGTCAGTAGAAAGGAGACTGGGAGCTGATGTACAGCCTCTGTGTTTGGGAGGTGGGGGGGGACAGCGTGGACAGGGAGGAGAGGGTGAAGGGGGAGGGGGGAGGGGGAGGGGGGGGAGAGGGGAGGCAGGAGGCGAAGGGTCTGCCTCCGCAGGTCAGCAAGCCGGGACTGGTGGAGGAGGGGGGGCCGGAGAGAGGGGGAGAGGGGCTTCTGGGGGAGTCACAGGACGCAGAGCTCAGGAAGGACGAGTCTGCAGGAGAGGGGAGACAAGAGAGAGGGGGAGGGAGAGACGAGAGAGAGAGAGGGAGGGAGAGACGAGAGAGAGAGAGGGAGGGAGAGACGAGAGAGAGAGAGGGAGGGAGAGACGAGAGAGAGAGAGGGAGGGAGAGACGAGAGAGAGAGGGAGAGACGAGAGAGAGAGAGGGAGGGAGAGACGAGAGAGAGAGAGAGGGAGGGAGAGACGAGAGAGAGAGAGGGAGGGAGAGACGAGAGAGAGAGGGAGAGACGAGAGAGAGAGACGAGAGAGAGAGAGGGAGGGAGAGACGAGAGAGAGAGAGACGAGAGAGAGAGACGAGAGAGAGAGAGGGAGGGAGAGACGAGAGAGAGAGAGACGAGAGAGAGAGACGAGAGAGAGAGAGGGAGGGAGAGACGAGAGAGAGAGAGACGAGAGAGGGAGGGAGAGACGAGAGAGAGAGAGGGAGGGAGAGATGAGAGGGAGAGAGAGGCAAGAGAGGGAGAGAAGAAAAGAAGGGAGAGAAGTGAGGGAGATGTGATGACTCAAATAATGATTTAAAATGAGTTATTTTATTATATTAACAACATGAAGAATCAATTACAAACTCAAAATGACCAAAACAAGTTTTTATTTATTATCTTAACTGATCATCTTTTCATCCTTCAGTCAAATTAAACCACTTCAGTAGTAATGAAGGGGTCTTGATGTCTTTCCAGACTCCACATGGATCCAGTTCAGACCCTGAACCGGGTCTCTCTCTCTCTCTCTCTCTCTCTCTCTCTCTCTCTCTCTCGTGTCTCTGGTAGAGACCTGTCAATCACTGTGTAGCCCCGCCCCTAAAGCATCCCCTGCTTTATGGTCTGTGTGACTCTAAATGGACCATCATTTACTAAATGAACATCATGCTGTATTGAAGAAGACTTGAAACTAGAGATTGAGACCATAAACTCATGTTTACAATGTTTACTGAGGTAATAAATCAAGAGAGAAGTAGAGTCATTTTCTCATAGACTTCTATACAACCAGAGGAGTCGCCTCCCTGTCTCCCCCCTCTCCCCCCTCTCAGATACCCCTGCAGTGTAGTTGATGTATATTTTTATGAAGGTCCAGAGTGATCATTTGGTCATTGATTCATGAGGGAATCTAACCTGCGGGCTGCCCTTGAAGCTCCTCTGTCCATGTGAAGCCAGGCAGCACAGACTGCCTCACCTCCGCCTTGTTTACTCATATGGAATGTGTAAACAGGGTGGTGTGTGTGTGTGTGTGTGTGTGTGTGTGTGTGTGTGTGTGTGTGTGTGTGTGTGTGTGTGTGTGTGTGTGTGTGTGTGTGTGTGTGTGTGTGTGTGTGTGTTGGACAGTACCCAGGTTCCACAGGGTCGTCTGTGCAGCCAGCTCTTTGGCGTCATCCAGCATCACACACAGCTTGTCTGGGATGTAGGTGCTCCGTGTTGACGGGATCACCACCTGCAAACACACACATACATATATATATATATATATATATATATATATATATATATTCATACAAATACACATGTATGTATTTATTTACTTCTGCTATTTATTTCTAATGTTAACTATTAAGTTAATTAGTAAGGCAGTTTTCCATGAGCACCGGCAAACAGACGGTGCATTTACTTGCTGAATGCTGTCGTTAGCTATCGTTAGCTTTCATTGGTTATCGTTCGCTACCGTAGGCTGTTGTTAATCGTTAGCTATCAGTTGCTGTCGTTATCTACCATATACTGTCGTTAATTGTTGGTTATCAGTAGCTGTCAGATTCTGTCGTTAATCATCAACTATCGTTAGCTATCAGTAGCTGTCGTTATCTACCATATACTGTCGTTAATCGTTAGCTGTCGTTAGCTGTCGTTAATCGTTAGCTATCAGTAGATGTCGTTATCTACCATTTGCTGTCGTTAATTGTCAGCTATCAGTAGCTGTCATATTCCGTCGTTAATCGTTCGCTGTCGTTAGCTGTCAGATTCTGTCGTTAATCGTTCGCTGTCGTTAGCTGTCATATTCTGTCATTAATCGTTAGCTATCAGTTGCTGTCGTTAATCGTCCGCTGTCTTTAGCTGTCGTATTCGATCGTTAATCGTTGCCGTTGTTATTAGCTATCAGACGACTAAACGTCCTCACTAGAACACTCGTCCTCCTTTAGTTTAGTGGTGGAGACGTGAAGTCATGTGACCGTGGTGGAGTTCCTTTATAGCCTCACGTTAGCTTTTTACTTCACACTTCAAACGATCATTAAAGTGGAGTTCATTAGTAAAGATTATCTTGATGAAGAAAACGTGTAAGAATCATTAATGCTTGTTTGCCACAGAGATTATTTTCTGTAATAATTAAAAATAAAATGGAAGAATCTGATTGGCTGTTTGTGGAGGGAACCAATGTGACGCTAACTTACAAAAAAGTAAAGTGAGACGAAGTGTAGCGAGTGTCATCGTGTATTACGGTAAAGACCTTGTAGAGGAGCAGCAGCTTTCCGTCCTGTCCGGGTGTGGAGTACAGGTGGTACTCGGGCAGCGACCAGTAGTTTTTGCAGCAGTAGAAGTCGAGCAGACTGATGGCGGAGCAGATCTGACCCTGTTTCAGGGACAGCAGGTTGGTGGGGGACAGCGGGGTGCCGGGAAACAGGGGGAACACACACTGGTCGGGGTCCTCTGAGGATACACAGACAAACAAACACACTCGAAGCATTAGCATTAGCATTTTCAAACTTCTCCGGCGGATAAATGTAAAGTGAAGGAAAGTTCACGGCTGCTCTCTAGTGGAGCGTCACTTTTATTCTTCTGTACGTTCTGTGAAGACGTTGCTGTAATTGAGTCTAATAAGCAGAATGTGTGATTGCTCCTCAGCTCATTAAACTGAGTAGATTGAACAAACTATCACCAGATATCTCTGTATTAAATGTGACATGTACGGCTTTCTCTTCTTTTAGTTTCTTCAGATTCACGTCAGTGAACACGAGCTTTAGTTGATTTAACGGATAACTATCATTAAAAGAAGTACTAACTCCTCAGACATTAGCCGTCAGTAAACAGAACAATCTTCATGATATATGAAACATCCATTAATGCTAATTGTGTCATGAGTCATGCATTTATTAGCAGGTTCCTCGTCTTAAACACAGAACGATAATAAAGCCTGAAGTGGCTCCAACTAACTCTGGCTTCAGTCATTAAATGAAAACGTATTTTTGATTTGCTTCAATGAATAAAAATCATTTAGTTATCGTCTCGTTATTGTTTTAGTTTGCATGAGAAAGCACTTTTAACATCAGCGGAGCTGTCAGACTCTCATAATTCACATTTTAATGATGAGTAACGAGCTGAGACGACTCGCACTCTGACGACGATGAATACGTTCATTTATGTTCCGCAGAAAGACAACAAGACAACGAAGGCTAACTGTGTTCTATAATAAATCTGGTGGGACTCACCCACGGTAAGATATTATTAGTGTGTTACCAAATCTAACATTGTGATTTATTACCTCTTTACTCAGTTTGAAAACATCCGTTTTATCTAATAACACAAAGTTTACACTCACTTCACTTCTAATAGGCCGAAAGATAATCAAATATGTATTATTCATTTACTAGAATAAAAACACACAATTTAAATGATTAGAGAATTAAAGATTATTATTTTTAATGATGTATAATAATAGAGCTGACTGCGTTTATTATCCGTTCCTCTCCACCACATGACTTCCTGTGCTGATGAACAGCTGATGAGCTCCAACAAGGAGTCCGTTCATCAATTAGCTCCTCACGCTTCTGAGAGCAAAGGTTCCAGCTCCTCAAATGTCCACATTTGCTGCTTCTCTTTGTTTTTGAAGTCATTAAATCTTCATATTTGGGGGTTTTGGAGAACACAAGCAGTTTTAAGTAGAGCTGGATTGATACATCGGTAATATTACCAATATATCTGTAATAAGCTTTGTGTATACGACAGCTGTTACATGTTGTATTTATCATTTAGTTTTATTATTTATTCATTTTATCATATAAAATGTACCGGAGACACTTTAAAACAATATAAATGTTCCACTTAGTGTGGATCTTAGTCACAATTTATAGAAATAAACATAAATAAGAAAGTCAGAGAGGTCCGTCTCAAGATTGTGCGTTTATGTTAGAAGAAAAGAGAACTCACGGATTAAAGTTATTGATGACTAAATGATTATTAATGAATCAAGAACACAACAGGAAGATGAATCCATAACAACCACAGCAGCTGACGTTATGATGGAGGATTCTAAATCGCTTTATCTCCTGCTATCATCGTGGTGAATGATTTATGAACGAGTGAATATAAAGCAGCTTTAAATTCTCATTCTCAGTCACCTCCATCTCTCCCTCTCGTTCCCTTTAAACCATCGATAAAGTCCTCCGCCATCTTAAATCTCATATAAATATATAAGTAGCAGATTACTGCTGTGACAGCTCTCTTTCACGGTCCACACGAGTTAACTGTTAAAAACTTTTCTCATTTTCAGAAACGTCCTCGGGCAACAGGAAACCAGAGTTTTTGCTCCATCACCAGATTATTAGAGCTCGATTGTGTCCAGTACAGACGGCTCTATGGGAGGCTTTTATTTTGTAGTAATTCTCTTCACTAATAAGATGTTATTTAGTTTAGTAGAGGAGAAACAAACGCTGGTCAATGGTTCAACTGAAGGAGACAAAGATCCTCTGAGCAACAGCTGAATACGTTTAGATTTAAAACAGGAACAACTTCCTGTTTCAGTGTCGAGAGTTTCACAACAAAAGCATCCTAGAACAAGCTGGAGTTAACTTCATCAAAGCTCTTCTTCAGGCTTCACAGTAGAAACAGGAGGTTAGTGTAGAGTGAGCACAGCTTAACGCTCTTCAATCGATAATCAGACTCATTCCACATCAACTTCTATATCCGTGATGAACGTCAGCTCCACTCTATGGAGACATGAGGTCCCAAACGCTGAGCAGTCAGAAGAGGACAAGTATTAAAAAGTTCCTCATGAGGAGAACGGCTTCAGGCTGAGCAGTTCTATCTCAAATGGAAATCCTCATTCTGAAGATGAGGAAGATTAATCCTCTTCTCACGCTCTCAAAAACAAAGTTTCAGCAAAGTCTAAATGAACTCTGAGCCGAATGTGTGTAGTAGAAGAAGAATCGGGACATTTGAGACGGTGTTCATGCTGATAAACGATGATTCATCCTCACCTGCTCCGGTGTAGAAGGGGTTTCCCGGGCGCGGCTGCAGGGACCCTCCTCTCCCAGCTCCTCCCATCATCCCTCCATCGCTCCTGTGCAGGACAAACGTCCCGTCCCCCCCTCCTCCTGCTCCTCCTCCTGCTCCTCCTCCTGCTCCTCCTCCTGCTCCTCCTCCTGCTGCTCCTCCTCCTGCTCCTCCTCCTGCTCCTCCTACGTTGTTCCCCAGGTATCCCCGGTTGTTGTACCTCCTCCCTCCGGCCACGCTCCCGTCTTTGATCCCCGCCGGTTTGGCCAGCGTCACCTCCACGGTGGCCCCGTCGATCTGGGCCCCGTTCATGAGGCCGAGCGCCGCCACGGCGTCCTCGCGGTAGCGGTAGTGGACGAAGGCGTAGTCGGTGAGCTTCTTGACGCGCTCCACGCAGCCCGGCTTGAAGCGGGAGAACTCCTGGCGGAGGGTGTCCTCGCCGGTGGTCAGCATCAGGTTACGCACCTGCAGCAGAAACACACAGGAGAGCCGCCAGACTCCATTCACCTGACCTCCATCAGTGTGTGTGTGTTATTCTGATTGGAGGAACGGCGCCCCGTCTCCCTTAATTAACAGGAAGTGAAGTGACTGAAACACTACAGAACGGTTTATAAAATCATTTAGGAACAGGAATTCTGTTAGCAGTAGCACACACACACACACAGGGCTTTGTTTACCTCTGGGCCTAAACATAACCCTCCCTCCCTCCCTCCCTCCCTCCCTCCCTCCCTCCCTCCCCCCCTCCTCTGTAAAGTGCTTCAGAGTTTCTATGTGCTGCCCTCAGATCACGTCTCAGCCCTCCTCAGTAATTGATCCCCTGGAGGGCGAGCCGCTCGGTGTGAGTCCATAAATAAACTCTCATTATTTCTGAGGTTTCTGACGTTTTAAAGTGTAAAATCAAACTCACGTAAAGGACTCTGACGCGCTGCATCACCTCCTGGTCCACGTCTTTCTCCGGCTCGGCCCAGTCCACCTGGATGGAGTGACCCCACAGCTGGAAGGTTCCTGTTTCAAAAGAAGACGTTATAATCATAAAACATTATTATTGAGCCAGTGATCATATGTTCAGCCCACTAGTAGACCACAGGTACAAACGGAGGAGTTCATCGAGCCGTTGGACTGGTGAAGTGGTGAAAGGTGCTGCGATGTGTGTCCTGCAGTCGATGATGTTCAGTTTGTGTTGACATTGTGGAGGATGTAGAGGTTGATGCTGCTGTTTTTGTCCAGAGATGTTATTTTAATTATCGATTCAACCGCACACTGTTTTCTAGATTAATGGATTCAATATTTGGCTGATAAAATGTCAGAAAACAGCGTCTGAATCCCCCAAATTCTTGATTTGCTATCACATAAGTCAAAGAAAAACAGCAAATCCTTGGAAATGAAGACGCTGTAGCGAAGACAAGTTTGTTTATTTCTACTTTAATGATGATGAACTTTCTGTCGATGCATTAAAGGTTTCTATAATCTCCTTCCCCACGTTTCTACCGATGAGCGTTGACCCCACAAACCTCCTGCAGCACTGTTGTGGTTTCAGCTGGTTGTACCTGATAAACTGGACCTCAGACTCTTTGCTGCAGTGGTCTGTGTTCTGCCGTCCTCTGCTGGACACAGACAGGAACTGACCCAGATTCAGCCTCAGAGGCTGCTCTCAGTGCGTTACCTGGTATGAGCTTCCTCCGGGCCATGGCCGCCGCTTTGTGGGACTCGTACTCCACGAAGGCGAAGCCTCGGTTCTTGCTCTTGTCCGTGGAGCTCGGATACACGATCACGTCCACCACGCCGTCCGTCACCTGAGGGAGACACAGAGGGTTCACAAAGATGATCTCCTTCCACTCTAAACCGTCACACGAAAGAGAAGCTGCTTCTTCTTCTGTGGTGATCGTTGCACACCTTGGTCATCTCCTCCATGATGTCCTCCTTCCTCTTGTCTTTGGGGATGGAGCCGATGAAGAGGCGGCAGTTGTCCAGACTCACGCACACGCCCACAAACTTCCCCGGACGGATCTCGTAGTTGTCCAGCGTCTGGATGGCTCTCTGCGCCGCCTCTCTGGAGCGCAAACCGGAGAAAAACGCCAACACGCCACCAATCAGGATGATTTCACTTTGGTATTAAACGTGTAAAGCTCCTCTCTTTCAGTTCCACTTTCTCAACATAAACACACAACTACAGAATAAAGAGTTCAGGAGCACTTGTAGAAATTAAACTACATATATATATATATATATATATATATATATAGCTTAAGCTTTTATGCTACCTGTTGGTGTACATGACGAAGGCGTAGCCGCGGTTCTCTCCGCTGAACTCCATCATCAGTCTGAACTCGTAGATCCGGCCGGCTCTCTCGAACAGCGGGACCAGCTCGTCCTCGTACAGGTCTCTGGGGATCTTCCCCACAAACACCTCGCAGCCCCGGGGGGGAGCCGGGCCCTCCCAGCCTGCAGCGCAAAACACAGGGCGTCAAACACGCAAGAGTGATCTTTGTAAAACAGAATGCAACACATAAATACATAGATATAAATGTACTGAATTGTTATTTATTAAAATATTGATTGATTGAACAAATTGTCAGAGATAACCATGCTGTTTGAGTGAATATTTAGAGCTGGATTCAGGAATTATCCGCACCGAACTTCATTCAAACAGACAATGGACACACACACACGGACACAAGGACACACACCTGGCGGCGGTCCTCCGTACTTCCTCTGGCCGTTCTCCTGCACCATGTTGTATCCCGTCTTCTCCATCAGAGCCAGCAGAGCCATCTCTTTGGCGCAGGACGCCTTGAACTCGTCCTCGCCCACCAGCGGGCTGACTTTACCGGAGTCTCCGTCCATGTCTCCGTCCGAGTCACAGTCCCAGTCTGTCCAACGAGGAAAAACAAAAAACAACAAGTTAACCGTCAAACATATGACAAGAGCTGCGAGAAAGAAACACTTAAAATGTGCCTCAGAGTCCTTCTGACAGTTGAAGATTTATTTTTACTGTAACAGGTGTTTGTTTTTCAGGTACTGCTGCTGGGAAATATAATATATAATATAACATAATATATATATATATATATATATATATACTCTTCAAGTCAGCTAGCTAGATGACTTAATAGCTAACAGTTAACGTTAGGTGACTTAATAGCTAACAGTTAGCTGGCTTAATAGCTAACAGTTAGCTGGCTTAATAGCTAACAGTTAGCTGACTTAATAGCTAACAGTTAGCTGACTTAATAGCTAACAGTTAGCTGACTCAACAGCTAGGTGACTTAGCTAGCTGACTCCATTTCCTGTGGACCCCTATGAACCGGTTCAACGACCCCTGAAAGCTCCCCGGTGCCATCCATTGAGCAACAGTGAAGAGAGCACGTTAGCTTATAACGTTAGCTCATAAAAGTACATGAAAGTAGTAAAAAACGTCCACAAATACAACATCGCAAGCTAAAAAACTAGCACACCGGCCGCCATTGAGTTAGCAACATTTATGCTAGCGGCTAATGTTAAACAGCCGTTTTTCTAGCTAACGGTTAGCTTGTTTAATTTACGTTAATTAAAGTTATAACAAAATAAATAAACTCTCACCGGGGTTTTTTTCTGCCGCCATTTCTTCTCACGTTTTTTTTTAGAGAATTAAAATATGAATAAAGTATTAACAGTTCAACGACAACGTGACGTCACTGACGTACTTCAATTAATACTGTAGCGGAGGAAAAAAAAAACGTACCTGGACACAAACTGGCGGAGGTTTTGATTGACACGAAGGCCAGGCCCTGTGAGCCAATCAGCGGGTGGTTGTGAGGCACGGAGGGCGGGGCTACATGTAGATCAAATAAAATAAAATAAAACATAAAATAAATATATTTAAAATGAGATCAAACTTATAATAAAACATTACAAATGTAAAAATTAAAATAAAATAAATAAATAAAAATTCTGAATTAAATTAAAAGTAAAGAATACCTCTTCTTGTTCTTATATGTTACCATAATTAAAGGTTTTTAATGGAAAAAAGTTTAAAAATACATCTTTGCTTTGTCTTGCAGGTACATGTGAGTAATTCAGTTCATACGTGTGGTTCCAGTGGTCCAAATATATAAAATAAAATATAAAAAGCTATGAAGGAGGTAGAGGAGCAGACATCGTCATGTTATCTATATTGCACGAATTAATTGCACGAAACGATTAATATGAATCCAATCATTTTACTTAAACGGTCTGACTTCCTGTTTTTTTGTTACTTTTCTTCTTTGTGTCGCTGGAGCAAAGAACAAACAGTCCAGCTGTTTGGTCCGGCTCTCTGTCTATAGAATAACTATAAATATGGTGCATTTTGTGACTATTGGTCACTTTATGATTATTGTTATTACTATTGCTGATTATTGACTTGGACATTAGTTGCTTAAATACTCTAAAACTATATAAAGCTTCAACAGGTTTAAAGCTTCTGTTTTTGTCTTTGTAATCGTTCATGAAGATCTTTCTTGTTCAATAACTTTTGTTTTCATGGGATTTATTCATTAAAAGAGAATATTGATCAGACCGAGTGCACACAGAACGCCGTCACCATGAAATCTGTTGCAGAACAGCTGTTGTTGTTTCCCACAGTTATGTTTAAAACAATATCAGAACAATACTTCACTCCTATGAACAAATGAAAGGAGACGCTGGAGCACGAATGCTGAAGCGTTTACTGCAGTAACGGTCAGAGCTGGTGTTTGCAGGTCATCATGAACCAGACTGGTCCACCTGCAGCTCAGCTGATCAGCTGTCGATGTCGACGCCGATTAAGAAGAAGCTGGTGACGACCACAAAGCTCTTCTCCTCTGAGCAGTTTGTTCCAGAATCTCCAGCCTGGAAAAAACAAACAGAACGACATCCCATTCATCGGCATCAAGGGTTTCATTTACAACATCCTGTCAGCGGTTTATCAAACACATCTCGTTACTTCACACATTTCACACAACTCATGCAGGAACATTTTAGTCTTAAAGGGATTGTTTTAACCTGATGAAGGTCTCCTGTTCAGGAGGAGGTGCACGTTCATGATAAGTGATCAACGCCCATAAATGACTAACACAAGTTCCAGTCTGTTTGTGGGAAACTTTCAATCACAAAATCACCCAATGGTGGAAAGAATTATAAAATGCTGAATTTAACTGCACAACAGCTGCTAGTAAAGACAACAAGGTCAGCTACGGCTGGTGTCCGTTACACACGTTGAATCAACCTGGAAGTAGATCGATCATCAAGGCTGTGGTTGGTTGTTGTCTTCCGGTGGCGTGAAGAATCAGTGAAGCCGTCCGTCCACACTACGAGCTAACTTACCGGCTTTCGTTAGCGTTTCTAAACACTTCCGGTTGTTGTGGCGCCTTCGGCCAAACAGTCCTAAGTGAGGTGCATCAATTCAGCCACTGCGGACGGTGTAAGAAGTGATGCTGATTGATAACTCTTCCCAGCTGGCGTCGCCCTGTTCTCTGGCCCCCTCTGCTAGAGGTTAGGCAACAGTGATGGGGAGAGACACCACAGTTTGTAGCGACGCTTTCCTATGAGAACCATATTTGAGAACCAACCAACTTTGCGGACACTTGCGACCCTCACGGATGCGACAAGCATTTATCACACTTCCCGTCTCACACCGTGACTTATGTTACCTACTTCTTTAAGCTTTTGTGAAAAAATATCAATCCTAGAAGCTTTAAAGAAATACTGATACCAATAGAGTGCTTCATTGGATAACTATTAAGTGGATGGAAGCTGTGTGTGTGGCCCACTGACTATCGTGACACGCCCGGTCCGGAAGCATCGTTCCCTCCTGTCTCTCACACACACACACACACACACACACACACACACACACACACACACACACACACACACACACACACACACACACACACACACACACACACACACACACACACGATCGTCTCGTTACAGGATCGTGACAAAATCAAAATACATAGTGTCGTGTTTTTAAATAAACATATAAGCACGAGAGAACAAACTGCTCTTAACTGCAGCTCTTTGTATTAGCTTAACTTCCTCATGCTACACGTTACTGCCACAGTACAGGTTCCATGCTTCACCTACATTCCCCTGGGTCCTAAGTCTCTCCATGTACAGCTTCTTATCACCCTCTATGTAACAAACCACATCTTCACTCACAGGTTAGTATGTCTCTTCTACCTGGTCTACAGGTGACGTACTGGGTTCAAACCAGACCGGCTGACCTGAGCTGTGTTCGCAAATGGACGAGAATGGACGCAAATGGACGCAAATGGACGAGAATGGACAAGAATGGACAAGAATGGACGGACGAGAATGGACCAGAATGGAAAATGGACGAGAATGGACCAGAATGGCGAATGGACCAGAATGGAAGCAAATGGACGAGAATGGACGTGAATGGACCAGAATGGACGAGAATGGACCAGAATGGACGTAAAGTAGAATTCTATTGAATAATAATATTAGGCCAATAAATTGTAATAACCTGCTCAGGGACTACAAACTAAAATGAGCTCTCTAGCTAACTCTGCAATATTTACATTGAGGGGGAAATACAATAAAGTAAAATAATACATTTTACAACAAATAAAAACATGACGTAGATAGGTTTGCAGGTTTCAAGATGTATATTTAAAATTGCATCTCCTACACACATGAAGATAAAGTTATGAACACCGGCTGAATATCTATTATCAGAATCATTATAACTGTATTATAACTGCTACTGTGTAAAGAGAATACTGCTGTTAACAATAACCTGATTTCTTTAAAGTGTTTGCAAACCAAACGTTATTACACTTTTGTTCATATAGCAGTACTTTAAAATAAAAGTGTGTAATACCATACTTTTGAATTCATTGTTGAATTGTGCGCATAACAATGCGATTAATCACGATTACAATTAGTTGCCCAGCACTAATATATATCAATAAATTGTAAAAGGTGTACATTTTTATTGATAAAGCCAAGCTCTCAGTCTGTGGGCCTTCAAATGGCAAAGAGTTTACAAATACATCAAGCAGACCTGTGCTCATGGGAAATGTAGTTCAGAACTGTAGTTTTCGTGATCCAAATAAATGGGAAGCTTAAAAACATACGATATATTAAATGAGTCGTCAAAATGTTTCTCTTTGATCACTTAAACACAACTATACACTATTGCAGTACATTTATGATTTTAGTAGCACAGCAAATACCACAAACTTAAGAATACAATTATTACACTTTTGTTATTTTTGTCCAATTATTTTCACGTGTACTTGAAATTTCCACAATGTTCCACAGCAAACCTCCAAGATACTTCCTTTTTAAATGATTTACTCTGCTCAGTCTTTTACGTGTTTATGCGGTCGTCCAGATGAAGAAGGGCACCACTACTGAAGTAGGGAAAGTTCTAGAACGTTAATCACAGCTGTATGGTTTCTCTCCAGCATAAATGCGCAGGTGTTGTTTTTACCTTAAAAAACTGGTTTTCCTCATTGATCGACGCTGCATGGTTCCTCCCCGGCGTGAACACGTCCGTGGATTTTCAGATTACCTTGAGTGGCGAAGGCTTTCCCGCATTGATCACAGCTGTACGGTTTCTCTCCAGTGTGAATAAGTCTGTGGGTTTTCAGGTGACCTGGAATGGTGAAAGACTTCTCGCATTGATCACAGCTGTACGGTCTCTCTCCGGTGTGACTACGTCGGTGGCATTTCAGATTACTCGGAGTAGCGAAAGCTTTCCCGCATTGATCACAGCTGTACGGTTTTTCTCCCGTGTGAACACGTCTGTGGATTTTCAGGTGACCCGGAGTGGTGAATGTTCTATCACACAGATCACAGCTGTACGGTTTCTCTCCGGTGTGAATACGTCGGTGGATCTTAAGGTCACTTGATGTTTTGCAAGTTTTCCCACAAAACTCACAGCTATGCAGTTTCTCTCCAGAGTGAACGCGCATGTGGATTTTCCGAACACCTGGAGTTGCGAACACTTTCTCACACTGGTCACAGCTGTATGGTTTCTCTCCCGTGTGGCTGCGTTGATGGACTTTTAATTGCGGTAGCTGAGTGAACATTTTCCCACATTGTTCACACCCGTATGGTTTCTCTCCGGTGTGAGTGCGCTGGTGGGCTTTAAGGCTACTAACGTGAAAAAAAGTTTTCCCACATTGATCACAGCCGTGTAGTTTCTCTCCAGTGTGAACACGATAGTGTCTCTTCAGGTCAAACGGAGTGGTGAAGGCTTTGGTACACAGGTCACAACCGTACGGTTTCTCTTCAAAGTGACCTCTCTCGTGGATCTTTAAATATCTCGATGTTGTGAAGGACTTGTCACAGTGCTCACAGCTGTGATTTTTGAGTCCCACCGCTCCTTTCAGTTTCTATAGCAACAGAGAGACATACAGAGAGACAGTTATCTGAAACCATAAATAACATCGACACTCGCCTTTGTAGATATTTGTCTGATCACCACAGATCGACATTCCATTATCGAGTTGTTTGTAATGAAAAGAAATAAAAAGTCACTGTACACAACAACAACTCCGTAGCAAACCTAAAACTGAGACTTGATTAATATCACATTTCCCATGATTTGGGCTCATAATTCAATATGGGAATTGCAAGATCCAGTGTTGTTGAAAGTCGTCTCCACCTCAGCTGAACAAATTATTATTGGGTATTGTTACACAATTTCTCTTAATTTCTTGGAATAGTTTTAAGATCAGTATTTCTATTGGTTCTGATGAAGCTGGATAGAAAATAAACTCAATCTAAACAGTGATAATTTATTGTCTTCTTCACAATTTCTGTAATTTCAGGAGTGATGTTAGCACTTCAACCAACAAATGATTTCTTCTGAAATGTACATGTTTCTCTAAAGATGAAAAATCAATGCATTTTTCCTGTTTTCATCATAAAATGGATCATTAAATAGAGAAAATAATAAATATAAATATGGAAACGTATTAGAACAAAAGGGGGAATTTATTTTTTATTTAATTTAAGATTTATTACATTTATTTCCTTGTTTTTAATTCAAATTCGTTATTTTATTTTCTATTTTTTAAATTGAGTTTTTTTTACATTCTAGATTTTAGGGCAAAAATCCAATTTCTTCTTTTCTTTTATGTAATCTTTATGGATATTCCAAAAATGCTAAAACAGTAATTCACAGATATTTCAAATGAGCGCATCAACTTTAATGATGACTTTGAGCACAGACTCTCATTTATGATAATGACGACATCATCATTATTATCATCAGAGAGCAGAATACTTTACCTTGGGCATTGAATGCACCACCAAACCTTCTCTCTCGTGGCGATCCGCCGACGTTGAAGCCGTCGCAGAGAGAGAGTGAGCGTCTTCTATGGAACCGAGAGACTCCCCCGAAATATCGTCACTACGGGAAAAAAGGCGAAGCACAAAACTGTCAAACAAAATCCCCGTTTTAAAAAACAGAGTTCCACAAGTTTCTGTGCTTGGACCAATTTCATACATGTTATATGTGCTTCCTTTAGGAAATATTATCAGGAAACACATTCATTCTTATGCAGACGATACTCAGTTGTATCCATTGATCAAGTGAGACGAAACCGACCAGTAAACTCTGAGCAGCCTTAAGAACATAAAACCTGGACGACTCTTTGAGCTTCTACATTCCCGAGGAGCCAAAAAAGCTTCAGAGACGGATCCAATTGTGAATACAAGACTTCAGGAAACTCAGGTTTGTAATTGACATGTTATGTTTAGCTGGAATGTCTCCAGTAACAGGAAGAGTGCCTTTGACATGTGCTTTACCTCCTTCAGGTGTAATGAACATCTGTGAACATCTGTGAACATCATTAAGCTAGTTTTCTATTTCGGTATATTTCTATAACTTAACCCTGTGAAGCCTGACAATCAATATATTTGATCAATAATCAATAATTATTTGATCAATAATATTCAGAAAATTCAGATTATTTGATATTGAAGTGTTTATTGGACCTTTAGTCAAAAAATATTGTTATTTACATATGAAATAGTTTTGTATCAGATTTGATACATCGGGCATATTTATCCATTATTGATCACAACAGTGTTTATTTTAGAAACAATAATCTTTTGGAAGATTCCAGTTGGTTCTTATTGCTTCGCCTCGTGGTGGGCAAAGAAACAGTTTCTGTCCTTGTTCAGGCAAAGATGGACTTTACATTTCCCACAGCAGACGTAGGAGAAGTGGTTTCCTGTGCAGTGTTTGCATCTCTGTCTGGTTGCCCACGTTGGGAAGTGATCAACGCCGTCCTTCCTCACGTCAGGAGGCACGCGAGAGTTCTGCCTTTTTTTGCGCGGCGGCACTGCGTCCGGTTCTGGAGAGGAGAGTCCGTCGCTCTTGATTCGGACGTTTCCTGCGCTTGTGAGAGAAGCGGCCACAGAAGCCCGAGACCTTCGCAAGGCCGTGGAGGTTCTTCTGGGTCTCCGGTTCCTCCTGGTCTCTTCTGTAGAGGTCCCGTGAATTCTCATGCTAATAAATAATGAATCATCAAGCCACAGTCTCACCCTTTTATATTATTTATACATTATTGACATGTCTTAGTTTGTTCAACGCTCTGATTTCGCCCTGAAATCTAAAATTGAAAATAAAAACAAAAAACAAAACAAATCTGAAATAATAACAAAAGAAAAAATATATAAAAAATGGTAGGTTCAATTAAATAACAAAATCCCCTTGAAAAGCAAAGAAATAGCAAAGCTGCAGGTCTTTAAAGGATAAATAAATCATTGCTTCCACTCACCTCGCACGCGGACAGTTTTCATCACTTCCAGCGTCTTCGACGTCTTCGTCTTTTATCTGCGGAGGAGCCTGAAGAAGATCAACAGTTCACTACATTGAAGGTTCCCTCTGGACTTTTGGCAGCAGTGAGCTCAGAGCCAGAATAAATGTACCTTCACTCTGATGTACAGCGCTCCTCCTCCTCCTCCTCCTCCTCCTCCTCCTCCTCCTCCTCCTCCTCCTCCTCCTCTCCCCGTGGATCCGATGGACCTCTGGATCTCCTCTGGCGTCAGCGTCCGGAGGTTCAGTGGCCTCAGTTTCTCGCCCGCGTCGGTCGTGAAGGCGTCGAACGCTCCGGTCAGCTGAGGGAAGGTGGACCTCAGCAGGTCCAGGAAGTCTGGTTCCCGCAGGCCTCGGGGACACCTCACCTCCTGCACCGGGGCCTTCAACTCTAAACCACAAACAGATTCAACTATTTCTTCTGATAAAGAACGCAGAAATCTAAACCAAACTTCCAGAACAAACGCAGAAGAAGCCGTCGCCTCCTTCATGGACAAAACATTGAGCAATATTTCTACTTCTCTTTAGATTCCCGTCACTTCTTTAACGTATATTATTATCTTTGTTTGCTAAACTACAGACTCAGCTGCAGGTTTATTCGGGACGACTGGAGTTTAAAAGAGTCGGTGAAGTTCCATCGTTTCCACAGAAAGTTGAGCTCAAGAATTTGGGAGATTTTGCAGAATTGACTCATTAAAGAATATATTGTACATGTGGCTTTAATTATTCATATTAATGGATTTTCTCTTCCTGTTGGACTCTCACCGTCGTCTGTGAGCGAGTCGCTCTGAGAGTCCTGCAGCAGAACGACTCGGAGGTTCAGAGGAGCCCCCTTCCTCTCCACAGACGGTCTCTGATGACCCGGGTCCCTCAGATCCTCCTGATCCAGACTGGTGCTCTGTCCTGGCTCCTCATCCTCATCCTCCTCCTCCTCCTCCTCCTCTTCCTCCTCTTCCTCAGCGTGGCCGAAGAAGTCTCCAGAGTCCATATCTGAACAGAAGCATAGATCAATTAAACGAGTCGACAGCTAAACGTGGTTCACGTTGTGTGTTAGAGAGTTGAGAGAGTTCAGTATTCAGATCCTTTACTGAAGTAGAAGATCTAATACTACACTGTAAAACACACAGAAAGTATTCCTTCAGTGAGAGCACGGTAGTAGAAAGAAGTTCAGCGCGACTGAAGAATCTGAAGGTTTTTCACATAAAACGGAGCAATTTCACGTCATTTTGAACAATTGTTACGATTAAATATAAACCTTGAATTTACAAAACGTACTGCCGGCTCGTTAAACACTTATTTTATTTATTTTTCATTATTAATTATTTAATTTTTCTGGCAATTCTTAGTCTGTAAAATCATATTCTGTCAAATAAAAAGAGCAGATTAATAAAAACCTCTTCACAAATAACAAACAAACTGTTCTAACAAACAGCTAAGAGGCGCTCGTTAATGATAATAAAGAGGACTTAAAGACGTACTGAACTCATATGTGTACTGCTCCTCCTCCTCAGGAGGTTCTCCTCCTCCTCCTCCTCCTCCTCCTCCTGCCGGCTGGCAGACAGGAAACTGGTCATCTGGATCAGAGACAGAATATATAAATATATTATATATATATATAATAGATAAACCACTACAGAGTTATTAACACCAGTTAACACGGTCGCTTGATGAACCGTAACACCAGTTAACACGGTCGCTTGATAACCCGTTACACCAGTGATCGTTACTGCGCATGTCCGGCTCATTCCGGACGAGCTTAAAATCCACAGGATGTCAGAAATACCCGGATGTTGTTACTGTTAGTAGTATACAGTGCAGTACATGTAGTAGAGGGCTTTAGTTGTCTTATAAAAACCAACGAAGAAGATGCAGACCTGTCGTCTCCAGCTTGATCTCCGGCTGCGCGAGGAGCTCCAGCAGCCTCTTCTGCCGGTCGATCTCCTGCCTCAGACCCGCCGCCTCCTCCTCGTATCCGGCCACGGTTCTCTGGACGACCGCGAAGATCTCCTGCGCGGCTGTTGTCAGTTTATCGGCCACGATTCCTCTCAGAATCTCGGCTTTAGACATGATGCTGACATCGAAGGGAGCCTCGGCCGCCATGTTGTTTCTGTGTTGTTATTTCTTCTTCTTCAATTTATTGAAGGACTACAAACTAACGTTTAAGGGTTATACCGCCGCCTGCTGGCCGGAGGGTGTAACAGCATGACTTTATGGCAGTTATGTCTTTTAAAGACATTAATATTGTTGTTATTATAAATAATAATACAATAAAAAACTGAACGGAAATAACGTAATAAAATAAAAAATACAATTAATATAAATCACAGCAAATATAAAATAAAATATAATTTAAAAAAAAGTCAAAATCGTAAATAATCCTAGATAAAATAAAATAGAAATTACATTTTTAATAAATATAAATTTCCCTTCTTGGTCGTATATGTTGCCCTTATTATTTCAGGCAAAACACAAATATACATAATTATTTTTGATGATAGTAGCACAGCAAATACCACAAAAATACAATCTTTAATATTTATTATCATGTCATTTTTTACAGGTTATTCTCATGTGTACTTCATGTGTACTTCATGTGTTCTTCATGTGTACTTCATGTGTTCTTCATGTGTACTTCATGTGTACTTCATGTGTACTTCATGTGTACTTCATGTGTACTTGATGTGTTCTTGATGTGTTCTTCATGTGTTCTTGATGTGTTCTTCATGTGTACTTCATGTGTTCTTCATGTGTACTTCATGTGTACTTCATGTGTACTTCATGTGTTCTTCATGTGTACTTCATGTGTACTTCATGTGTACTTCATGTGTACTTCATGCGGCCATCCAGATGAGGAAGGGCAGCAGGACGGCGATGGTGACGGAGCAGGAGGTCAGAGCCTCGAGGTGGAGGAGCAGACTCAGACCCAACAACACCGTCACCTTTGCAACGCGCCGACTCAGCAACAGCTTCCTCGCCGTCTTACAGAACTGAAGAAGAAGATGAAGAAGATGAAGAAGAGGAGAGATGTAGAGGGTTTATAAGAGGCAGAAAAACATACTTTTTGTTTGATTTTCTTTTTGAGTCACATGAATGTCTGAACGTCTTTATTGATAAATGTTTCTTTTAGTATTTCTAACAATAACTGAAGGTTATTAATAAACACTAGATGGAGCCGGTACTCATCTTATTATTTATTATTATTATTATTGTTTACCGTCTGCAGGGTACATGGACGGAGCTCATATATTTATATCATATATTCTCTGTCGTACTGATGTACTAATGTGCTGCTTTTGTCCGTAGTCACAGTATTTCTTTGTGTTTTTAGATCTTTTCTAGTGTTTAGTGACAGTTTCAGCTTTAAAAAGAGTTTCACAATAAGAGTCTCTCCTTTCACAGTTTTATTCCGTCTCACTTTTAATCGAAAGCTGTAAAATCCACAAAACAAAAGAGCTTTTATTAAACGTCACTGTTGCAACATGAAGGTTTAACCCAATTAAAGATTAAAGCTGATCACAGATCACAGATCAGCTTTAATCTGCAGCTCACTGCTAGAGACTCACAATATACTGGAAATACTGTAAATACTGTACATATAATACAGTAAATACACTATAAACGGTATACTATACTGTACAACAAACAGTATGTTATGTACAGTATAGAGTTTATAGAGCATTTAAAGGACAGTGTATACACCACACAGTACACAGAGTATACACAGTACACAGAGTATATACTGTATATACACCTCTCCCACTGATCTGACCATAGAAGATGTTTTCTACCTGAAAGCTCTGGTAGCTCACGGCGGTGCCGTAGCGACAGTACATGACGTAGTGTTCACAGTTGTACCACAGCAGGCTGTAGGTCACGTGACCCTGAAGCTTCTCCGCCCTCCTCGCCACCTCCTCCGCCTGCAGCGCCGGGCGGCTACACACCTGCAGAGGACAGGTGACTGGATTACTGTACGAGCACTAGTACTACTGCTGGCACTACTATATATACTCAAGTACTGTACCGGAGAACAAAGTACTTTGGTCCACTTTCTGACACTCTATACTTCTACTTCATAACATCTCAGGCACAAATATTATACTTTTTACATCGCTACATTTATTTGACACTTTTTACATTCGTTAGTTCGTAAGTTTGTACGTTCGTTAGAACCTTAGTCCAAAGGTTCGTAAATTTGTTAAGCTCGTTAGTTCGTAAGTTAGTTAGTTTGTAAGTTAATAAGTCCGCTAATTTGTTTGTTCCTTAGTTTGTTTAGCTCATTAGTTCTTAAGTTCGTAAGTTCTTAAGTTCGTAAGTTCGTAAGTACGTAAGTTTGTAAGTTCATAAGTTTGTAAGTTTGTAAGTACGTAAGTTTGTAAGTTCATAAGTTTGTAAGTTTGTAAGTACGTAAGTTCTTAAGTTCTTAAGTTCGTAAGTTCGTAAGTTTGTAAGTTCTTAAGTTTGTAAGTTTGTACGTTCGTTAGAACCTTAGTCCAAAGGTTCGTAAATTTGTTAAGCTCGTTAGTTCGTAAGTTAGTTAGTTTGTAAGTTAATAAGTCCGCTAATTTGTTTGTTCCTAAGTTTGTTTAGCTCATTAGTTCGTAAGTTCGTAAGTTCTTAAGTTCGTAAGTTCGTAAGTACGTAAGTTTGTAAGTTCATAAGTTTGTAAGTTTGTAAGTACGTAAGTTCTTAAGTTCTTAAGTTCGTAAGTTCGTAAGTTTGTAAGTTCTTAAGTTTGTAAGTTTGTAAGTACGTAAGTTCTTAAGTTCTTAAGTACGTAAGTTCGTGAGTTTATAAGTCACTTAGTTTGTTTGATTTGATTTCTTTTTTACATCCATAACCTTTGAGTGAAACCCGACATGAGCAGCGAGCGTTTCCTCTCTCACCTCGTCCAAAGTGTTCACGAAGATCTGAGCTCCGAAAGCGAAGTCCTCCACCGAGTCCACCCTCACAGAGCCCCTCTGAGGACCACAGAGCCAGTCAGAGATCACACTTAGACCTGATTCTACTCCTTCATTCACGTTCTTTTAGTTTATTAGTTTGTTCATTCGTGGTTCTGTTGTGAACAGGTCAGGAAACAGCATTTCATATTTCTAACAAACATTCTTATTTCTTTCTTTCTTTCTTTTTTTATTTCCTTCATGAAACATCTGAAACAATGAAAAGATATATTTTTGTTATCAATGACCACCTTCAGATTTACTCCTTTAAGATAACGTTTCTCCTCTAATGTGTCTTCTTCAGAGGATCTGAGTTCTTCCTCCGCACTGTTGACGTACTTGTGTTTGTTATTTTAAAGCAGAAAACATCCTAAAACCTGGAGTTTGAATAAATGAGCTGAACCCAGAGAGGCAAGGATGCAACTTTACAAGGTATTTGTTCTGCTCTTTTATGCTAACGTAAGTGTTTCTATGTAAATATTAATGAATGTTTCTTCACTCTGACGCCTCAGTGAGACTCGGTGGACTCTGGTACCTTGGTCAGGACTCCCAGCAGCAGCCTGCTGTTGGTCACCATCCGACCGATTCTGCACTGATCACTGGAGACGACGGGCAGGATGTCTGGGATGAAGTGAGCGACTCTGGAGAGAGCAGAGGAAAGGAGACGACATAGGAGACAGTGAAGGAAAGAAAGAAAGTAGGAAAGGAAAGGAAAGGAGAAGAAATGAAAGGAGAGAGGAAAGGAAAGGAAAGAACATTGGCGAGAGTATAGAAAAGGAAAGGAAAGAAAAGGAGACATAGGAGAAGGGAAGGGAAAGGAAAAGGAAGGAAAGAGGTGACATAGGAGAGAGGGGAGGAAAGGAAAGAAAAGGAAAGGGAAGGAAAGAGGTCACAAAGGAAGGACGAAAAGAAAATATGTGATTAGCACACGGCAGAGGGGAGGAAAGGAAAGAGGTAATAAAGGACAAAGAAAGAGGAGAGGAAAGGAAAAGAAACAGGAAAGCTCTCACCTGTCTCCCCCCAAGTAAATCCCAAAGTGTGTGAACAGAGTCCTGGGAACCTGCAGCAGGTCTCCCCTCCTGAGAGACGACTTCCTTTCCTTCCTTTCCTTCCTTTCCTTCGACCGTCCCTCCTCCTCCTCCTCCCTCGGCCTCTTCCCGTCTCTCAGGTCGGGTCTCTGCGTGGAGATGAAGAGCAGAGCGAGCAGCTGCAGAGGGAACATGGTGAGAGGAAGACGAAGGAGAAGAAGAAGGAAGCCGACTCCTTATAGGTGGTTCTGTTCTGCGGGGGGGGGGGGGGGGGGGATTAGTGAGCGCTACGTCATAAATGGTAATAAATGATACAAGTGAATCATAAATATTGATAATTATTGGTAGAGGCGGAGCTTATTGTTTTACTATAAACTTCTGTGTTACTTGTGAATTCTGTTGGATCAATAATAAAATCTAGATTCTAGTTTGTGTTACTAATAAATATCAGAATATAAGTTTAAATAAATGTGTTGGAATAAAAAGTACAATATTTCCCTCTGAGATGTGGAGTAGAAGTATAAAGTGGAAATACTGAAGTACAACTACCTCAAAATTGTACTTAAATACTGTACTTCAGTAAAGTACCAGTGTATATATATGTATACTCGTATCGAGTCTCAAACACTCGTTTGGTTTCTCTTGACTGAATAAAAGTGACTTTGAGTCGCTCATCCAGTATTTTCTATTTTCAGGTTTCTATTATATTCAATGTACCTGAAGATGTGTATTTATATTTAATCTTAATATCTCGTATTGATGATTATTGATGATGTCATGGTCTCAGCTGTTTGTGATTTAACTCAGTTTTTTATTATAAAGAGTTTAAACGGAGTATAAAGATGTTAATTTTATGAGTGTAATGAAATGTAACTAAGTACATTTAGTCAAGTACAGTACTTGAGTATAATTTTGAAGTAGATGTACTATACTGCAGTATTCTCTCTTATACTACTACATTTAAAAGGAAAATATTGTAGTTTTTACTTCACTGCTTTAGTTACTTTCACTTTTCATGCACAATTTATGAAATATAAAAATGTATTATATCAAAATCAGAAGCGGTCGAGTTGCATTGTGGGTAATAAAGGCGTCAGGTTTTGACAAAGTAAAAAAAATGAGGTATTGTTAAAAAAAGAAACACAAACAATCAAAAGCTTCACAAAGAAAAAGGAAGAACATGTATAAAATGCCTCCGACGCTTCTTGTTGTACTTTAATCCTGCTCATCAATAATCAGTAATAAAACAATAACTGTGTTATTTTCTAACAGCAGGAAGAAGCAGAAGACACACAGGAAGCAGTCACAACGCGTTGGACTCGTTTTCTCACTGAAAGAATTTCAGTGAAATCACATAAACCCTCAGAACAATAGAGCTGGTTGAGCATTCGGATTATTGTCATTAAGCAACATTATGTGACCATTTCTCAATTGTTTCCCAACAGCAGCAACACAGAGAGGGAAACACACTGGTTCCACTCTGAAGCAATAGCTGGGGGCCGTGAGCTGAGAGCTGGGAGGGGGGAGGATGTAGCTGGAGGATTGAAGTGGGAGGAGGGAGCTAGGGAGTAGGGAGCTAGGGCGTAGGAGGCCAAACTGAGTGTCACTGACTTCTACTGGAGATGTTGATGTTGTTGTAGTTCCTCCAGTCGGCCAGCAGAGGGCGATAAAGGTCAAAGATCACTGGACGTCTGCCCTGAACGTTTCTCTGAGTAGATCAAATAGATTTTCACTTTTCAACACAAACAAGCTCATAATTTCATCAAAACGAAGGAACATTTTTGAAGAATTATTAGTTTGATTTCCAGAGAAAATATGAAAGTAGACAAAAAAGAAGAAATTCAAAACAAGCTCCACAGTTTAATAATATTCATGCCGATGCTTTTATGCACCGATGACGAATTCAATTCAGTCGACCAGAAAATAAATCACCAGAAACTTGAAGAATTCAAAGAGTCCACAAACTTTATTTACATAGAAAACACATATAAAGTGTTACAGCGTCGTAAAAAATAAATTCTGTTCAAAACATTTTGACTGTTAGAGAAACAATCAGGTTGTGAAGAATATGTACAGATATTTACAAGAAGAGCTTCAGCAGAGGGGCCGACATGGAACTACAGTCAAGATGGCCGACATGGAACTACAGTCAAGATGGCTGCCGCAGAGTTACAGTTTCACTGTGAATGTGTAACAAGTGTTTTGAGATCGTTCCTGATTTGGAAGTAGTCCAAAAAACAACAAAAAGCAGTTACAAAGCTGGTAAATTGACTTTGAGTTAAACTCAAAAATATTTTGTAGCCGAGCTGGAAAAACAACCAGTTTTCCTCCTTTTCCACATTAAAATGTCCCAAAACAACTAGATTTATGTGATATATGTTGTTCAGTTGTGTACTTACATCATCCCAAATGTTTCCAACAATTTTCAAACCAGAGAAATCTTATTATTTTGATTATTATTTCAAGGTAACGTTCGGAGAAACACAGATTTGTAACCTCCTTTAAGACCTTGTTACGGGAGAGGCTGACAGCAATGAAGACTACAACTCCCATGATCCCCGGCTGCTTCACCACGTCACCAAAACTCTTTTGATTGAGAGACTCCTAACTGGCAGAAAATGACATGTTGCTATGAAGTTCTTCATTATACCCGCAAGTAAAAATATTATTTTGTCAAAGCTATTTTAAAATATTTATAATATTTACATCTTCAGTGGGAACCAATGGGCATGGAGCTTGAACTGTCGTCTAATTGACTGACAGCATCAGCTCGTCTAATTTAAACCAATTGTAACTTAATTATTGGTGTTAAATGATTTAAACTGACCTGATTGGACAGTTTACTGCTGACATCATGTGTTCAAATAGAGAAACAATATGTTCACTCTAACTCTGTGATGTTCTGTGATGCTGTGACACGGCGCCATATTGGAAGACAATAAAACGTTATTTCCTCAATGACACCTTCAAAATAAAAGCTACAGCTTCAGTAAAACAGATGAGTTCTTAAATGATCTTTGGTCTCTTTGTTGCTCAAAACAACGTCTGTCAATCAAACAGTTTTAGTCTTTCATGCCATTTAAATGTCTTTATCGCTTGCTAATGTTGCTAATGCTAACTTCCATGTTCTTCTTCTGTCAAGAAAATATTTTAAAAATGCATCACTTCTGGTTGCAGCACCTACGAGAGTCCTCGTTAACGTTATGAGCACAAAGTGTGACGGTCAACTTCTTTGCAGACGACTACTTCCTGTCCGTCAGTGTTCCAACATGGCGGCTCAAACACGGACGCGGTTCCTGGAGCTCTTAGCTGGCCATCCACAGGGTGAAGGGGACGAGGAGGGTCGGCAGGGCGGTGCTGAACGACATCCCCAAACACGCCACGGACAGGAGACCCAGCAGCGCCGTCAGGACCACGCTGCGCTGATCCCGGATCAGAGACTTCAGCCACTCACAGAACTGGAAGAAGGGGGGAATAACATGAATATATAGAAAGCAATATTTTAAAGTGTGAATAGAAGGAAATCTTTAGCAGAAGAAGCAGAACGAGAGATGAGATTCAGTTCACTGTCAAACAAAACAAATCCTCAAATTAGAGAAACGTGGACGGACTCATTTAAACAACTTGAACACTTATTCTGATCATCGATACTATGGACAAAACTGCTGTTTGGCATCAGGCGTAATGTGATGAAGGACATATTTGTAGGGATGTGAGGAATAATTGGAAAGCTACGAAGCTTCATTGATAACGTTGACAGTTGGATTGTAGTTCACATGTGAACGCTGCAGAGCTGCTGTTGTTTCTTTCATGTCTATTCATTGTGTTTAAAGACGGTATTTAGAGTCTCAAACAGCCACTTCTCTCTCCAGTAAAAGAAACAGGAATATAAATGACCTGTTGTTTATTTTACTGTGGGGGCCCCCTGAGGCCCCCGGTAGAGCTCCTGTTGGCCCCCCATTAAGAAGCAGACTGCCAGACTGCAGGCAGGTTGAGATGTTTAGGTTAGCAATTACAGGAAGTGAAACTCGATCGGGGAAAACTCTCTCTGCTGCAGGACGGTGGAGCAGAGTCTGAATGGACAAACAGGCCACGCCCCCCCCCCTCCACACACACACACACGTTTTTACACCAAAATACACCAAACGTGACTTGAATCAAACATCTAACTGTTAGTGTTTTAATGCCATGTTCTGCTTTTAAAACATCACGGCAGCACAGTCAATAAGACAAAGAACTGCTTGATTACTCAGCATATTAAAGGATGAATTTACTTCCTGTATAACTGGAGGTGGCGGAGTCCGCCACTCCCGCTCCTACCGGCCTAAACAAGACATCAGAGATAAAGTCCAATAAAAAAAGGTCCGGACAAACATGGGGTGGGCTTTTATTGTGAAGGGAACACACAGGAAACACAATGTATCCATCAGTGGGATGTTTAAGCTGATTTAGTTGATATTATTGATCATTTTCAGAATCCTCGAACCCTCTTTTAATCATCTGCATGAAAATAGATTTTGTTCTCTGAACGATAAGAAATATTTTAACGTTTTTCCAAAATGAAAACAAAGATGGCAGCGAATTGGAAAACCGTTTAAAAATCTTTTCTTTTCTTTTTTAATCGTGCAGCCAACAGAATATTTCTTCCTCTTAGTGAGGATTCTATAAACCAGAGCAGCCTAAAGAGACCTGGATGTATGAGGCCTCCTCCTTCATCATCATCATCATCAGTCTGACTCTGGTTTCTCCAGGCGGCTCCGGTCTGAATGCAGCTCTTGTTCTCAGGACTTTTTCCAAAGAGCGACCCACATTTTCCTCTCGTTTAAAAAGAAGAAAAAAACAGACTCACAAGCTGAAACACCTTCAAGCTGACGGAGGAAGTTTAGCTTCTACACCTGAGAACTTCAATCTTCATGTGAAAACACATAAACAGCTGTTGACTTTTAGGGATATTTCATCATATTTGTACCTCACAGGACTGAGGAGGACAGACATGAGACACTTTGTCTCATGTTGTTCTGCACATTTTACAGACGTGCACTCGTTTAGCCTGTTTTTATTTCTTTATTATCTGATGTTTTGGTGTTCTTTTTGCACAAACAGCCCCCCCCCCCCCCCCCCCCCCCCCCCCCCCCCACACACACACACACACACACACACACACACACACACACACACACACTCATAGATCTGACCAGCAGCCAGTGAACCCACTGAAGTTACGACCTAAAGAACAGAACAAGCTCTCTGCGGAGACCCCCCTCTGTGCGTAAAGAGCGCACATGGATCCCCTGAAAGAGCCGCTTCATAGAAGAATCTGCCGGGAGTTTAAAAGCAGAATGTTCCTGAATGTTCCACTAACAGCTCGTGAGGCTTCAGTGTGAACTCTTAAACTTCTCCATCTCTGAACAAACTACTGGATCTCTGGTGTGAAAAGCAGCGGAAACAACAAAAACATCAAAGCACCCGCCTCCAATCACGCGCGTAGAAGTCAAAGGAACGTGTTACCGCACGCGTCAAAAGCGCCACCCCGGAGCCGGATTCTCACCTTGTCGGTCTGCAGGCTCTGCGCGGTGCCGTAGCGGCAGTAGGTGACGAAGTGCTCGCAGTTGTTCCACATCAGGCTGTAGGACACGGAGCCCACCAGCCGCTCCGCCCGCCGGGCCACCTCCTCCTCGGACAGCGGGCTCCGGAGCACCGCCCGGTCCATGGCGTTGAGCAGGATTCCGCCTCCGTAAGCGAAGTCCTCCACGGAGTCCACGCGGACGGTGGCGCGCTTGGAGAGCACCCCGAGCAGCAGCCGCGCGTTGGTCACCATCTCCTGGATCTGCCGGCTGTCGGCGGTCAGCGCTGGGAGGATGTCCGGGATGAGGTGCGCCACCCGGTCGTCGCCCAGGTAGATGCCGAAGTGGGTGAAGAGAGTCCGCGGGACCTCCAGCAGGTCCCCCCGGCGGAACTTGTGCGGGGCTCCCGCGGGCTGCACGGGAGCCTCGTCCCGGTCGCAGCGCCTGGTGAGCGGCGGCTCTCGGCGGCGCAGAGGAGGCAGCAGGCTGGACAGCTTGATGTGCGCGAGGAGGAAGAGCTTCTCCAGGAGGAAGGTGAGCGTGTCCAGCATGACGACGACAGCACGAAGGAGCGAAGAAGAAGAAGAATGTCGGGTCCGTCTTCTCTCGGTCCTCCCTCGCTCCTCTCAGGAGGTCTCTGCTCCTTCAGGGACATTTGGAGACGGAGACAGGAGGAGGACCGCGTGACGTCACGACAGACTGGAAGATGAGGAGAGAGAGGGGAGGAGGAGGAGGAAGGACACAAAGGAACCGAGTTGTGGAGTTTCATGTATTTCTGGATGTTGTGACGTGAACTGAAGTTATTTGTTGAAGACACTTTGACTCAACTCACATTTTTACATCAAACATCATCTCACAAAATAGATGCAACTGTTAAAGATTAAATCAAGTTGTCAGTTTGACTTGTGATTCATTTCACACTAAATTCATTGTGAAATATTACAGTAACGTCTTGTACTTTCACTTCCTCGTCCACACTCTCAGTGAGTTGGTTCTGTTGTGTGAATAAAACACATTCTACTACGAGTAAACTCCATTTGTTTTACAATAAAAGCAATCAGCATCAAGGAGCACCGAATAGAACGAATGGAAAAGAACAAAAAAAAGATTCTCTTTCAAGGTTCAAGGTTCAAGGTTCTTTATTTGCCATTTGTACATGGACCAACAGTCCAGGTACATTGGAATTATTTGTGCAGAGCTCTCTGGGTCAACATTAGAAGATAGTGAAGATAAAAGTAAGGATAAAAACACTTTATAAATAGAAGAAGGATATACAAGTATAAAAACACTATAATAAATAACATAATATGGAGAATGAGTACCTGTTTATGGGAATATTGCACATTTTGAGAGGTGGAAGAAGGTTATGGTGGGGATATTGCACAGATAAGAATAAGAATATTGCACCTTTTCATGGATAATGATATTGCACATGTTAGGTGAGGTGAAGTAAAGTGGATTATTGTTTTACACATGTTTCAGCCTTTTTATTTTGCCATCATTCTGACTGTGGCAGGGAAGAAGCTGTTGAAAAAACGTGTTGTGTGTGTGATGATGCTGTCCGCTCTGCTGTGCCTCAAGTTATAGGTGCAGTGTTTGTGTCTGAGCAGAGACTGAGCTGGGTGGAGTGAGTCTCTGATGATTCCCTCTGCTCTTTTACGGCAGCGCTGCCCATTTCATGTGACTTTTTAAAAAGTCAGTCCACTGCGGTGCATTAAAACACCTTGATACGAGTTTAAATACATATTGTAGAAGTATTCCGATCATTTACTGCAGTAAAAGTACTAAAAACACTGTGAAAATACTTTTACAAGTAAAAGTCCTTCATTCAAAACGTTACTGAAGTAAAAGTAAATAAAAGTGAAAGTAATGTGTATGTTGCATCTTTTATAATAGTTTAATCTGCTTTAATGCATCATATTCTATAAGATCATCATCGTCTCTCTGAAGAGAACAAACAGCTTTGTGACGATGCTTTTCCAGCTTTAAAGAGTTTATTTATCTGAAGAAGTAGAGGATTTTCTCAACACTTCATCCTTCAGTTCATCACAAACATTCAACATCAACACATCTGGAGATACGAGGTTTTACCTGGAGAGGAAGGAGATGAAAGGACCAGAAAAACAAGTCCTCACTGTGCAGAACTTCAGCCTGGTCCTCACAAAGCTAGAAGTACAAGAACACACACACACTCACCTAACCACAGCCAACCAAATGCACTCAGAATTTCCACCACAGCAAAATGTTGCTCTCACTCACACACACTCACACACTCACACACACACACGTGAGTGTGGAGCATCATGGGAACTCTGCAGCGAGTGGTTGACACTCAAACGGAGCAATGCTGAGGTCACAGCGGTTTATCTTCCCTAGAACCACCAAATGGCTTCTCACATACACACACACACACACACACACACACACACACACACACACACACACACACACACACACACACACACACACACACACACACAGAGCGGTGTGTGAACTGCAGACTCAGCTCCTGTTGGTTAAACAGAGACGAGCTCCCCGCCGGCTGTCAGAGGCCTAAAGTCTGATTTATCTTCATGGATTAATATAAACTATATATTTGTGAGCTGTTTTTTTAAAGATACAAATCAGATTTTCTGGTTTTCTGTAAAAACGTAGTTTTAGATTTCAGCCTTTAGGATTTATTTCGGATCTTCTTCACCTGCACAACAATTTACAATATTACAATATCCAAAATCTGAGACGATATCTCGTCGAGTACCACGACATTGACATCGGATCGATATATTACGATGAGAAACCGGTGTTTTATCACTTTTTTATTTTAGCGCGTCTTCACGTTAATGTTGGTGGAAAAATGGTTAAACTAAAGTCCTTCATCACTAAAAGAACTCAATGACTGAAAACTCTCGTCCAAGCATCTGAATGCTGCTGGAGGGACGCCACACGCCGAGCATTATGGGTAATTCAATGATTTTCTGTCACTCACTCACTCATCCATTCATTCATTCATTCATTCGTTCTCCTGCTGCTCTTTCTTTTTCCTTTAAACAGAAGAAGAGGATTTGGGGGGATTAAGGGTTTGGATTATGGAAACACACACACACACACACACACACTGAGCCCCCCCCCCCCCCCCCCCCCTGCTGAGGCAGCCTGACTGGTGTTGAATGACTTTAGGAGGATGAGATGTGTGTTGATGTGACCCCGACTGAGCCGAAGTGAAGAAGGAAGCTGAGTGACAGCGTGAGAGGACGAGGTGTGTGTGTGTGTGTGTGTGTGTGTGTGTGTGTGTGTGTGTGTGTGTGTGTGTGTGTGCATGTGTGTGTGTGTGTGCATGTGTGTGTGTGTGTGTGTGTGTGTGTTAATGCTCTCCAGCAGTCCTGGGGCGGAGACATTTAGTGAATAAAACCCACAGCTTCTTACAAAGAAAAGCTAAATTAGCATCCTGCTCACAGGTGATTCTGCAGCAACTAAAAAGAGAAACAAGTCGCCTGATTGGTCTCAAATTAGTGATTAGTCATCGTTAATGTTCATGAGGAGAGTTAATGTGTTATTTCCTGAACATGATGTCACGATAAACTAATCTATCCTCTGGATTTAAAACATTAAACACAAAAGAAGCGCTAGAAATGTTGTGGAGGTTCCTGTATTCTGTAATAAATGTATTTACCACATCAAACTCCACACAAAGTACTTATTTATTTTACTAAGTTGTTTTTCTTTGAAGCACCACATCTGCGTCTGGTTGTGTTCAGTCAACAAAAGAACTTTAGTTGAGGTTTGGAAAAGTTTGTGGTTTCAGTTAAACATTAACTAACAATCTTTTGAACCAAAACACGATCTAATATCGTTCTTCTGAGTTTGTGTCGACAGGTTGTCAGATTTAAACTGTTTCAACACGACTCAAAGCAACATAAACAAAGGGGATTGCCCAGTTTAGCTAATTAGCAGGTAGGTGGTCCATCTCCAGAGCAAGCTAGTTGAATAGCTATAAATAGCTTGTTTTCTGTAACCAGTGTTACATTAGCATGGAAGCATGGTGGAATTAGCAAGCTAGCTAAGTAGCAAGAACTACATCTCTTGTATGAAAAGAGCTCTGTAAATAAAGTTTATCTTTATTGATCTATCTGGATAAACAAAGTGGAAAAAAGTCATAAAGTCACAAGAAATCTAAAGATGAGATAATTAATCGTTTGTCTTAACGAGGGACGCTAACGACTTTTGGGTCGTCCTCGTTTGTGTGAGAGACACCGAAAGAAGGAATAAAAAGAATAAAGAATAAAGAATAATGAGTGATGAGGTGTCATTTATCTCCCTTTATCCTCCGTGACAGAGAGACAAAAGGGTTTGAACGTGTCGCACAAAGACGACAAACAGTTCAGCGCCCGACCTGCAGCTCTCACACTGATTAATGAACACACACACACACACACACACACACACACACACACACACACACACACTTGTTCCCATGCTGTCTGCATGTGATGAATGTTAATCACAATCTTTCATCCTCAGCTTGTTGTCTGTCTGACGCCGAACCGTTCAGTGTTTGTGGGAAAAACAAAGTTTGTGTTTCATTAAAGGATCAGTTCACTCAAATTATTATTTATTTTTTTATTCGTCTCCACACAAAGACAACAAAAGATGACTGAAATTTAGTTTGAATTCAGTTTTTTTCGTCTCCCAGCTTTGTCATCAGCTTTCTGTACTTTCTGTTTTAGAAATAAATCCACTGATTCAGAGATTCTAACAAACAAACATACAAACTGATACAAGCTGATTTTAAACCATGTCTTGAGAATTGTTCCATTAAACTACAAATAATAGAGATGGTTTCATTGAAATGCTTTATAAAATAACCATGAATACAGACTGAAGTGACCACAAACAGTTGGAGAAGCTGCAGAGGAAAGAATGCAAAACACAACAAGAGCCGTAAAGACCACAATGCAAAGTTTGAGGTCAAACACAGAAAACCTCAACTAATTGTATAAATAGCAATATTCAGCTGGTGTACAGTGGAGGAAGAAGTAGTAGTTATGTGCATTATTTGCATATATTTAATTGTGTATGCAACAGTTTATATATATATATATATATATATATAGACGTGCATTTTGTCCCCCCAAAACATATAGTCCCCACAATGTGACTATAATCAAATTCATGTCCCCACAAGACAGGTAAAACACACACACACACACACACACTGAGGTTTCTGTCTTATTGTCGTCAACACCTTTTGCTCCTCAGCTTCCTGTGTGATTTCACTGGTTAACAAGACACACACACACACACACACCCACACACACACACACACACACACACACACACACACACACACACACACACACACACAATAACATTAACTTGAAACAGAAGGGTTGCTCATAAAAATATCTTTAATTAATCTCTTCAGTTGATTATCTACAGAATCATACAAAGTCGACTCTTTAAAGGCATTTAGTGATGATTTAAAAATCTAAGCATAAAAATCTAACTCCTATAACTAAAAACAGAAGTGAGTTATTTTGTCTCCACCGCTTGTTACAGTTCCTAATAATTTACATTCTGAATCATCTGTGGTTTCAAGCTTGAGAGACGTTTTCCAAAAAGAAGAGAGAAAATAAGTGAGACGTTAAAACTAAAGTAGTGAATAAAATGAAAAGCACATGAAGAGAAACGAGAGTTTAAATGTCCATAAAAACGGTCGCGTTCAGACTCGTAGTGACTGAAAAATGAAACGTTGATTCGTCTCGTCTGGTAACGTTCTGTCATTCAGACACAATTCCACATCGAAGGAACAAAAGCACACGGTTCACTGAGAGTCTGGCAGCTAGCGAGAGGAAGTGATGCCTGAAAACAGCTGTTAAGTTGAAAAGTTTAATTGTATGAATGAAAATGTGTGTTTCTGTTCTGGTAGATGTTTTTAACGACTCATTTTGCCGCCGACGCCTTCATTAATGAGCAGTGTGAGAACTGGTTTTCTTCTAACTTGAAGGAATTCTGGGGGCTTGTTGTTTGTCTCTGTTGGTTGTTTGATGATGTTCTGCTCCATTGTACTGCTGTACTATATGTAGAATACAGTGAACACTGCTCTTGCCAAAGAAACCAGACTCCCTTAACAAAAACAGTAATTTTACTGAAATATCTCAACAACTACTGGATGGATTACCATGAAATTTGGCCCAAACATTCATGGTTTTGAGTGTTTTAAAGTAACAAAGGTAAACAAGCTTTTTTTCCTTGGTTGATCACAAAGAAACTGAACCGCTTCTACTTCAAATATGTGGACCGTTCATGTCTCTGTTTTAAAATCTGCAAAAATGAAGAAAACCCTCTGTGGTGTTCCACAGGGCTCGATCCTGGGACCTTCGCTCTTTCACCGTTTTATCTTCACAGATCTGCATCGATTATGACGACATTCATGGTCCCCAGTGCTTACTAAAACAGCTCTTCCATTAAAGGATTGTTTGGAGGATGAATGTATTTTTTGATTTTTAAATGATCTAATTGAATTATTTAGCTAGTTTTCCTTTTATTTAACTTTGTACTGAGAGAGAATATATCAATTAATGTTTCGTTGAAATGTAATTACGCCCACTGCAGAACGATGTGCTGCTGATCCGTCAGCAGAGAACCTCCATTATTGTCAAAAGTGGACAAAAAGTTATAATATGAATCATATAATCTGGATTTAAACCTCTCAGAACTAAATCAGAAGTCTACGAGACGACGTTTGAGAGAGAGTGGCCTCTTCCACTATTTTAAAGAACTTAA
>NC_136550.1:751795-786795 GCF_910591455.1 Pholis gunnellus | reverse complement strand
AGTCATTTTCTCATAGACTTCTATACAACCAGAGGAGTCGCCCCCTGGTGGACATTAGAGAGAATGCAGCTTTAACACTCTTGTTAAGTTCCACCGTTTCTCAGTTTTATCTTGGATCTATAATATCATCTAAAGTTTTCATAATTGTTGATTTCTCCTTCCAGTCGCCTTATTTATTATAACAATAACTATATAACCATCTATATATGTGTGTAAATATACACACATATATAAATGGTTATATAGTTATATTACTCCACACTTTACTTCTACCTATATTGTACTTTATTAATACTTTAATATACCACATTATATGTGATATTACTGCACCATACTATACTACATATTCTGTTATATTATTCTACTACCTCTCACCTTATATTTCATATTCCCATACTATCTTGAAATTTACCGTATTACACTATTTTTTGCATAATTAATCATTAAAACATCACTAATCATGTTTGTCTACAAATGATTTTGTTTTATTCTCATCTGAGTGAACCTCTCGTTATTTATTTTATTCATCTGGATTTATTTCTTTAATTTAAATAGTTTGGTAAATCAAAGCTGGATTTTTTTTTTTTTTTTTTTAAAGTACAACCAGGTGAATAAATATTAAAAACAGCAGCTTCGTCTCTTTCTTCCTTCATTTGAATGTTTTTATTGTCTCGGTTTGTTTTTTTTGTGATTGGAGAGGACTTCCTGTTTTCAGCCTGGAATGTGAAGCAGTGTGTGTGTGCGTGTGTGCGTGTGTGTGTGTGTGTGTGTGTACTTGAGGATCTTGTACTTAAGTAAAGGCAGTAAAACTGTTAAAACTCTTTTAACGCTTTGTAATATTCCTGCATTGTACGCGTATACAAGTTTTCACATCAAAATATAAAATATACCAAAAATAAAGTATTTCTTCTGCAGAATAAAACATGTTATTTTATTAAATTAACATGATTTATGTATTCATGTGTTGCATTTTAATCTATAATAATAAATCACAGTTTATGAGTCGATTCTTTATTTCTCTGTATTAATAATGTGAATCTGTAAAGTTAATACGTTGTTAAATAAATGTAGTAAAAAGTACAATATTTACCTCTGAGTGGAGTAACGTTAGAAGTATGAAGTAGTATAAAAACACATAAATGTACATCAATGTTATATATAGATATTTAGATATTTCTCTTTATAGATTATTGATTTTCTCGTGAGTCAGTGAACTTTGATTAAAAGCACATTTAGTGCCTTTAAGTTGCATTAAAAACATTTTGAGATATTTAAAACACAAAGATATTCAGATGAGTTTACATTGTTTTATGTAACACAATGCAGAGAGTTACTTCCCTCATATTTGTGTTCAGTAACTAACGACAGCTCACAGTACGTCAGTACAAGTACTTCAGTGGAGTACTTGAGTGTTTTTTGTGTTCTACAATTCAATTTCTGTTCCCTTTGAAATGAAAGTAGTTTAGTGCGTCAGAACAACGTCAGCAACATCGAGCTGAGAGTGTGTGTGTGTGTGTGTGTGTGTGTGTGTGTGTGTGTGTGTGTGTGTGTGTGTGTGTGTGCGTAAACTTCAGACCAGCTAATTGGGGACAACGGCTGTGTGTGTGTGTGTGTGTGTGTGTGTGTGTGTGTGTCTGTGTGTGTGTGTGTGTGTGTGTGTGTGTGTGTGTGTGTGTGTGTGTGTGTGTAGAGCCATGTGAATGCAGTGTTGGTGAACAGGATGAAAAGTGGCACAGCTTGCCTCACACACACACACACACACACACACACACACACACACACACACACACACACACACACACACACAGGAAGGCGTCGCCCTCTGGAGGCAGACATCAGTAACTACATACGACCGTCTGCCCACACATCAATAACTGATATGAATCATGAGACTCCTCAAGGACCCTGGAACTTCCTCAAGGACTACCTGAGACCCCTTTGAGAACCCCTAGAACCCTAAAGCACTATTGTGACTTCTGGGACCTCTTCAAGGAACATTTAGGATCCTGTGAGGAGCCTTGAAGCATCTGTAAACCCTTAAGGAGCCCTTTGGAACCTCCTGATAGACCACCATGAACCTTTCCAGGACCCAGGAGGTTTCAGAGCTCTCGGGACCCTTAAAACACCTTCAAGGACTACCTGAGACCTTCACGGGGCTCTGTAACCCCTTACAGACCACGTGGGTCTTGTCTAGGACTCCTGGAACCTCCCCAAAGATCATTCAAGGACCCTGGAGCCTCCTCTTTCCTTAGGCTGGGCTCGTTTACCTGCGTCAGGTTCCTCCTGTGCCGAGGTGGGAGGGGCTTCCCGCTCCGGTGCGTCAGGCTCCGCCTCCTCCAGAGTCTCCACCAGCTCTCCACCGACGTGGACGTCCACCTGCAGAGGGGTCAACGATGCATTCAATGCAGCGGGACTTTAGAAACACAGACCTCCAGGTGAGACTCACCTTCAGCTGAGATTTGGGGTGTAGGAAGAAGAACGGCTTCAGGACCGGAGACCTGCAGACGACGACGTCCTGTGATTACTGTGTACTACTAACGTGTAAAATACTGCAGTTCTATGTACCAGCTGGAGTATAAATGTGAGTATTTCCAACTCACACTCGGGGTCGCCCGCCCACGATGCCGGTCAGTCCGGGAGCTGTGGAAGTAAAAAAACGCTGTTTGTGGTTTTATCAGCTGGTTCTGAGTTCAGCGTTCTGTCAGCGTGAAGCAGGAGTCACACAGAGTTCATAAACAAAACCCAAAGGATCTGGTTCAGGAGGTCACAGGCCTCCTTATCTACTGCAACCACACACACACTCCCTCTGTACAGTGTGTGTGTGTGTGTGTGTGAACTACTGTGAAGTCTGAAGAAGAGCTTTGCTCAAGTTAACTCCAGGTTCTTCTAGGACGCTTTTATTTTGAAACTCTCCACACTGAAACAGGAAGCTGTTATTAGCTGCTATAACACACGTGTCATCTCTGACAGGACTGTTGCATCGTGGGTAAGAACGATGGGGAAGAAGACGTTTCCTCCGGTGTGGCGGTTTTACAGTGAGACCTGGTTCTGGTCGTACCCATGCCGGTCCCTGCAGGAGCGATTTCTCTGGAGAAGACCTCCAGAGCTCTCTTCTGTTTGTGGTGGGCGGCCATCCAGATCACGGCCTCTCTGGAGCCCTGAGACCACAAAACAAGTCCTGTTAACCAGCGTTCCTACTTCCTCCACTGACATCTACCAGCTATGAGCACATCTTCACGCTGTTTGTTCCTCCCCGAACCTCCCCCCCTGCCTCCACAATTACAAACAGACAAAGAAGAAGAAGAAGAAGAAGAAGAATGCGTGAAACAGGCTTTACTCTGACCTGCTTCTGGTGGAGCAGAGGTTTAACCCTCTGAACCCCGAAGCTGTTCTCCTCTCACTCGCTCCTCTCTGTGGCCACAAGTGTCACCAGCGTTATAAATGTTCATCTATTCACATGTTTCATGCTCACACGATGTGTTCAAAGACCGTCGGAAAGCTCTGACGATCGTGACACTTTTGTTACAGCGTGGCAGTTTAAAGGAAACCTGCTTTGAGTCGCTCGGCGTGTTTTTTGGGGTTCAGAGGGTTAAAGACGGACTGGAGGATGAAGTCTGTGATGAACTGAGAGGTTAGAGGCGTGAAACCGGCTCAAGTGTGACGCTGAACACAGAGGAACAGCAGGAGACGTTAGAGTGAAGCCTGCTCATCTTCTGAACGGAGCTGATAACAACGATAATAAAACACAAAGTAACGTTTCTTCCAAAACGTCCTGATAATCCTCATGATGATGTCGTCACCTTGCTGCGAGCGTTGAGGCCGTACGTGTCCTCGGCTCCGAGGATCTGCACGTTCACGGAGCTGAAATCCTCCAACTTCAACTGCTGAAGCATTCGCTTCGTCCTGCACACACACACACACACACACACACACACACACACACACACACACACACACACACACACACACACACACACACACACACACACACACACACACACACACACACACACACACCGTTACTGTGAGCGGTGCATGAGGTTCATAGAGTCTGTTTCTCTCTACTCACCGTTTCATGATGCTGTCTGCGGTTCTTCTGGCCTTCTCTGCTGCTCTCGGACCTCCGACCGGACAAACCGCCGTCGCCCTGAAGCCGTCCATGTAGGTGGCGCACACCTGGAGACACACACACACAGACACACACACACACACACACACACACACACACACACCAGCATGCTTCAGCGTGTTTCAGTAGCTAGAAACAATAGAAGGTGAATAACCTGATGTGTGTGTTGACCTTGTAGTCGTGTGATGGAGCCGAGCCTCGAGCCCCCGTCACTCTGACAGCACCTCCATCTACACCTGAGCACACACACACACACACACACACAGACACACACATAAATGTTCCTGTTAATTCACATGAGGTCAGTTATTATGATCCTCTAAACGTTGAACCCTTCAGCCCGTCCCGGGACTCTGTGGGTCTGCTCTGGGCCCCCGTGGTCCTCAGACTTCCTCTCTATCTGCAGCATGACTCGGCACTTAGTTCACCGCCGCCTGACCCCGGCTGCAGACTCTCCCCCGGGTCGTCATGTTTTCTCTCAGCCGGCGGGGTTGCTAAATATTCAGGACGTTCACTTGAAATGTGCACAGAGCTTCAGACCTCTGGTTCAATGTGAAGCAGAGGAAACGCCGGATCAGTGAGTCACAGAGTCGCTATCAGCGAGGAGTTCATCACAGACCGGGTCACTCTGGAGTCAAAGAGCTGATAGAGTTTGTTTAAGGTTTCCACATCAGTGTTTAAGGGTTAGCAAAACAACCAGGGTTCAGCAGGAGGACGCGTCCTCACAGGCCTCTGTGTGTGTGTGTGTGAGTGTGTGTGTGAGTGTGTGTGTGTGTGTGAGTGTGTGTGTGAGTGTGTGTGTGAGTGTGTGTGTGTTTGACTGTGACTGTGTCTGTGTGTCTGTGACGGTGACTGTGTGTGTGTGTGTGTCTGTGTGTGTGTGTGTGTGTGTGTGTCTGTGACGGTGACTGTGTCTGTGTGTGTCTGTGTGTGTGCGTGTGTGTGTGTGTGTGTGTGTGTGTGACTGTGACTGTGTGTGTGTGTGTCTGTGTGTGTGTGTGTGTGTGTGTGACTGTGACTGTGTCTGTGTGTGTCTGTGTGTGTGCGTGTGTGTGTGTGTGTGTGTGTGTGTGTGTGTGTGACTGTGACTGTGTCTGTGTGTGTGTGTGTCTGTGTGTGTGACTGTGTGTGTGTGTGTGTGTGTGTGTGACTGTGACTGTGTCTGTGTGTGTCTGTGTGTGTGCGTGTGTGTGTGTGTGTGTGTGTGTGACTGTGACTGTGTGTGTGTGTGTCTGTGTGTGTGTGTGTGTGTGTGTGACTGTGACTGTGTGTGTCTGTGTGTGTGTGTGTGACTGTGACTGTGTCTGTGTGTGTCTGTGTGTGTGCGTGTGTGTGTGTGTGTGTGTGTGTGTGTGTGTGTGTGTGTGACTGTGACTGTGTCTGTGTGTGTGTGTGTGTGTGTGTGTGTGTGTGTGTGTGTGTGTGTGTGTGTGTGTGTGTGTGTGTGTGTACCCGGTACTTCCTGGATCAGCACCTGGCTGAAGTCACAGCTGACGTCTGGCAGCAGGTAGCGCTGCGGGTCTCCGATCTCGTAGACCAGCTGCTCGGCCGCGGTGCCGAAGGACACCAGGCCTCCGGTGTTCGGAGGCTTGGAGAGCAGGAAGGAGCCGTCGCTGCAGCACTCCACCACCGGGAAGCCCACGTTGTCCCTGAACACGAACGAAGATCAAACACCGGCAGATCCTCCAGCTCTCACAGCAAGTGATGCATTCTGGGAGAAGGAGTCCTACTCACCAGTCAGGAACCGTGTGCCAGTCGGTGAAGACTCCTCCTGTACTCTGAGCTCCACACTCGATCAGGTGACCTGCCAGACTGAGAGAGACACACACACACACACACACACACACACACACACACACACACACACACACACACACACACACACTGTATCTCTTTGATGTTTCCCCATCGTGGTCTAAGAAGAACTAACTTGACCCTCATGGGTCCAGGTCTTTGTGTGTTTACCTCCCTGATGCCAGCAGGTCGTAGTCGGTCCTCCCCCATCCAAACTGAAACGGATCCAAACAAACCAACTTAATATACATATATACACATATATGTACATATATATACACATATATGTGTATATATGTGTATATATGTGTATATTAATGTTGATGTGAGACCTACGGTGTGCATGAGAGGACCCAGAGTCACAGCGCTGTCCACACAGCGACCCGTCACCACGATGTCAGCACCGAGGTCCAGACACCGCTGGATAGGAAGAGCACTGAGGGGGGGGGGGGATATTTAATATATACTAATACATATATATATATATATATATACATATATATATACTATTCAACTACATCAAAGAGTTTGTACCCGAGGTAAGCGTTCATACTGTGGAGAGTTTTAGGCAACTGTTGTCTACTGAAGTCATCGGCCATCTTTACCTCAGAGAGGAGGCTTCTCTGAGAGGAGAGGAGACAAGGGAGGAGAGGAGACAAGGGAGGGGAGAGGAGACAAGGGAGGGGAGGAGACAAGGGAGGGGAGGAGACAAGGGAGGGGAGAGGAGACAAGGGAGGGGAGGAGACAAGGGAGGGGAGGAGACAAGGGAGGGGAGGAGACAAGGGAGGGGAGGAGACAAGGGAGGGGAGGAGAGGAGACAAGGGAGGAGAGGAGACAAGGGAGGGGAGAGGAGACAAGGGAGGGGAGGAGACAAGGGAGGGGAGGAGACAAGGGAGGGGAGGAGACAAGGGAGGGGAGGAGAGGAGACAAGGGAGGAGAGGAGACAAAGGAGGGGAGGAGACAAGGGAGGGGAGAGGAGACAAGGGAGGGGAGGAGAGGAGACAAGGGAGGAGAGGAGACAAAGGAGGGGAGGCGACAAGGGAGGGGAGAGGAGACAAGGGAGGGGAGCAGACAAGGGAGGGGAGAGGAGACAAGGGAGGGGAGGAGACAAGGGAGGAGAGGAGACAAGGGAGGGGAGGAGAGGAGACAAGGGAGGGGAGGAGACAAGGGAGGAGAGGAGACAAGGGAGGGGAGAGGAGACAAGGGAGGGGAGGAGACAAGGGAGGGGAGGAGACAAGGGAGGGGAGGAGACAAGGGAGGAGACAAGGGAGGGGAGGAGAGGAGACAAGGGAGGGGAGGAGACAAGGGAGGGGAGAGGAGACAAGGGAGGGGAGGAGAGGAGACAAGGGAGGAGAGGAGACAAAGGAGGGGAGGCGACAAGGGAGGGGAGAGGAGACAAGGGAGGGGAGCAGACAAGGGAGGGGAGAGGAGACAAGGGAGGGGAGGAGACAAGGGAGGAGAGGAGACAAGGGAGGGGAGAGGAGACAAGGGAGGGGAGCAGACAAGGGAGGGGAGAGGAGACAAGGGAGGGGAGGAGACAAGGGAGGAGAGGAGACAAGGGAGGGGAGGAGAGGAGACAAGGGAGGGGAGGAGACAAGGGAGGAGAGGAGACAAGGGAGGGGAGAGGAGACAAGGGAGGGGAGGAGACAAGGGAGGGGAGGAGACAAGGGAGGGGAGGAGACAAGGGAGGAGACAAGGGAGGGGAGGAGAGGAGACAAGGGAGGGGAGGAGACAAGGGCAGGGAGGAGACAAGGGAGGGGAGGAGACAAGGGAGGAGAGGAGAGGAGACAAGGGAGGGGAGGAGAGGAGAGGAGAGAGGAGACAAGGGAGGAGAGGAGAGTAATTCATAAATAAATATCCCTCATGTCTATTAAAGAGTATAACGATGATGATGATGATGATGATGATGATGATGATGATGATGATGACGATGATGATGATGGTGATGCTGTCTTACATGGGGCATGAGGTCATCACCAGTCACCACGGCAACCTTGAGGTCCAGCCCCGCCTTCTTAATGACTTCCTGTATGACATCAGCACAGGCCAGAGGGTTGACTCCTCCTGCGTTACTCACCACACGGATACCTGAGAGAGTATTACTCTGTTAATACACATAATGTACCTGAGAGAGTATTACTCTGTTAATACACATAATGTACCTGAGAGCAGTATTACTCTGTTAATACACATAATGTACCTGAGAGCAGTATTACTCTGTTCTCACCTTTCCTGTGGATGTCGTTAATAAACGGAGCGAGAGCGACGTGGACGAAGTCTGGAGCGTAACCCAGATTCTACAAGAGACACAGAGACGTGATCTATAATAATATACAATAATATATAATAATATACAATAATATACAATAATATATAATAATATATAATAAAATATAATAATATACAATAATATACAATAATATATAATAAAATATAATAATATCCAAGAGGAGGAGACAAGAGGAAACAAGAAAACTTGAAAAAGCTGCAGGATTAGAATGTTTCTATTAGATTGTCCACCGTATTTTGGGACAATAAAGTGTATTGATCTGTGTATCTGTCATCATAATAATTGATGAATGCCTCAGCGTGTGAGGAATAAAAAGCTAAACTTAATCTCTTATAGATCAGTGGGACTCACGGGCGTCCTGGTCTTGGCGGCGGTGAGCAGAGACATGGTGATCTCACTGAGGTAGTCAAACACCAGGAAGTCCAGCTGCCCACCGTGGACCAGCTGAGGCACTGCACACACAATGGACCACTTATTATAGGATGTATTATCTATTATATCATGTAAAAACAGACACATGTCACTGACATTAAGTCAAACTTCTTCACATTGTTTTATGTAATGTATTCACTGTGATGGACACATGTAACACATGTAATACCTTTATTTGAATTATACGTGTTTATATATATATATATATATATATATATATATATATATATATATATATATATATATATATATATATATATATATATATATATATTCGTTGTTGTACCTGAGGCGGCCGTGTCCCCCCAGAACCCGGACGCACATCCGATCCGGACCGGTCTCGTGCCTGCAGAGCTCGTGTAGCACCTGGAGCTGTTGGTGTCTCTCGTTGATAAACTCGATGACGCGCTAACGGTCAGAAACCTGAACTTTAAACGCGACGTGACGCACTTTTCTGCGCTTCTGCCGCGCGACAGCCGCCCGAGGGCCGCGGGCGCGCGGCGGAGTAAATGTGGAAAGCTAGACATCTTTTAATATACGTGTTTATTAATGAGAAAGAAAAAGAAAAGACACGGGAGACTCTACGCGGACGAGCTCAAGGTGCACTGGTCCAGCCACAAAAACAGTCCGACTGGAAACACGTCACGGAACGTCTTTCGTCTTCCGGTCATCCGGGGTTTCCAAGCATATATATATATATACATACATATATCTATATATATACATATATATATACATATATATATATCAAACTTAATAAAAAAAATTAAAACAAAAGACAAAGTGTTGTTATTGTCAAAATAGTTGGCTTGAAACATCCTGTCTGGTGTTGGCAGCAGCAGTTATATTATTGTTAGGAGCAGCCGTAATATTAGGATCAGTAACAGTTATCGTAGGAATAGTATGTTTTGATGAATTATTAGGGCATCACTGACTCATAGGTGTTGCTGCTGTGAAGGGGTTTAACTGGGTCGTTCTTGGGCATTCAAGGTGTTAAAAAACTCAAGTCATAATATTACTCCAACAAGCTGAGCTGCTTTAATCTCCCTCTCCGGTGTCTGGGCTGAGGTTTAGGTTGACAGAAAGCTGCTTCTTTAAACTCCCTCTGGACCTTTGGGCTTTCACCTCTGATGCTCCAGGTTTAATGGCCTGACATTTCCTGTTTGATGAGTGAGGAGTCCTCTATGGGAACCGGGACCTGAAACATGCCATCTCTTTGGTGTTCATTTGAATGTTATGCAGACGACACCCAGCTTTATTCGGCAGTTATAACTGACACCACATGAAGTGCCCACTGTCATATAAACAACAACTAATCTAAGTTATTGTTGTTTTGTTTCATTTATTTACTGGAGACAGTGCACATAAATCAACATTTCAGTTTCCACCTCAATGTGAATGTGCCAGAGTTAGCTTCGGAGCTAATGTGCCAGAGTTAGCTACGGAGCTAACGTGCCAAATTTAGCTACGGAGCTCATCTTCATCCGTAGTCCCCGGGAAGGTTCTTACTATGGGAACCGGGGCCTGAAACCTTCCTTCTGAAACATGACATCAACCCTCAACTCTATGGTTTTCCTCATAGCGAGCATCAACCGCCTTCTGGCCAAGGCTCCAAGCAGCTGCTTGCATCACCAAGATTTTGAACAAGGTGTCTGCACACAATCTGACCAGGAGTTGATGAAACATCTGGTCCGTGTTGGATGGAAAGACAATTTCTGAGATCAGGTGGTTATTGTAGTTTTTGCGAAATGCAAATACCTCCCAGTTCTGTTTGTTTTCCACATTTTCTAGCCACGCCTACTTCAACAATACATATTGTGACAGGACGGCAGGGTACAGCAGTCTGGGGAGAAACAGGACACGAACACAGCTTCAACAGAAAACAAGGTTTGTCTCCTTTAAAATCCTTAAATACATTTGTACGTATAGTTGTGTAAATAATTATCCGATAGTCCACAAGTGAATGATTTGTCCTTTTTTATTCTAAAATCCACTTTCGATAAGATAATCAACTAATGTTTACTGTGTGTCAACTGATGAATACAAATTCTGATACTTTTGCGTATACTGAGTACTGATCCAGAACCAGTGGGGATCTGCAGCATATTGTATCAGTGCACAGTTATATCAACTGAAATGGTCATAGTTCAACAACGTATCCTGTAGCAGGAGTCTCCAGGGGCTGAAAGTTTAAAATTCAATATAAAGAATTCAGGTGAAGTTATTTTAATGTGATAGTAAAATGTTTGGCGGGTATTACTTCACTGTAACCTGAGCCAACCATGTGTCGTCAGTGCAGATCCGTACTGGGCCTGAAATAAAAAGTTAGATGTTATAAAAGGTTTAGATAAAGACGGGATCTGGTCAAGGGGAAGACAGAGAGCAGAAAATAGTCCGTACAGCAGATGATGTTACACAGTTGAGGACGTTCAACCAGACAGGAGTGGATTTCTCTCCTGAGCTGTGGCTTGTAAATTGTCTATTACATTTGCATTCTTTTGTATTATTAATGTAATGCTTGTTGATTTCTGTGTCATAGACAAATCCAAATGCATTCAAATTAAGGCATTCAAATTTTAAAGTTGAACAGGTCACTCGTAATTTTTTCATTTGAGCCGCAGAGAAAACCGGTGAATGCCAAATGCAAATTATCTTACAGTGTGTTTTTTTGCATGAGGCCCGTGTTTTCATTTACATATTTCGATGCACATTTGGAAGTTTTGCTTTAGAAAAGCTGTACCATGAAACTAGAGATTGAGACCATAAACTCATGTTTACAATGTTTACTGAGGTAATAAATCAAGAGAGAAGTAGAGTCATTTTCTCATAGACTTCTATACAACCAGAGGAGTCGCCCCCTGGTGGACACTAGAGAGAATGCAGCTTTAACACGTGAAGCTTTGGCTTCACTCTTCAAACCTGGAGGTAGCTGCCTGCCAATACTAGCTGACATGAAAGAACAATTACAACTTGGCCAGTTAAAACAAATTCCAAAAGACTTCTCTCCATCTTTCTCTCATAATTGGAGACATGAGCAGGTAGACTTGTTTTGTGTCTAGTTCACAACCTCTACTTCTTCTTCCACTCTGTTTACGGCCAGACTACAGCCTCGTGCAGCCTGTTGTACTTCTAACCAAACTAGGATGTAGTCAAGTTTATTCGCTCTAACCCAGTTCATTGAACTTCCCCCAATTCAAATGTCTTTTTTTGCAACATTTCAAAAGTTTGCTTAAAATTCATTTGGCAATTGAATGGAACCACAGCGACTGTTAGATACTTGGTAACCTTTAGTTGTATGTTGTTGTTCAATATTTGGTCTCTCAGACTCCGTTACTTTCTCGTTCTCTTCCACAGGTCATGTCCGTCAACTCTTCATCCTCCCTAAACGTTACCCCTGTCCCTCCATTATACCTCGCATGCGCGGAATCCATGGGCAGTACCGTCATCTGGATCACGCACACCTTCATCAACATCCTCTTCCTCCTCCCTCTCTACATCCTCATCCTCCACATGGGTTTCCAAGGATGGAGGCTTGCAGGGCAAAGAACGAGCCACACCGACTTCCTCACCTACCACGCGGTCACTATGGAGCTCATTGGTGCTTTTGGATTTCTGGTTTATTCTTTGGGCATCGTCACCCACAGTGAGATGGTGTTAATTTCGGGGATGTGTTTATCATTCATTATTTTCCCGGGACAGAGTCTTTTTCACCTCCTGACCTGTGTGGAGCGCTACCTGGCTGTTGTTCACCCCGTCAACTACATGCGCCTACGAGAAACAGGAGGGGTCAGGATTAGAAACATCAGCACTTCGTGCACTTGGCTGATGTGCTTCGGATGGATGGGGATAGCAAAAGTGTATTTACCTGATTTTCCAACCACCCCATTAATCTGCATGTTGGGCGTCTCAGTAATTGTGATATCTTTCTGCTGCCTTTCTGTTCTCCGTGTTTTGAAACATCCAGGTCCGGGTGAGGTGGGCGGTGACAAGATGCGGGTCGACCAAACAAAGCGGAGAGCTTTCCGCATCATCCTGTTCATAATGGGAGCTCTGTTGCTGAGGTTCGTCGGGCTCCTGGTCGGTTTTGGCATGTTGTATTGGCCGTCGGTTAGTATTGAAGATTTGTGTGCGTTGGTGGCTTCTGGGATCCTTCTGGGTTTGCCCAGCAGTCTGGTTCTGCCTCTGCTGTTTTTACACAAGTCAAGAAAACTGGCATGTTGTAGGTACAACACTGAATCAGGGTAAGAAGTCATGAATAGAAAGGCAAAGGGAAGCAGGAAGTTTTCTCTCCAGGAGACATGTTGCTGACATGTTGTGATATGATTTGGGAGAGTTTAGGCCTGCGTGTGCATCATTTAAAATGAAAATTTTCAATTTGAGCTGTGTGTAACATTCGTTTCAGCATTTACCAGTAACATATACAATGATATGTACACATATTAACAAAGCTCACATTTATTTGTGTTATTTTTCCATTTAAATTATTCAAATAGACCTTGTAGTTAGAGATTTACACTCTCTTGAGTTTGAGTATGACATTTTCGAGCAGAGGTCTCAAAATAGGCCTAGGGTTTAAGAGGTTAAAGTTCAATTGAAGCTTTTGGTTTGTCATTTATATAACATGGGGCATGTCGGTTTGTTAAAGGTTTTGTAAAAAAATATCATGGCTGGGCCGTAAGACAGTCAGTACTCCAAGGTAAACACATAATGGCATACAAATCAAAATGACATGAAACTGTTGCGTGATTCATCCGCCATTTGGTGAGAGTGGCCCTTAACAAAGCGCTTTCACAATATGCCGGTCCATGTCCACGGGTGAATCAGACATAATAACAGCCACTTGCCGACTGATTTTGCAGCAAAGTGCTGTCGTCTTATTAAATTCCGGTGTGACAAGATCTTTAAATCGTACTTCTGAAACAGAACTTTTCCTTTAGTCGTTGGTGATGCCTCATATCCTTTGGTGTTCCCCAAGGCTCTGTCCTTGGCCCCTTGCTGTTATCTACATACATGCTCCCACTTTGTCCCACTATCTAAATGTTTTATACCACTGTTATGCAGATGACACTCTTATCTATGTTGTGTTAGAAAACAGTGTTGCCTACTATATTGTATCTCAAAAACCAAGCTATGGATGTCCCAAAGCCTTCTCCAGCTAAATGTAAAAAAGAAATGTCAACCCTGAGTTTTATTTTTCCAGTTCTAGTGTGTGTGTTTCATTTGTTTATTTTGCTTCTTGTATAGTATTTAATTCTGTTTCCGGTATTTCATTCTCTGTGCTGTGACTTCATTTAATTGTGAGGCTGAATTGTTTTAGTTTAGTTTTTCCCATATGAAGCACTATGTGCTACATAAATCATCTTTTTTATTGGTGTAATTCATAATAACATGAAAAACTCAGTGGATCAGAAGACGTCAGATGAGTCCAACAAAGCAGGTAGTAGATTAAATCTGGATGCACTGTTTTATTTTGTTTCTTGTAATATTTATCGAAATGTATTCATTGTTTTTTCCTTTTTTTTATTATTTCACTCACCGTTTTTACTGCTATTGCATGTTTCTTTTGGAATTTATGGGTTTTATTCTATTTACTAACCGCTGAGTCTTTTTTTTTGTGCCCTATTTGGGACAATGTCGACTGAACTGAATCTGATGTGAACCCTTGAAACTCCTTTGACGTGCCTAATCCCTGCTGTAAACCTGAAAATCAAGTAAACTGCCTTTACCTTTTTATCTGCCTTTAGCTATTATAACTATTAGCTGTAACAAAGTCACAATCATTGTTCTGGTGTCGCTGCATTGAATTGTGTTGATATTGGTGAGGTTGTGTTGTGCACAATGATGAGAAATAACATATTGGACTCGACCAGAGAGCTGGAGTCATGGGCAACTCCCACACTAAATCAAAGATGATTTATTCCGTTATTTGCATGTCCACTAGCAGCTATACCTTCGTGCCTTCTGGAAACATATTACTTCTGTTTTGCATTTGTTCATATCTAGCCAAACCTGTGAGTGAGAGTTATTTTAAACCTGGGCCATTGTTTTCTTCCTAGATCATCATGAGAACTGATAATGTCTTGATTTACCCGATCATGTTAATTAGCTCCAGTTCATACAAATAAGTTAAAAAACTTCAAAACTTCTCTAACTCCAAAAAACAAACAGTAATTAGAATAAGTATTAGATCTGAAATTCACAATTCATCAAACAGAAAGATGATGAAAATGTATCAGTCGTGTATTGTTTATTTATCAAAGATTGTAGCAATATGCTGTTTATCAATAAACAACAATTCAATCCACTTTGTACGGCTGTTTATTTATTGAATCAAATGTAACAATGTTTATATGATCTGGAACAAATACAAGTTCTGAATTACAAATAGGTCAAAGATAAATAAATCTAATAAACAAGCATTCATACTATTGGTTTCAAAAACTTGGCTTTTATTACCATCAAGTGCAGTAAAAATGGAATATTAAAAAAAGCAAAATATAGAATGTTAAATCAATCTGGACAACACAGTAACATCTCAGCAGCCACATACTTTAGACACTAGTAACAATGCTGAACACCCAATAAAACCATCTTTAACTTGCTAGTAACCACCTGGAAACATTCTACAAACTACTGTGCAACACACGTACAACAGTACCGAGCCCTGCTGAGAACAGATAATCAGGACTGACTAAGGAGAGTTAGGGCTGGTTTAGGTTTATAGTTAGGACTGGTTTAGGTTTATAGTTAGGACTGGTTTAGGTTTATAGTTAGGACTGGTTCAGGTTTATAGTTAGGGCTGGTTCAGGTTTATAGTTAGGGCTGGTTCAGGTTTATAGTTAGGACTGGTTTAGGTTTATAGGTAGGGCTGGTTCAGGTTTATAGTTAGGGCTGGTTCAGGTTTATAGTTAGGGCTGGTTTAGGTTTATAGTTAGGGCTGGTTCAGGTTTATAGTTAGGGCTGGTTCAGGTTTATAGTTAGGACTGGTTCAGGTTTATAGTTAGGACTGGTTCAGGTTTATAGTTAGGGCTGGTTCAGGTTTATAGTTAGGGCTGGTTCAGGTTTATAGTTAGGACTGGTTTAGGTTTATAGGTAGGGCTGGTTCAGGTTTATAGTTAGGGCTGGTTCAGGTTTATAGTTAGGACTGGTTTAGGTTTATAGTTAGGGCTGGTTCAGGTTTATAGGTAGGGCTGGTTCAGGTTTATAGTTAGGGCTGGTTCAGGTTTATAGGTAGGACTGGTTCAGGTTTATAGTTAGGACTGGTTTAGGTTTATAGGTAGGGCTGGTTCAGGTTTATAGGTAGGGCTGGTTCAGGTTTATAGGTAGGGCTGGTTCAGGTTTATAGATAGGGCTGGTTTAGGTTTATAGATAGGGCTGGTTCAGGTTTATAGGTAGGGCTGGTTCAGGTTTATAGGTAGGGCTGGTTCAGGTTTATAGTTAGGGCTGGTTCAGGTTTATAGGTAGGGCTGGTTCAGGTTTATAGATAGGGCTGGTTCTTTTTTTTTAATCTAATCAAAACAATCTCACACAACCACAACCCGCTGTAATCTGACATGACAAACTGTCCATGGAGTCCAACATACTCGTAATCCTCTCAAATTGACTTTCTTCAAATGTAATCCAATGCTTGTCTTTAGCCACTTTTATAAGAGCAACATGATAGTTTTCCTGCCCTGTGTAGATACATCAGAGGCAACGCCAAACTGCTGGGCAGATAAAACCATAACATAGAAGCGGATAGCACACAGCGCACCTCGGGGTTCAGCAGCGCAGAGGCCCTGAGAGATTTGCTGACAAGGATCCCGACGAACCAAAACCACAGCACGCCTGTTATGGCCACGACCGTGTGGGAAGCCCTCTGCTTTGACTGGTCGACTCGCCCCTTGTTCCCGCCCACTTCCCCTGGCCCCGGACGAATCAGAACACGGAGAACAGAAAGGCTGCAGAAAGATACGATAAGTATATATAAGGGCAGGAAGAAGAGCAATGAGAGGTTAATTAAAGAAGGCATGAGCAGAGCTGCTACACAGTTCCATCCAAAGCACAGCAGCCAAACACATCCAATGCTGATGTTCCTGATCCTGATCCCCGGCCCCTTTCTCAGCCCCAGGTAGGTGACGGGGTGAACGACAGCCAGGTATCGCTCCACACAGGTGAGGACTTGGAAGAGACCCTCTCCAAAGTAAGTCACGGATTGAAGGTAGTACCCCATGTCCTTCATCTCTGGGAGACCGGTGAAGGAGCCGCAATAGAAGAAGGCAGACCCCAAGCACCAGATCAGCTCGGCGGCAGCCATGTGGTAGACGAAGACGTCGGAGTCGCTCTTCGTAGCGGACGAGCGTTGGCGGCCCAGATACAGGACGAGGATGGAGATCGGCAGCAGGAGGGCGACTCTGGTGACGCTGAAGGCGATGCCGATTGACAGAGAAATTATGGATTCGTAGCAATCAAAAAGGACTGAATCGAGGGAGGAGTTGGAGGCGGAAGAGGAGTTGACCGACATATCTACTGTATGTGGAGGCCTGAGGAGAAGAAAGAAAAATGACTGTTCTGTAAAACAACTTCTGAAAGGTTGCAATCAAACAAAACCAGTGACACAACGCCTCCTTTGGCAGCGGCATTAATTAGAGATCATCTGTTGGGCAACGACACAAACATCCTTTGATTGTTGGACCCTTGCGATGAATTTGGACAACCAAATGCTTACGGACCATTCTGAGGGAAACAAGAACGTCTCAATTAAATTTGGTAACAATCCATCCAACGGCTGTTGAGACATTTTACTAAAGAGCAAAGATGTCAATCTTAAGAAATACCACAAATCGGTAGGATTCGTCCTTTGGGGACCATGAATGTTTCTACGCGATTTCATTGCAATCCGTTGTGGTGAAAAGAAAACTATTTAATAGTACCGAGTGAGTCTTACAATACTGAATACTGAAACAAGAAACGTTGAGATCAGAAGTTTGTCTTTGGAATATTTATTCTCTGCAGAGAAGGCTTCATCAGCAGTTTGTACGCGGACGGGCCAAGAGAGCAGCGCCTCTCTAGCTTATCAAGCCCCTCAGCACACGGGGTGGGGGGTACATCTCTATTTGCTTCTTACAGCATTTTACAATAGTTCCTGCAATAGACATTTTACAACTGATCCTAATCTCCATATCCTGTGGTTTACTACCTCTAAGTTCAACATTGTGTGATTAATATCTGCACTCCCATTTGGTTCCTTCCTTTGAAGGCAGCAAAGGCATAGATGCAGGTACACAATCACATGTCACTTACTATTTGTTAGTGCTCTCCCAAGAGCCATTTCAGCGAGGCTAAAAATATGAACTAAAATTCATTAAAAGCTAAAAAATATCAATGTTGAGCATTTACTATTGCTACTTAATATGGTGACGTGTGAAACAGTGCTAACAATACAAACTACATTGAACAGAGCTTCTTTTATTCTTACTATTTATTATTATTTAGTATAAAAATAAAAATAATATATTATATAATATAACAATAGTAATTTGCTGCTATACTAATGCTCTGAATGTCGTATACTACTCTTTGAAGTTATCAACGAACACCCACCTGCTCACCGGTGTTTGATTGAGATCGTCCTCCTCCTGCGTCTCCAAACTCACTGACTGGATCCTGGTCAAAATATATGATGTAATACTCGTGTCTGGCTGTTATTAATGATGTTCTTGTGTCAGAGTGATGGATGGAGGCAGCAGGCGTTTTGCATGTTTTACAACTAATTTACTCGACTCAAGTCTGTAAATCAAAGTATGCAAATGTTCCTGAGTTATTTAATTCTGACTGTAGTCTGGTGCTCGTTCCCCAGCAGTCTGGTGTTACCTCTGCTGTTCCTGCACAGAGCAGGAAAACTACCAGGCTGTTAACACAACACTGAATTAGCAGCATCAAAATGTTTGGTTGTTTCATGTTTGACTGTCAGAATCAACTCAAGTTCTACAGAATTCACAGAATCACGAGCGTTTCAGAGCAACAGGTGTTTCAGTTTAACGTGTGACCGTGTTAACTGGTGACTCTCAGCCGAATGCGTCCGTGGTTGCTCGTAGTAACTGATGTAAATGGTTGTAGATAATAAACACAGATGAGTCTTTAAAGGTGATTGAGGACGCCTACATGTTCTGTTGGCTGCCGTCACTTCAAGCAACCACGGCTCTATTTCTTTAACATTTTCTTTGTCTTTTAACAACAATATAGAGACAACAGCTGCCTTGAAAGGACACAAGAAGACTGAGAGAACACACAGGTGTTCTGGGTCACATGTCTGATTTGAATACGCAGCAGTTTTAGCTCACGGGTCATTTGAATCCTGTCAAGCATCCAGTTTAATGGACGGATGAATCTGTGAATGTCAGCACCAGAGCTGCTTCACATGCTAACCAAAAGGAAATTTGATTGTGATTATTTCTTTACCACTTTCGATTGTATGCAGTTTCTACTATAGATTCATGAGTCCCAAAAAAAATAAAACCCAAACTATGAGCTGAACGTTCTCTGAGAATTTGACCACATTGAAATTAGGCATCTAATAACCAAGATGGCCCTACTAGTTACAGATGCTAACATAGACTGAGAAGCCTTTTATGATTCAGGAGCTCAGGTTCATGACTTGTCTTTTGTTTCACTTTTTTGATTGGTGGATTTTTGTTGGTTGTTTTGTTCATGGCTCATCTCTGAAGCTTTAAATAAACTGTGAATTGTGATTATATTGCGTGTACTGGTGTTTTCTTGGGAGTGAGAAGAGTGGAGAGTAGACCGGTGACGTAACAAGTGAGCTTAGAAAACATACCAGCTCACCAGCAGTGCTGCTGCTCCCTGGAAGAATCACGTGAGAGGAACATTTGCATACTTTGATTTACAGGCTTGAGTCGAGTAAATTAGTTGTAAAACATGCAAAACGCCTGCTGCCTCCATCCGTCACTCTGACACAAGAACATCATTAATAACCCACAGCCAGACACCAGTATTACATCATATATTTTCACCAGGATCCAGTCAGTGAGTTTGGAGACGCAGGAGGAGGACGATCTCAATCAAACACCGGTGAGCAGGTGGGTGTTCGTTGATAACTTCAAAGAGTAGTATACGACATTCAGAGCATTAGTATAGCAGCAAATTACTATCGTTATATTATATACTATATTATTTTTATTTTATAAAATAAAAAATGAAAAGCTCTGTTCACTGTAGTTTGTATTTTTAGCACGGTTAGCATTGTTTGCTGCTAACCACCAACTCAGATGCCGCCATGTTGACAATAGTAAATGCTCAACATTCGTATCTTTCAGCTTTTCATGAATTTCAGTTAATATTTTTAGCCTTGCTGAAATGGCTCTTGGGAGAGCAATGTCGGTCTAATGTCGGTCTAATGTCGGTCTACCACTTTGGTCCAGCCAACTCTATTGGATGGATTGCAATGAAATCGCGTAGAAACATTCATGGTCCCCAAAGGACGAATCCTACCGATTTGTGGTATTTCTTAAGATTGACATCTTTGCTCTTTTGTAAAATGTCTCAACAGCCGTTGGATGAATTGTTGCCAAATTTAATTGAGACGTTCTTGTTTCCCTCAGAATGGTCCGTAAGCACTTTGGTTGTCCAAATTCATCGCAAGGGTCCAACAATCAAAGGATGTTTGTGTCGTTGCCCAACAGATGATCTCTAATTAATGCCGCTGCCAAAGGAGGCGTTGTATCACTGGTTTTGTTTGATTGCAACCTTTCAGAAGTTGTTTTACAGAACAGTCATTTTTCTTTCTTCTCCTCAGGCCTCCACATACAGTAGATATGTCGGTCAACTCCTCTTCCGCCTCCAACTCCTCCCTCGATTCAGTCCTTTTTGATTCCATAATTTCTCTGTCAATCGGCATCGCCTTCAGCGTCACCAGAGTCGCCCTCCTGCTGCCGATCTCCATCCTCGTCCTGTATCTGGGCCGCCAACGCTCGTCCGCTACGAAGAGCGACTCCGACGTCTTCGTCTACCACATGGCTGCCGCCGAGCTGATCTGGTGCTTGGGGTCTGCCTTCTTCTATTGCGGCTCCTTCACCGGTCTCCCAGAGATGAAGGACATGGGGTACTACCTTCAATCCGTGACTTACTTTGGAGAGGGTCTCTTCCAAGTCCTCACCTGTGTGGAGCGATACCTGGCTGTCGTTCACCCCGTCACCTACCTGGGGCTGAGAAAGGGGCCGGGGGTCAGGATCAGGAACATCAGCATTGGATGTGTTTGGCTGCTGTGCTTTGGATGGAACTGTGTAGCAGCTCTGCTCATGCCTTCTTTAATTAACCTCTCATTGCTCTTCCTCCTTCCCTTATATATACTTATCGTATCTTTCTGCAGCCTTTCTGTTCTCCGTGTTCTGATTCGTCCGGGGCCAGGGGAAGTGGGCGGGAACAAGGGGCGAGTTGACCAGTCAAAGCAGAGGGCTTCCCACACGGTCGTGGCCATAACAGGTGTGCTGTGGTTTTGGTTCATCGGGATCCTTGTTATTGTTGCTCTTGATGCCCCGGCGCTGCTGAGCCCCGAGGTGCGCTGTGTGCTAACCGCTTCTATGTTATGGTTTTGTCTGCCCAGCAGTTTGGCGTTGCCTCTGATGTATCTACACAGGGCAGGAAAACTATCATGTTGCTCTTATAAAAGTGGCTAAAGACAAGCATTGGATTACATTTGGAGAAAGTCAATTTGAGAGGATTACGAGTATGTTGGACTCCATGGACAGTTTGTCATGTCAGATTACAGCGGGTTGTGGTTGTGTGAGATTGTTTTGATTAGATTAAAAAAAAAGAACCAGCCCTACCTATAAACCTGAACCAGCCCTACCTATAAACCTGAACCAGCCCTACCTATAAACCTGAACCAGCCCTAACTCTCCTTAGTCAGTCCTGATTATCTGTTCTCAGCAGGGCTCGGTACTGTTGTACGTGTGTTGCACAGTAGTTTGTAGAATGTTTCCAGGTGGTTACTAGCAGGTTAAAGTTGGTTTTATTGGGTGTTCAGCATTGTTACTAGTGTCTAAAGTATGTGGCTGCTGAGATGTTACTGTGTTGTCCAGATTGATTTAACATTCTATATTTTGCTTTTTTTAATATTCCATTTTTACTGCACTTGATGGTAATAAAAGCCAAGTTTTTGAAACCAATAGTATGAATGTTTGTTTATTAGATTTATTTATCTTTGACCTATTTGTAATTCAGAACTTGTATTTGTTCCAGATCATATAAACATTGTTACATTTGATTCAATAAATAAACAGCCGTACAAAGTGGATTGAATTGTTGTTTATTGATAAACAGCATATTGCTACAATCTTTGACAAATAACAAACAATACACGACTGATACATTTTCATCTTTCTGTTTGATGAAATGGATCTGATACTTATTCTAATTACAGTTTGCTTTGTTAAACTTATCTGTGTGTCATGATATTGAAGTGGTGCTGCTGTCCCGGGACCTCGCCTCCCAGTGACGCAATCATGTGGAAAATAAATGGGCCTGTTGTAATGTACCGTACAAAATCATTAAATATGATTTGCATTAAAAAGATAAACACCAGTCCTCCTCTCACCAGTCCACAGGACACCATCATCACAGATCATTAATTGTATTCATATATATTTGCATCAGATGCAGGAGAAACTCTGAGTTAAACATTTAGTTATTTAGAGATTTAGTTATTGTGTATCGAGGAAACTGATATTCTATATTGTGACCAACATGTGACCAAGAAGCAGAACATCGCTCAGGCAACGTTAGCGATGTCATACGTTAGTGATGTCATAGTTTGATCAGAAGAACCGGATCATCAGTGGAAGATAATCACTGAGATCATTGTTTACAGAATGTGTTTTAACTATTTGTTTATATACAAGAATAAAGAAATGTGGATTATTTTCTTCATTCATTTTCTTTTTTTCTCACAAAATAATCAAAAAGAACCGATAGGAGTATTGATTGAGTACTAATATCTCTAAAATCATCAGGACTGGATTACCATTCACTCTGATTCACTTCCTGTGTTGCTGCTCAAGAAAGACTGTTTACATAAAAGCATAATAAACATAAATGAGAAAAAGATTTATCACAAAATAATCAAAAAGAAGCTTTAAAATCCTAACCGTACATCATTATTTAGTTATAACTGGATCGTCTTTAAATCGGATTCACTTTCCTGCAATTCGCTGGATGAGTCGTAATAACTCTTCATCTAAAGCGACCAAAACTCAATAAGACGCAGAACAACGTCAACATGAACACGAGGCTTTTATTTCCCGTCGTTGTGAACATGCTGTGGTTTAGTACAACCTCACCGAGCTGACCGCAGTACTCAAGTACTACTTACTACTTCTAAATCATACACAATACAGTTCATTTCACCATCTGACAACCTCAAACCTGAGCTTGTACAGATGTTCACAGCGTTACATGCAACTGTACACATATAAATAAGAAACAAACACAAAAATTCACAGTATCACAGAAGGTAAAAATGAATTCGGTCCGCTGTCAGTGTCACGTCGCCGCTTCGCCGACCGGGTGGCTCTTCATGTGCGTCTTCAGACAGTGGCTCTGGGTGAAGGCCTTGTCACAGAGCAAACACTTGTAGGGTCTCTCCCCGTTGTGGGTCCTCATGTGGACCGTCAGGTACGACTTCCGGGCGCACGCTTTACCGCAGATCCCGCAGACGAACGGCTTGAGGCCCGAGTGGATGGTCACGTGGTTGTCCAGGTTGATCTTGCGTTTGAAGGACCAGCCGCAGTCGGGGCAGCGGTACGGTGTCTCCCCCGTGTGGACCCGCATGTGGATCGTCAGGGGCCCCTTGGTGGTGAACCCCCGGCCGCACTCGCCACAGTGGTACGGCTTCTCGTCGCTGTGCGTCCTCAGGTGGATCTGCAGCTGCTTGCTCGTCAGGAACATCTTGCAGCAGACGTCGCAGAGGTGCGAGCGCTCTCGGTCCGCGTGGATCTTCTCGTGCTGCCTCAGCGTGCCGGGCAGCTTGAAACGCCGCCCGCAGATCTGACAGCTGTGGGGTCTCTCCCCGGAGTGGGTCATCTTGTGGCGGGTCAGCGACCTGTAGTCGCTGAGAGATTTGCCACAAACGCCGCAGAGGTGCGTCTTCTTGTCGGCACAAGTCCTGCGGCGAGCGTTAAACTGTTCCTTCAGCGCGAGCGCTTTGCGGCGAGCGCGACGTTTGTTCGGTTTGCCCGCCTGGCGGAGTTTCGGGTGATCCTCCGAGGACGCCTTCGACGCGTCGCGGCAAACGTCGCACTCGTACGGTTTCTCCGCGCGCTCGCCGAGGCCACCGAGGAAAGACTCCCCGCACGAGTGACAGTCGTCGGTCGGGTGGCGGCTCTGAAGGTGATCCCTCAGCGCGGCGGCGGACTTCGAGAGCTCTCCGCACGCCCCGCAGAGACGTCCCGGCTCGTCCGCGTGACTCCAGGCGTGTTTGACGAACGCCACCTCCGACCCGTGCGGCGCTCCGCAGACTCTGCAGGACAGAACGTCTCCGCTCTCGGCCTTCTGTTTCCTCCACGTCTCCGACTGCAGCTCGGAGTCGCTTTCTTTCGGCTCGCCGTCGCTCTCGTCTGGTTTCCAATCGTCTTCTTCTCTTTCTTCTTCCTTTTCAACGCCGCAGTGTCCTGTACGCTCGGCTCGCTCTGATGTCCCACCTTCATCATCACCATCAGCTTCCTCTGTTTCCATGTCTTGATGTTGTGATGTGGAGCCGATGGACGCTTCTTCTCCGCGACCTTCGACCTCCTGAACAGGGCTGCCGAAGGAACAAGGAGCAAAGATTAAGAAGTGAGGAGTTTAAAGACAATATATCTGCAGTAATGAGGGTCGTGTTTAAGAGCTCGGACCTCACGGTTTAGACTAAACCTTCAACAACAGCGGCTCCTCGTGATTCAACGAGCGAAAGTCACAAAACCAACATTTCAACGTGTCGTCACGCAACAGTTCCTAAATCTCAACACGTGTCGAGTACACGCTCTTTACATACAAACATTCTTTTCAAAATAAAGTTCTGTCTTCACATGAAGTCTCAAATAAACACCGATGGTTCAAAACCCGCCGCGTCGTCATTCTTTGAGCTTCGTTACCTCGTCTGCAGTCTGACGTCATCGCTCGACTGCAGAGACTCTTCAGCGGCGTTCTGTGGAGGATTCGTCTCTTCTTCCTTCTTCGTCTAGAATTTGAATAAAAGTGAAGCGAACTTTTAAAACATTCCAACTCAAGAAGATGAATCTGAAAAAAGCAGGTTTTCTTTCAACAAATCGCCAAAACTCCACCGTTCATCACAGCCAGAGGAGGAGAGAGAGGAGAGGAGAGGAGGAGAGAGGAGGAGGGGAGAGGAGAGGAGAGGAGAGGAGGAGAGAGGAGGAGGGGAGAGGAGAGAGAGGAGAGGAGAGAGGAGAGGAGAGGAGGAGAGAGGAGGAGGGGAGAGGAGAGGAGAGGAGAGGAGGGGAGGAGGGGAGAGGAGGCTGGAAGTAGAAATGTGAATAGTTTCATATTTATTGGCTCAAAGTCTTCATTTGTTTTCTAACATCAGGAACACTCGAGAGAGAAATGTTGTAAAATGAATTAACATAAAAGTTATTAGTTCTTTATTTCTTCATGATTGATGTGATTCTAACTGTTGTTCTGCACTGAAGACGTGTTCTAGTTCTACTCACGATGGTTCTGTTATAATGGAGACACAGGACTTTATATATACAGTATATACTGTGTGTATATATACACACAGTATATACTGTATATGTGACAGGAGCAGAAGCAGCGTTGTGCTCCTGAGGGTTGGAGGGTTGGGGGGTTGGGTACCTTGAGGCGGATGTAGATCGTGGACTTCCCTCCCGTGGAGCCCACGCTGCGTTGGATCTCCTCCGCCGTCAGCGTCTTCACCCTCAGAGGCTTCAGCCGTCGTCTCTCGTCCGACGTCAACACGTCGAAGCGTCCGTCGTCTCCGGACAGCTGAGGGAAGCTGGACCTGAGCAGGTCCACGAAGTCCGCCTCCTCCAGGCCCCGAGGACACCTCAGCCTCCGCAGCGGACGTTTCTTCAGAACTGACGGAGGAGAGAGACACGAGGACATGAGGACACGAGGACATGAGGACACGAGGACATGAGGACACGAGGACACGAGGACACGAGGACGTGAGGACACGAGGACATGAGGACACGAGGACACGAGGACGCGAGGACACGTTCAGCTGGAAACCGTCCCACCAGAAACCCGTTCAGTCGTACCGTTGTTGGAGAGAACGTCGGTCCGAGAGTCCTCCAGGATCCGGATCCTGAGGTCCACGTGGTTCTGTGTCTCACTGGTCTGAGGTCTGCCAGGCTTCCTCTTCTGCTGACATCTATATATGATATTAATATATATATATATACGTTATATCACATACGTTATATCACATGAGTCATCGCTCCTCTATGTGGATGAATGAATGTAAAAACACACAGAAGACGTAAACAAAGTGAGCATGAAGGAACCTTGATGGAGTTTCCTCCACTGAGTCCTCCAGGGTCTCTGGTTGCTCTTCATCTTCCTCCACGACATCATCCTCCTCTTCCTCAACAGGCCCGAGGCTCCCGCTGCGCCTCACGTCTGGACAAACGTTTATATTTGTGAGAAACGGTGAGATGTGTGGGTTGTTACGAGCAGAAGATAACTTGTTTATTGTAAGTTATTGAAGCTTATTGAAGTGATTATTTACTTATTTATAATACTTGTTTGCACTATACTATATATATATATATATATATATATATATATATATATATATATATATATATATATATATATATATATATATACACATATATGATACATGTATATCTTATCTTAACTGTGGAACTATCTCGGTGCTCTTCGGACCGACCTGCCGCGCTGAGCGCGAGCTGCTCCTGCAGGACCTCCAGCTGCTTCTGCTGCCGCTCGATCTCGCCTCTGAAGCCCGACGCCTCGTCCTCGTATCCGGACACGATTCTGTCCACGACCGTGAGGATCTCCCGCGAGGCCGCGGCGAGTCTCCGCGTGACGAACCCTCTCAGAGTCTCCGCGTTAGACATCGAGTCTGAAACCTTTTTAATATCTGGAACTAGAACCGTGAACCCGCGGGCTGACTGCTTGATGGAGGGACTTCTTCGGGGCCTGCCATCATTTTTTACTGGTTTAAAGCCATTTCCGGTTTTTTGGTGCGTGCATAAATGTCGTCGGAGTAGAAACCGAGACCTGAGCCACGAGTTCCCTCTTCCCCTTCTTTGATGGAGATAAATAATGAAATGTGGATAAAATTACTAAACAATAAGGAATTAAAGTCAAAACTAAGGAAAACTAGTTTAGAAAAGTGTTGGTTTGGAAAACAAATATTTAAAAAAATATCTGAAATTAGCCATAAAAGCATAATTTGTGTGTCTGCGTCTTTCTTAAGTTATTAAAACCCTAAAATGTCTGGAAACGATACTGACAGTAGTATCTGTGGCCAGGGGGGGGAAGAAGTACTTTATTGTACTATGTGTACAGTTATTGTAATATCATGCTCGATATTATGTTTTATTTTAGTTTCCACGAGGCTCTGATGTTAGATTTACTTCTTTTATTCAGTCTTTGCTGCTGTCATTGATTCTTTATATTTCAGTTGATTTTTGTATTTTATTTATTCACCTGACTTCTATTTTATTTCTACTTACTATTACTTATTTTACACCTAATAACTGTTTTTCTATTGTTCATATGTGTTTTATACTTTTATTCGTAATCTTTGATCAAACTTTGGCCCAAGATGTTCCTTCAGGATTAATAAAGTTTTGTCTCTTCTTAATGCAGTAAGTGTTGCAATAACAGCCAATAACCACAAGGGGGAGACAGAGCAGCGAGCTGTTAAACACGTTTATCACTGCAGAGGAAGAACACAAACCAGCGCCATCGTGTTTACTAAAGCACATGAAATCATGAATGAGACTAAATATTCTTATTTATTAACAATGTTTCAAAACAACATGAGCTGCACGATATATTCTGTATATTCAACTATATCAGCTGACTTTTTGACTGTTATTGCGGTCGGCATTCAGTAATGCATTGATTCAAACCAATCTGACTCTGGCTTGACCTCATCTTCATCAACATTCAACACTCCTCTTCCTCGTCTCTCCTCTTCCTCCACCTTCTCTCTCGCTATCTTCACCGGCGTGCTCGACTTCCTGGGCTTCTTCTTTGGTACGGGGTCACCCGACTCCCACCGCCGCCGCTGCTGCTGCCGATTGGTCGGCGGGCTGGCGGCGCGAGCCTCTTCTCGTTTCCCCTCCGCGACGTCGTGGTCACGTGACGCGGGTCGGCTGTCGCGGCTCGCCGTTAAGACGGAGACAGGGGCGTGGCCGGGGAGGGTAACGGGTGCAGAGCGGTTGGTGCGAAGGTGTTGACGACGTTCGGGAAAGACCAGGGGGACGAGAGACGGAGGTGAGACCAGTGAGGATGGAGATGGAGGAGGAGGAGGAGGAGGAGGAGGAGGAGGAGGAGGAGGAGGAGGAGGAGGAGGAGGAGTCTGGGTGTGCAGGTCAGAGCCGTCACTCGAGGTGCAGTTCTGGTCGGTGTCTTGGTTCAGAGTCCGGTGTAGAGGGTGAGGAGAAGGGGAGTCGGCATGTCTGGGGTTCGTATACCCGTTTGTGTGTGCGTCCTCGTCCTGTTGCCAAACCGTGTCACCGATATCTTTCTCCCTGCAAGTACGTGCGTGAGCGTCGTGCACGTCTCTGTGTATTTGGGTATCGGCGTGCAGGGTTCTGTGGGCGTGCGCGTCCCTGCCGGCGCCGGTGTGCAACCGCGGGTTCGGGTTGGCGCTGTGTCGGTTTCGGCTGCGCAGCGAGCTGAAGACCATGGTGCAGCCCGCCACGGTGCAGCGGTGTTTGATCTTCAAGTGGACGGCGTTGTAGTGGATCTTCAGTGTTCCTGCAGCAAAGAAGGGAGACGGAGGTCTTGTTGAATTGATGTGTTCTGTTCCTGAACTACCAGGAAGAGCTAATCCAGCCCAAACATGCACCGTGATAACAACAGCTGAGATTCCCTCTAAACACCGTCAGGATCCGGTTTCTCCAGAATAAACATTCTTTTGTTTTCACCTGAAGACCAGTGAAGGACCTGGAATTGAGCCATTTAGGACCCCAAGACAAATTAAGTTAGAGGACCTCAAATTGACCCCTGTGGAACCTCAAGACCCCAAATAAGTAGGGGATCTAAAGCTGAACCTTGAGGAACTTGCCTTCACCCTAAGTGCTGGATGTGAAGCGGACTTGGAGAAACCACGATGTTCCTACCTTTGTCGTAGAAGCTTTTCCCACAAACGCCACAGCAGACCCTCCCCTTCCGACCTCCTGCGGGCGAAAGAGAAGGGAGGGAGCAGAGGGAAGAGGGGAGAGGACAGAGGGAGGAAGGTGAGGGTGGGAGACGAGGAGGGAGAGAGGAAGGAAAGGAGGAGTTGGGAAGAGGACAGAGGAAGGAGGAGGAGAAGGATGGGAGGGACTTGAAAGGGAAGGAAGAGGAGCCGTGGTACTTCTGGGGAATCTTCGGGGGAGAGGAGGAAGAGGAGGGAATGGGCTGAGGGAGTGAGGAAGAAGTAGGAAAAGGTGGAGAGCTTAAGGAAGGAGGGAATGAGGAGGTGTTCTCCTGTTTGGCCACGCCCCGGTGAAGGTCGAGCTCCTGGTCGTTGAGGAACCGGGGTTCCTGATGCCACGCGGAACGGGTCGTGTTTGGCTTGTCGGGATCTGCTTTGAGCTTTAAACCCGGTTCAACTTTAGACTTCAGCAAAACAGGATCACTCTCTTCCTCTCTTCCTCCTCCTCCTCCTTCCTGTCTCTCGGGCAGTTTGGTCCCACTGAGCTTCCGTAGACATTGCGTTAGCTTACTGGGAGGAGCGAGCTCCTGGTATAAGAAAAACAAAGAGGAGAAAACAAAACCTTACAGAAACGTAAACTCTGTGAATTCTTCTAGTTGTGGAACACGGAAGGTTTGGAAAGAAGTGGTGGAGTACTTGGAAAAATTACCTTGGTGGGAGGAGCCAAACAGTGCAAGGCGGAGCTTGGAAAGTGGAACGGCAGAAGCAAAGACGGCCCCTCTGGACCGTTTTCAAAATGGTGGACAGTGTCTTTGTGGTCAGTTAGACTGTTTTTCTTGTAACGGTAGACTAAACGTGAATCTCCTCTTGCGTTCCTGAACACTCCGGGAGTTCCCCCGATCCGCTCGACCATTGCGCCGACATTTGATCGGAAGCTCTTCGGGGCGGAGCTCGGCTCCAGCTCGGAGAGGTGATGATTGACAGCTGCCAGGCACTGGAGCGTCATCAGCTCGACGACGGGGCGCGTCTCGCCAAAGCGAAGGAACTGTCTGAGGACGAGCAGCTCTTCCTCGGGGGTCGCCATCAACCAGCGGTCCAACACCTTCCCGCTGGGATGCTGGATGGAAAAATGTACGTTTATTTATCATCAGCCTCTAGATATTGAGATGATAATGTGTAGTAGACTGCGTAAGTGTTTACCTGCAGCATGTAGCCTCTTACATAATCCCCCAAACTCCAGCCCAGCGTGTGCAGGATGTGGCCGACCTGAAGACGACAAAAAGTAATCTGTTACACATCAAACGGAATCACGATACAACCACGTAGAAAATATAATATAAGACTAATTCGTGATATTTTTCCTCCCATTAGCTGCTCTAAACCTACCGGAGGACCAGTTGTACCTGTTCTGGGCTCAGGATGCTGTAGAGACGATCCAGGAGAATCTTCAGGCGAACGGGGACGGCCTGAGCCCCGTAGAGCACCAGGGAGCTCAGGTCGAACACCAGCCCGGGGAGGGCCACCTCCACTGGGCCGCAGCTGGAGGGTGGCTGGGCCCGGAGCTGGAGCTTTGCCAAGGCTGAAGAGGAGGAAGAGGAGGAAGAGGAGGAAGAGGAGTTGATGCATCACCAGAAATATGGCACAACCACTATCTCTGTCCAAGAAAATGTTTTTTTTTATATATATATATATATATAAATCACATTAAAGGAAAAAAATACAACAGATGTGTGTTTACCATCTGAAAAACATTACGTGTGTGTGTGTGTGTGTGTGTGTGTGCGTGTGTGTGTGTGTGTGCAGATGCTCTCTCCAGATGCTCTCGGTGATGTGATGACAGCGACACCTGACTTCATGTCACAGTGGCGACTGAACACATCTGTGTATGTGTGTGTGTGTGTGTGTGTGTGTGTGTGTGTGTGTGTGTGTGTGTGTGTGTGTGTGTGTGTGTGTGTGTCAGTAGGTGGGTGAAGTCCAACATTGTGTTGTTGTCAAACTGAACTGAAGTTTCTTCACGACACGAACACTTCAGAGTCTGAAGAGAAACAGGACTGCTTGAATGTTGTTCATGCTAAAAGCTAAAGGGTTGTAGTGTTGTTAAAGAAACATTTAGACAATAATCTAGAGAGAAAAAACAAGTTTCCAAGTTAGATTTGGTTTGTGCAAGGCTGCATTGTGGGGACCCAAAATAGTTTGAAGACCTGTATTACGGGGACATGAACCTATTGAGGGGATGGCAAAGCCTTCTTCAACCAGTTATCTTCAGTTTAATTTCAGGTGGTAGAGTTGTAGAGAGAAATGTCCTCACATGTAATAACACCAACATGTGTGTGTGTGTGTGTGTGTGTGTGTGTGTGTGTGTGTGTGTGTGTGTGTGTGTGTGTGTGTGTGTGTGTGTGTGTGTGTCGTACCGTGTGGGACCCAGCCGTGTCCACAGCGATCACATGACCTGAGTTGGACACTTCCTGGTTTGAAACACACGCAGTTGCAGCCGGATGTTGTGCACCTGACGGACTGAGAAACACTTATATTTAGTATTATGTCCGCGTGAGGCAAAAGCTTTTACAGAAAGCACATAAAACATGGTTGTAATACACACATATGAATGTTTATTTTACTACTTTTGTTTCATACGTACAAACAAACAGAGGGTCTGTACCTCCTCAGGGTCTGGAGTCATCCTCATGTCTCGGTGCTGCAGTCAGATCAGTTCTGGATAAAAGACAAAAGTAATATTTAATCAATACTTCTACTCATATTACTTCTTCTACTTCTACTACGACTACGTCATCAATTATTGAGGATTTAATTTATATTACAGAAAAACATCTATTAATTAGTTTTGATCACTGAGAGCTTATGAAGATTCAATAGTATTTATTTATATATCATTTTATTTATTAGTTAAAATGTTTATTTGTATAGAAATAGAAATAATAACGTGATACTTTGAAACAAAAGCAACTTGGAAAATATTTGACTCACCTTCTCAATTAAATCAATAATTATTCATTCTTTAAATATATATTTGATACATTTTATATTCTTGTATTCATTTGTATATTATATTATATTTCTTATAATTTCATACTTAAAGAACAATTTTGTATCTTTATTTTTTGTAATTTTTAATCACATTTCCAATTAAATGTTTAAAGAAAATCAATTCCTTTGATTAATGTCAATCACATCTATTTTTAAAAAGATCGATGATAATAATACATTTATAGCATTTTTCAAACCAAAAGTTATAAAGTGCTTCACAAGACAATCAAAGCAAGATAAAAGAATTAGAGGTAAAAACAGTGACGTAATAAATAAAACAGCAGCACATTTAGTAACAAATAACACATAAAATATTGATTTTTGATTATTAAAATGAGCATCTCATCTATCTCATCTATATCTAATAAAAAACCATATTAACTATAATATTAATATAATTTATATTATTGATATGAATCCATACTGACCTTTCAGTTCTCTGTTAAATTCACCACGAATGAAGAAACCGTCAGTGAATTCTCCTTCACTTGTTTCTCTTTCTCTCTTTCTCTCTTTCTCTCTTTCTCTCTTTCTCTCTTTCTTTCTTTCTCTCGTCTCTTTTTTCTCTTTGTTTGTTGTTTCTTTTGTTTGTTTCTTGTGTTTATTTCTTCACGTCTTCATCCGTTTACTTGTATTTTCTGAGATGTTTTGTCTTTTTTTCTTCCTTCGCTCAGAAAATCATTTGCTTCTCTTGTTTCCAAACTCCCCTCTCTCTCTCTCTCTCTCTCTCTCTCTCTCTCTCTCTCTCATATATTCAGTGATTTTCTTCTCTTTTTAAGGTTCTCCATCCTTTAACTCCTCCCCCTGACGGAGCTGAACAGATGTGATTGGACGATGAATCGATGTTCAGCGTCTTCCATCCTTTTCCGTCTCTCTTTATTTTGTACCCCGTGTGTGTTTATGTGTATGTGTGTATGTGTGTGTGTGTGTGTGTGTGTGTGTGTGTATGTGTGTGTGTGTGTGTGTGTGTGTGTGTGTGTGTGTGTGTGTGTGTGTGTGTGTGTGTGTGTGTGTGTGTGTGTGTGTGTGTGTGTGTGTGTGTTTACCATGTTAACAACAACTTCAGGTCTCACATCAGCCACATTACAAACAACGAGGAAGGTCAGAGGTCAGAGGTAACGGCAGAGGAAGGTGAAGTAAAGGTGAAATATCAGCAGTGGAGGAAGTACTCCATTACTTGGGTAAAAGTACTAATACCACAGTGTAGAAATAGTATCAGTATCAGCATCAACATATATTTTAAGTACTCATAATACAAAATAAAGAAATAATAGCAATAATTATAATAATAATAACAATTATAATAAAAGCAATAATAATAATATCAACAACAATAATGTTAATAATAATAGATAATAGGGTATCAAAATACACTTCAAGTCCCAAAAGTAAATGTCCTCATTTTGTACAATAATATATATTAAATTATAGTATTATAGTTGTTGATGCATTAATGTGTTCATCAATTCAAAGGTGCAGCTCATTTTAATGACTATATTCTGCACATCATAATTTATCAGTGGATTATGTTTAGTTTTAACATTTTGAATCTGTAAAGTAACTAAAATCAAATACATTTAATAAAAGTACAATATGTACCTCTGTAATGTAGTGAAGTAGAAGTATGACGTGAATTTACTTAATTTCCATCAATGTAAACTCATCAGGATTCTGATTTCTAGCGTTTTTTACTTCATTAAGCGATTTTGTCTTTTTCAGCTTCATTAATGGAGTGTGAAACGTTTCACAGCAAACATGAGAACATAAAGCAGACTGAGTTTCATTGTTGCTTGTTTATTTGCAACTTAATTCACGAGTCGATTCACAACGAGGACGTAGAGTACGAACAGTTTGTGTTGTTTTACTGTTGTGTTTAAGGAAGGCTGCATGGAGACACAACTCTTTGGTGGTGGACACCTGCATTGTGAGGACACAGTTCTGTTTGAACACCTGTATTACGGGGACACACATCTTTGGGGACATCTACATTGTGGGGACACAAAATAGTTTGAACACCTGTATTACGGGGACACAAATCTTTGGCGACATCTACATTGTGGGGACACAAAATAGTTTGAACACCTGTATTACGGGGACACAAATCTCTATAAAATAAATTATATAAATCTATTATATAGAAAATAATATTTGTACTGCTTTTATACCATTATTGTTTTGTTTATTTATTTGTTGTTGTTATCGTATCGATTGCTTTTATTATTTCTTCTGTTGAACTGTTTTATTGGAGTTTAAATTATAGAAATAAAAACTGTAATTTCGAGATGTTTGTGCTATAAAACTAAATGCGTTCACGTTTTTTACAGATTTCTCCTTTTTTCGTTCCAAGTGCAGCAAAAGTAGTTATCAGGAGACTTTAGATTTTCTGTCCTTGGTGTGTCCATCAGCCTCCGTGTCCCCTGGAAACAGCTCCCCTCTGGGAGGAAGGTTCCCCCCCCCATGGGTGAGATTGAATCAGGGTGACAGTAGGGCACCTGGCCGACCGCCACACTCACCCCAAGGTTAAATGAATGAAACACAACGTCAGATAGTTACAACACGAAATACACAGTATTTATACCTGCAGGTACACAGTCGTGGACAAAAAAAAACGTTGCAGGTTCGAGTCCCACAGCGTTCAAACTGAAGAAAGAAAAGTGAAAATCCTGAAGAACAAAGAGACAGAAATCTGCAATGAATGACGACTTCACAGTTTTTCTCCCCGAAGCAAAAATGACCTGAAAAGTTTCTGATACTGTCGATGTGAGGTGTGCACACACACACACACACACACACACACACACAAACACACACGGTGAAGGTAGGGCTGTTGGACAGACTGTGTCTGCTGGGAGCCGGTGGACCTCTTTTCTGTTTTGATGTCGTACTAATTAGAATATCAGATGATAACACTGTGTGTGTATGTGTGTGTGTGTGTGTGTGTGTGTGTGTGTGTGTGT
>NC_136550.1:744295-749295 GCF_910591455.1 Pholis gunnellus | reverse complement strand
GAGCTTTAGTGGCTCCCGCTGTCACCGCCAGTCAGACCGGCTACTGTTAACGCACACCATACACGTACATACAGTATATATATATATATACAATGTATAAATCACTGTTGTCGGGTAAAAAAGTGACACTAAAGTGTTTTAGATTCAAGTAAAATAAAAACTTGAGTTTCTTTCATTGTGACGAGTTTAAAAAGTGAAGAAAACGACAAACATCTCAGAGAAGAGAGGATCCTGTTCAGCTGAATCAGCACAACTGTGTGTGTGTGTGTGTGTGTGTGTGTGTGTGTGTGTGTGTGTGTGTGACAGCAGATTAAGTCGCTTTGTAAAAGACGTCTCACACACACACACACACACACACACAGAGAGCCTGAGGGTGTGTGAGCGTAAGGACGCTTTTTTTTTTTTCTTTGACACATTAATAGAAATCCACACAGAGGCAGAAAGACACACACACACACACTCACACACACACACACACACACACACAGCCTGAGGACACACACACAGAGTCGTGGTGCCGATTCAGCAGTTAAATTAAATGTTTGTCGTGTTTCTTCTTCTTCTGGTTGAAAACTTTTCTCTCTCACATGAAAACACTCTCAGTGGATCCAGACTCAGATTAAAGCTGTTCATCAGTGATTTGATGCTTTATTACTCGTTATTTAATAGTATTTAATACTGGCTTTTACTGGTAGTATTATTATGATTATTGTTCTTTTTCAGGATGAGAGTACTCGTCGTCATAAAGGACGATATGTTCCGTTAATCATGTCGACGTTTCATTAAAGGAGCCGAAGACACCGACTGGAAGATTGTGAACATTATTCTTTATTTTAAAAAACTAAACAAAAAAACAACACGTTTGGTCAAAGTTTACGAGAACAAGATAAATATTAAACAGGAAACCAGCTGTACACACACACACACACACACACACACACACACACACACACACACACACACACACACACACACACACACACCATCTATCTTCGTCCTCCTCTGCTCTTCCTCACGGCTTTCCTCTTCACGGGTTTGGAGAGGGGGAGCTGCGGGGCGGGGCTTAACTGAGAGGGGGCGGGGCTTAAACGGACCGGTGGCTCCTTCGACAAATCAGAGCCGGGGACGGGTTGAGGAAATGTTTCAGGAAACTCAGCCACCTGAAACACGGACAAAGTGGAAATGATTCGTTTGTTTATTGTTATTATTATGTTATAACATTACAAGTTAGGCTTTTTATTTTGCCTTGTACGACAAATAAATCCTACAGTTTGCACAACGAAATGTAGATTGCCGTCCCAATTTAGTGCATAATAAAATAAAACGAAATGAAATGAAAGAGTCTCACGGAGACGTAGGCGCGGTTGTCACGGAGACAGGCGTCCTGCAGCTCGCCGCGCAGCGCGGTCACATGACCTCGGTAGGCGGAGACTTCCTGCTCCAGCCAATCGATCCTGGAGCTGCAGGTGAGGCAGAGCAGAGAGACGCAGGAGAGGAGGCTCTGCAGAGAGAAAGAGGGAGGAGCCGAGAGTGGATCCATTAACCAATCAATGAACGGACGTATGAGGATCAGCAGGATAAACAGCAATGTGTTGGTTTGTAAACCTGGAACGCTGCCATCTCAGGAGCTCCCATGATGCTCTCTGCTCCACTCAGCTCCAGGGGTTCCCTGGGTAACGGCAGGGGGCGGGGCGGAGCTGACGGGGAGCGACGTGATTGGACGAGACTCTCTCTGACCTGAAGACCAGACAGCATGTTACCAGATGTGGAAATGTGTGTGTTTTTCTACACACACACACACACACACACACACACACACACACACACACACACACACACACACACACACACACACACACACACACACACACACACACACACACACACACACACACACACACACACACACACGTCTTCACCTCGTTGTAACTCGTCTCAGCAGCCTTCATGTTGCTGATCAGATAATCTTTACGTCTAGAAAAGAAAGAGAAATATAATAAAATAAAGAACACATGACATGAGGAGTGAGGTAAGACAGGAGTGAGAGGAGTGAGCTACGACAGGTGTGAGCGTTACCTGGCGGCGTCCCTCAGCTCGTCCTCGACTCGCTGCAGTCTCTCCTCCAGCTGCCTCCTCTCCCTCTGAACCCTCGACAGGTGCTTACCCAGAATCCTCAGCGAGCGCTCCTTCCGACTCACCTCCTGCCGAGCCTCCGACAGAGACTAGAGAGAGAGACGCTAGTGAGCATATTACCTGAGGTTACACTGTCAGGGACCTCAACAAGAGGCCAAGAGGTCCGTCGGTGGACTCACCTGCTGTAACAGGTGAATGATTTAAATAAAGCTTTTCAAACCTGTGAGGTGTGGCTCAGTGTGCGCTGTGTGTCGGCCTGCTGGTCGGTGTGTGTGTTGACTTTGAGCTGCAGTGTGTGAAGCTGCTCGCTCTGTTCCTGAATGAGCGACTGGGCTTCCTGTTCCCTGCTCAGCGCCTGACGGAGCTCCACACACACACTGTGGAACCGCTGTACTGGGCCCTGCACACACACACACACACACACACACACAAAGAGTCAGGAGTGTGTGGTCATCAGACAGTACAGGTGTGTGTGTGTGTGTGGCGAGCCTCACCGTTCTGCAGGTGTCCTCTCTCTCCTTCCGCAGTCCTCTCTTCAGATTGGCCACCTCCAGCCTCAGGCTCCGCCTCTCCACCTCGGCCGAGTGCAGCCGTTGGCTGAAGAGCAGGAAGTGCTGCTGGAGGGTGGAGACCAGGGTCTGATGGGAGGTCAGAGGTCAGCTTACCGAAACATTCAGGTTAAATTAAATGATCAGAGGCTACACACTGAAGTGTGTGTGCGAGACCTTCGTGTTCGGCTGCGGAGGCGTCCGTCTGCTCAGTCCGAGTCTCAGCCGGCCGCTCAGCGTGTCCTCGTCTGACGGACCGGACGGCGCGTCCGATTGGTCGAGAAGGCGGTCTAGGAGGCGGGACAAAGCGGAGCGAGCCACTGACGTCACGTCTGGAGGAGCGGAGCCTAAAGGAGTCAGAAGAGGGACGCATTTATGAATAGATAATATGTGTGTGTGTGTGTGTTACCTGTGTGTGTGTGTGTGTGTGTGTGTGTGTGTGTGTGTTACCCGTGTGTGCTAGTGCCCCCTGCAGGTCGGCCATGGAGGACAGAATGATGGAGGAGAGACCTTTAGAGCGGAGCCAGCGAGCACACGCCCCTTTACCACCTTCATCACCATCACCATCACCATCATCATCATCATCATCTTTATCTGAAACACAATTATTAACTAAACACAATTAGCAGAAGAAGAAGAAGAAGAAGAAGAAGAAGAAGAAGAAGAAGAAGAAGCAGAAGAAGAAGAAGCAGAAGAAGAAGAAGCAGAAGAAGAAGAAGAAGCAGAAGAAGAAGAAGAAGTAGCAGAAGAAGAAGAAGAAGTAGCAGAAGAAGTAGCAGAAGAAGAAGAAGCAGAAGAAGAAGAAGAAGCAGCAGAAGAAGTAGCAGAAGCAGAAGAAGTAGCAGAAGAAGAAGAAGCAGAAGAAGAAGAAGAAGTAGCAGAAGAAGTAGCAGAAGAAGTAGCAGAAGAAGAAGAAGAAGAAGAAGAAGAAGTAGCAGAAGAAGAAGAAGAAGAAGAAGAAGAAGAAGAAGAAGAAGAAGAAGAAGAAGCAGAAGAAGAAGAAGCAGAAGAAGAAGAAGAAGCAGAAGAAGAAGAAGAAGAAGAAGCAGAAGAAGAAGAAGCAGAAGAAGAAGAAGCAGAAGAAGAAGAAGAAGCAGAAGAAGAAGAAGAAGTAGCAGAAGAAGAAGAAGAAGTAGCAGAAGAAGTAGCAGAAGCAGAAGAAGTAGCAGAAGAAGAAGAAGCAGAAGAAGAAGAAGAAGCAGCAGAAGAAGTAGCAGAAGCAGAAGAAGTAGCAGAAGAAGAAGAAGCAGAAGAAGAAGAAGAAGTAGCAGAAGAAGTAGCAGAAGAAGTAGCAGAAGAAGAAGAAGAAGAAGAAGAAGAAGTAGCAGAAGAAGAAGAAGAAGAAGAAGAAGAAGCAGAAGAAGCAGAAGAAGAAGAAGAAGAAGCAGAAGAAGAAGAAGCAGAAGAAGCAGAAGAAGAAGTGCCTTCCCACCTGAGCTCCGCCCACCTTGACCCCTCTCTGTTGCCGTGGCGGCTCCTCCACAGACTCCCTCCCCCGTCTCCAGCCTGAACAACACCGTCGTCTGTTGGGTCAGAGCGCTCCACCTCCTCACCGCCAGCACCGCGCACACGCTTCTCCTCCACCGCCTCACCGCCACCATCGTCTTCCTTCTCTTCTTCCTCTCCTCCTCCTCCTCTCCATCCTCATCTTCCTCCCCTCCCAGAGCTCCGGCCAGCCTCCTCACCTCCTCCTCCAGCGCCTCCCTCTCCGCCAGCCGCCGGCGCAGCAGCGCCTTCTGCTCACAGAGCGCCCGGAGGCGGCGGCGGCCGTGAGTCAGAGCGCCGGCCAGCAGGGCGCACGCCGACAGGAGGGAGGAGGTGAGGTCACGGAGGGAGTCGCACCGAGAGCGACACAGCTGACGAGAAAAGAGAAGAAATTTAGAACCAGTGTGGCACCATCATGGTGGGAAAATACCCCATTTTCATTCAACGAAGAAGAAGAAGGAGAAGAAGAAGGAGAAGGAGAAGAAGAAGGAGAAGAAGGAGGAGAAGAAGAAGGAGAAGGAGAAGAAGAAGGAGAAGAAGAAGAAGTAGAAGGAGGAGGAGAAGAAGAAGGAGAAGAAGGAGAGAAAGGAAAAAATTAGGAGGAAGGAGAAGGAGAAGAAGAAGTAGAAGAAAGAGAAGAAGAAGAAGAGAAAGCAAAAAATTAGGAGGAAGAAGGAGAAGAAAGAGAAGTAGAAGAAGAAGGAGAAGGAGAAGAAGAAGGAGAAGAAGGAGGAGAAGAAGAAGGAGAAGGAGAAGAAGAAGGAGAAGGAGAAGAAGAAGTAGAAGGAGGAGGAGAAGAAGAAGGAGAAGTAGAAGGAGAAGAAGGAGAAGAAG
>NC_136550.1:721795-739295 GCF_910591455.1 Pholis gunnellus | reverse complement strand
ACACATATATACACACATATATATATATATGTTCTCTCACCTCCTGGTTGTGGCTGGTCGTCAGCTCCAGTCTTTCTTTCTCCAGCTGATGGACTCTCCTCCTCAACTTCCCCGACCGGTCGCCTCCTTCACCTCCTTCTGACGCCGCCCTCCTGCTCCTCCCCTCCCCCCTCCGATCTCCTCCTCCGTCTCTTCTGTCCCTGCCTCGTCCCTTCTTCTCTCTCTCCTCATCTTCCTCTCTACTTCCTGTCTCTCCCGTCTGCTTCTCCTGCTGTTGCATGGCGGTGACAACGGCCTTCAACCTGGGGGAGGGAGGGAGGGAGAGAGACAGGGAGAGAGAGAGACAGAGAGAGAGAGAGAGAGAGAGAGAGAGAGAGAGAGAGAGAGAGAGAGAGAGAGAGAGAGAGAGACAGGGAGAGACAGAGAGAGAGAGAGGGAGAGAGAAAGAAAGAAAGAGAGAGAGAGAGAGATTGAGAGAGAGACATGTGTGTGTAATAATTGTAGTAATAATTGTAATAATAGTAATAATTGTAGTACTAGTAAAGTCACTGTGTACTTCTCTATCTCCTCCTCGGAGCTCCTGGAGGAGGTGACCCCGGCTCTCTGCTGGCTCCCCCGAGGCTCCGCTCCATCGTCCCCCCTCTCCCCGGCTCTCTGCCCGGCTCTCTCCGCGGCTCTCTCCGCGGCTCTCTGCCCGCTCTCCGTGGCTCTTCTCCGGCCGGCCTGTCGTCTCCTCCGCTCCGCTGGTTCCGTCTGCATCGCTCCTCCGCCGGGATGACTCTAACAACCCTGAGGGCGTGTTTCAGCTCCATCATCACGGGCAGACAACATGCTCCCTGAGGCCGGTTGCTTGGCTGATGCTTTGGTGCCAATAGACGCGCTCAACCCGTTAAAACCGACCTCCGTTCACTAATCTATCTATTAAACATTCACCATGACATCACCAGAGTCACGTAACATTTACAACGAGAAGTGAGACTGTTTACAAATTCTACTACTACTTTACAATTCGGCATCAGTGAAAAATACCAAAGATGGCGGATTTCCTCATATTTTTAAATTGTATTAAATGTTTCTGTCAACAAACAGCTGAGATTTCACACATTTAGAGTGCTAATTTAAACATTTAAACTTTTTAGTGAATCTACTATCAGCCGAACTAAAACATGAGGTCGTGACGTTTCACTGGACGTTATAACTATGTTTATAACTTCTCTATAAGCGTGTTTGTCAACAAGTTAATCTTAAATTCTATCATTTAGTGAATGGAGTTATGTTTCCATGGCTCACACAACACAAACAAAGACCCGTTTAACGGTTAATATTCTATACTCACATTCTATTATAATTATAATGAGGTAAGAGGAAGTCTACACGACACATTTTATTCATAACATTAATAAGAAAAGCCTGAAACAGCTCGTAGTGAACTTTTAGAAACACTTACAGCGACATTCGTCCAGAAACCGTTTGAATCTGACGCCATCTTTAGCGTCTGTTCGTCATATCCGCATTCACTCCCGATTGGCTGGATGACCGGCCAATGGTGACCGCCCATTTGGAAACGTCACATATTTATGTGTTTATTTGATGAAATTATGAGTTTAATTATAAAAATACGTATGGATTCAAAAAAATATAAAATATAAGATATTTTGTGAAATTATCTTTTATATAAAAACTCTAAATTTACAAATAAAAGAACACATTAAATACGAAAAAAAATCTAATTAAATAAGATTATTGGTTGATATATTTGGAAATGTAAGGCATCAAGTACACAAGTATTTATATTATAGCTTATTCATCAGTTTAAAATGATTTTACATGTTCTATGTGTGCATAAAGGGGCTACGGCTGCATTTCATTGTGCAGTCCTGCTATTGTATAACAATAAAGCTGACATAATGGTAATAATGATGATGATGATAATAATAATAAAGATTGGTAACAATGCAAATTGTCAATTAAGTAATTAAAGAGAGTTTGTTTGTATAATACAATCAGAATCAGGTTTATTGACAAAGTACACATACAGTATAAGGAGTGTGCCTTGGTGTTGACAATAAACTCAGTATGATAAAAAAAAGACTTAAAAAAGAACAGTAAAAGCCAAAAAACATAATTAAAAAAAACATTACAATTAAAATATTTCTAAAAATATGACCGATATATATGTGTATTTAAAACAAAGGGCTGTACAGTATTTATTAATGTATTAATTGCCAGTGTTTTATTGCGATATTAGAGGTGCAGTACTGTAACGTGCCGTAGAGGGCAGTGTGGTCTGTTTTCACTGGTGACGCTGCCATTTAATTCAGCGTAGAAGAAGAAAGAAACAGAAAAACAACATGGCGGCGCCCACAGAACACGTTGAAACCGAATCCACAGAGACGGATCCTCCAGAACCGGACAAAACAGAAGAAACAGAGACAACCAGAGACCCAGAAAGCTCAGACTCGGAGCCTGCAGACCAGGACCCAGACCCGGATCCTGATGCAGATCCAGACGAGGATGAGGACGAGCCGCCCGAGCCGAAGATCCGAGACACCCCGGAGGACATCCGGCTGGAGGCGATCGCCAACACGGTGGCCCTCCACCCGAGCCGGGACATCCTGGTGTGCGGGGACGTGGACGGGGACATCTACGCCTACTCGTACTCGTGCACGGAGGGCGAGAACCGGGAGCTGTGGTCCTCCGGGCACCACATGAAGTCCTGCCGCCAGGTGCGCTTCTCCGAGGACGGGCTGAAGCTCTACAGCGTCTCCAGGGACAAGGCCGTCCACATGCTGGACGCGGAGCGGGGACAGCTGGTGACGAGGATCCGGGGGGCCCACGGGGCCCCCATCAACAGTCTGCTGCTGGTGGACGAGAACATCCTGGCGACCGGAGACGACGGGGGAACCCTGAAGGTCTAAAAACCATTCATGACTCAAACTGACTTACAGAGTTTTTAACACACGTTTTATCCCCAAAATGTAACTTTGTATTGATTTGTTGTTGTCTCTGTGAAGGTGTGGGACATGAGGAAGGGGACGGACATCATGGATCTGAAACAGCACGAGGATTACATCAGTGACATCGCCGTGGACCAGGCCAAGAGGATCCTCCTCACTACCAGGTGGTTATCAGCTCACGACCACGGCGGATCAATTCCAACCAACGCCACCAATTTATCAAATATCACAGTTTTAAGCTTAGATTCCGATGCTTTTTGTGACCGCGAAGCGTTCGTCACACATTAGGTGTTCAAGGACCGTCGTAGAGATGAAAATCTTGACAATAATGACGTGTGTTTTGGCGACTGTTTAAAGAAACCATGCTTCAGGGTTTTATGGTTCGGAGGGTTAACCGGGGGTCTCTGATCTGCTGAAACCTCCTACAGCGGCGACGGCACCATGGGCGTCTTCAACATCAAGAGGCGGCGGTTCGAGCTGCTGTCGGAGTACCAGAGTGGCGACCTGACCTCGGTGGCGCTGATGAAACGGGGCAAGAAGGTGGTCTGCGGCTCCAGCGAGGGGACCATCTACATCTTCAACTGGAACGGCTTCGGGGCCACCAGCGACCGCTTCGCCATCAAGGCCGAGTCGGTGGAGTGCATCGCCCCCATCACCGACAGCATCGTGTGCACCGCCTCCATGGACGGGTACATCCGGTGAGTAGTCTGACTTCATCCACGGGGGTCTACTAAGAGTCCACGTTGGGGTTTTTGTGATCCAAGCTGGTTTGACAAGGGTCTAGGAGGATTCTTTAAAGGTCCAAAATGGTCTAAGCTGGTCTTTAGGTGAATCAAGCTGGTATTTTAATGGTCCAGTCAGATGTTCTGGTATTCTACGTTGGTCTTTTGATGGTCTAACCTGGTCTCATGGTCCACGCTGATGTTTTGATGGTCTATGATGCTTTAAAGTGGTCTATAATGGTCTGTCAGTGGTTTAAGATGCTTTAAAGTGGTCTATAATGGTCCTATGATGATTTAAGATGCTTTAAAGTGGTCTCTTATGGTCTGTCGGTGGTCTAAATTGCAAGTAACTAACATGTTGTAATGTCTCCTCCCATCAGAGCCGTGAACCTTTTTCCCAACCGGGTCCTCGGCTGCATCGGGCAGCACGTCGGCGAACCCGTCGAGGAGATCGCCAAGTCCTGGGACACCCGCTTCCTGGCCAGCAGCGCCCACGACCAGCTCATCAAGTTCTGGGACATTTCCAGTTTGCCCGGCACCACCGTCAACGAGTACCGCAAGAGGAAGAAGAAGGACGGGCGGATGAAGTCCCTGTCCAAGAAAGCCCACGGGGAAAATGACTTCTTCTCGGGACTCGTAGAGGAGACGGAGAAGAAGGAAGACGTAGAGGAGGAAGAGGAGGAAGACAGCGATAGCGGTAGCGATTAAAAAAAAAAAAAGGAGTAGATCAACATCTCGGCTGTTTGTCGGATTACGTGCCTCATAAAGTTTCTCCTGTGGACTAGAAACACGGGAATGATGGGATGACGTTTAGTTCCTCACAAACGTAAATATGTGAAGTGATGAAGAGTGAACGTCCCAGAAGATCTTCATCCTCACTGACTGTTGATGCACCAGATATCAGAACGAATGACACTACAATAAAGTCGTAACTATGAAGGGCATCGGAAAAAAGACAAATGTGTCCGTGACATAAAATCATAACTTAAATCAGAATGTAGTTTTTCTTTGTTTATGTGCAGCTGCTTGTGTTTAGAAAACATTCAAAACACGTCAAAAGAAAACTCTTCAAATCCAGAGAAGTGTCGTCTTTTTTTGGAGTATTTGTACCAAAAGTCGGGGATTGTTTTGAACAATTTCAAGCAATAACTAGCGCTTAGTCTGCTGGGTACGTTTGTGGAAAAAATGTATTTGTATTAACATTAAAAAAGTGTTTTTGTATACGTTTGTGCAACTTGCTTTAATTATCAATAATCAAAGTTATTAAAGAAGAAACGTTTAAATAGTAAATGTTTCTTAAAGTTGTGATATACATTTACATGTATAATGTTTTTCTATGATATTCTACGTTTTATAATATATTTGTATTCGCTCACATAAAAACCTACATTAACTTAAAATGTAATACTCGTTAATGGTATACTTTCTACTATTCATTAATACTTTTTTGTAGTAATGTAAATTATGTATTTATTTATTTTTGCGTACAGAATTCGTGGTATTTCGATCAAAATATACAATACAATAAAAAACCTGATTTCAGAATAGTTTTAATTACTTTATATAGCTGGCTAGCCTCACCTATATTATCATAATTTATTAGTGTATTTATATTTTGCATTAAATATTAAATCTGTAAAATAACTAGTTATTAAATCAAATTAATGTGGTGAAGTAAAAAGTACAATATTTGTCTCAGAGTAGAAGTATAAATTAGCGTAAAATGAAAGTAAGTTACTTACAATTTGTACTTGTAGCCTTATAATTGTGGTAAATATTACTTCTTAGCAGATACTAGTAATACAAATACACCAAAAACTAAATTCAAGTCAACAACAGTTAGAATCCGTGAAATAATTATTTTTCGTTATTTATAAATTTAACTTGAATAACAATGTGAAGTAACAACTGTCTGGAAGATTATATTTTTTCTTTGTATCTTTTTTTCTTTTCAATTCATTTCAATAAAGTAATTTTAAAAAGCAGAGTACTTAAATAAATGTACTTATTTAAATACATAAACGAACAGGGCGCTAGAAGTAATTCATTTGAGTATTTTTTGCGTTCTGAATTATTAATTTTTACAGTATTAACTCGGTGACCTCCCCCCCGCCACCCCGTGTTAATGGTACAGTCCCAACGGCAGGCGCGAAAAGCGCCGCACGTCACGTCACGTGACGCGCGCAGATCGGATCAACATGGCGGCGGAGAGTGGGCAGCTGGTAGCTTAGTAACAAGAAGCCTTTCCGTTAGACCGACGCGTTTATCTCGCGGTTCCACTTCGGTACGTTTTTTCCTCCGGTAAGCACGAATCCCGCTGTCCCGTTTAAACATTTAAACATTTAAAAAAAGAGAAGAAGAAGAACGAAGAGCTCCGGAGGTTTTGTTTTGACGAGCTAGCTTAAAGTTAGCATTAGCGCTAGCACGCCTCGTATTTGTAAACAGTGAACACGCTGTTTACAGGAGACTACTGAGTTTAGGGGACAAGCTACTTCAAATATGAAATCGAGGCTGTTGTACTGCACTTCATGAGTTTAAGTATTTAATGTAAAGTCGACATGAAAGTCTCTGTTCTTCTTCAGGTTGTTTCTCTGAGATCTGAAGCAGCAGAGATGGAGCAGAACAAACAGGGAGACCTGGTGTTCGCCAAGATGAAGGGGTTCCCTTACTGGCCTGCTAGGGTGAGACACACACACACACACACACACACACAGTGATAGTTAACACATAATAATATATAATATCTGTAATACCGTGTCTCTGTTTGTTCAGATCGGTAAGTCTGACACTGGAACCAAGAAGCGAGTCTCGGTCTACTTCTTCGGGACCCATCAGATGTACGTACACACAGTTTATCTCTCCCCCCTGTGAATGACGCCGCCATGTTGCTTAACTAACTTCCCTTCTCTCCCCCCCAGGGGTCTGGTCCTCCCGGAGAACATCGTTCCCTTCGTCGGTAACAAGATGAAGTACGGCAGCGGCGTCCGCAGCAAAGGCTTCTCAGAGGGCATGTGGGAGATCCAGAACACGCCGGGAGTCGGGAGTAAACTCAGAGTGAGTCCTCCTCTGACGCTGTGACGCTGCTCTGTTACGTTTGTTTCTTTTTATAATTGATAAACAGATTTTCTTTGTGTTTAATGAACCTTTTTCTCTTCTGTTGTGTCCTCAGATACCAACACAGACCAACACGCAAACAGCAGCTAAAAGTACACCTGCTAAACCGACTTCTGCCGCTAAAACTACACCTGCTAAACCGACTTCTTCTGATAAACCCTCTCCCGGTAAACCGGCTGCCGGTAGAACCCGAGTCACGAGCAAACAGGAAACAGCTGCTGTGGCTAAAACTCCAACGAGAGCTTCGCTGAGATCTGCTCCACAAAAACCGACCGACTCCAAACCGACTTCAGACGAGACTTGTGTCACCACGAGGAGGAGCAGAAGATCGGCTGCTGGAGGGAGGAGCGAGGAGGAGAAGGAGGTGAGAGAGACTTTCATTGTTTCATCTGTGTGAAGGAGGTCGTGGTTCAAACGACTCGTTAGCGACCGAGCTAACGAGTTCTCTGACCGACAGGTTTCATGTTTTCTGGGGGGTTTTTCAGGTCGATGCCGAGCAGCAAAAGGAGACGACGCCTGCTGTGACCTCTCCGGGTAGATAACACACACACACACACACACACACACACACACACACACACACACACACACACACACACACACACACACACACACACACACACTCTGTTAATCAATCATCTTCAGGGTCTATTCTATCGAGAGAGTTCAATCTCTCTGTTTGTTTTTCAGTGAGCAAGAAGCCGAAGGCTGCTCCGACACAAATGCCGAAAGACGAGGAGGAAGAGAAGGAGGAAGAGAAGAAGGAAGAGAAGGAGTCATCAGAGAGCCAAGGAGTCAAGAGGAAGAGGGACGAGATGGACGAAGAGAAGGAAACGAATCAGGACGACTGTGAAGGAAAGAAAGAGGAGACGAAGACGTCTGCGAGGAAAGGAAAGAAAGAGGAGGAGGAGGAAGAGAAGAAGACGAAGCTGGATGAAGGTGTGGAGGGAAAGAAAGAAGAGAGGAAGACATCGGAGGGAAGAGTGATGAAGACGAGGAGGACAGAGGAGGACGAGGCAAAGACGGAACAAGGTGGCAGCAAAGGAAAGAAGGAGGAGAGGAGAGAGACGAGGTCGGAGAGGAAAGAAGCGAAACAGAAGAAAGAGGAGGAGAAACAGGACGAAGGTGTGGAGGGAGGAAGAGGAGCAAAGACAAAAGAGAAGGAGGTAGAGGAGAAGTCATCAGAGAGCCAAGGAGTCAAGAGGAAGAGGGAAGAGAAGGAAACGAACCAGGACAACAGCAAAGGAAAGGAAGAGGAGGAGAAAGAGAAGAAGACAAAGCCGGATGAAGGTGTGGAGGGAAAGAAAGAAGAGAGGAAGACATCGGAGGGAAGAGTGATGAAGACGAGGAGGACAGAGAAGGAGGACGAGGGGAAGTCGGAACAAGGTGGCAGCAAAGGAAAGGAGGAGAGGACGAGGAGAGAGACGAGGTCGGAGAGCGAGGGAAGAAAAAGAACGAGAGAAAAGGAGGAGCTGAAAACTGAGAACAAAGAGGAGGCGGCGCGGGAGGAAGAGGTGATGAAGAAGAAGGTGAAGGAGACCGAGGAGGAGAAAAGTGGAGGCAGCAAAGGGACGAGGAGAGCGGAGGAAGAGAAGAAGACGAAGCCGGACGAAGGTGAAGAGAGGAAGACATCAGAGGGAAGAGTGATGAAGACGAGGAGAGCAGAGAAGGAGGACGAGGGGAAGAAGGAACAAGGTGGCAGCGAAGGAAAGAAGAAGAAGAGGACGAGGAGAGAGACGAAGGATGAAGAAGAGGTGATGAAGAAGGAGGAGAAAAGTGGAGGCAGCAAAGGGACGAAGACGAGGAGAGCAGAGGAAGAGAAGAAGAAGGATGAAAGAAAGGAGGAGAAGGGAGGCGGCGCTGTGGACGAGGAGGTGAAGATGTTTTTCAGTCTTTATTTCTGAGAACAGAAAAAATTATTAATTAAATTAATTTAATTAATTCTTGACGTTGTTGGTGTTTGAGCAGCGACAGCGCCGCCTGGCTGCCAAGAGGGAAAGTCTGCTGAAGTCTCTGAGAGGTCTGCTGAAGGCCGGGAGAGGAGCGAAGAGGACGACGAAGAGGAGCTCCCAGTAAGAAACAAACACTCATCATGTTGTTATTCAGGCGTGAAAGGAGGTTTTACATGTTCTATTGTCAACAGGAAAGAAGGAGCGAAGAAGAACCTGGAGGCTAAAAAGAGGAGGAGCCACACGGTGCCAGAGAAGAAGAGTGTGACCAGCAGGAAGTCCGCCGGCAAGAGAGAAACAACGGAGGTGAAACAGAAAGGAGGCGCTGAAAAGGAGGAGGAGGAGGTAAAGAAGGAGGAGCCGGACAAGAAGGCCGACGCGAGGAAAGTTACGGACGACGTGAAGACGAAAGAAAAGGAGAAGACGGAGGACAAGACGAAGAAAGACGAGGAGAAGAAGGACGAGAGGAAAATCATCGGGAAGATCGTGAAGGCGACGTCTGGAGGAGGAGCGAAGGTCCAGGTGAAGACCATCATGGGAGGAGCGGTGATATCAGCGGTGTCAGTAGAAGAGAAGAAGAAGAAAGAGGAGAAGACGAGTAGAGAGGAAAAGGTAGAAGAGAAGAAGAAGAGTTTAGGAAAGAGAGAGAAGAGATCTGAGGACAGAAAGTCGACAGACGACAGGAAAGACAAGAACGTAGCGGAGGGAGAGAAAAAAGGTAAAAAGGAAAATGAGACGATGAAGAAGAAGAGCGAAGAGGAGGTGAAAGCGCCGGCGAAATCGCAAGAGAAGAAGAAGGAAAGCGAGACAAGCGAACAGAAGAGGGAGAAGAAGAGCGGCAAAACCACAGAAGAAGAAGAAGAACCGACGAAGAAAACGGGCGCGGAGTCGGAGCAGAAGTGCACAGAAGACGAGGCGAAAACGCAGAAGAAGAAAAGCGAGAAGACGGCGACGGCGGAGGGAGAAGAAGAGTCCAGAGCGGGCGAGGAGACGAAAGGGGAGACGAGGAGCGCAGAAGAAGAAGAAGAAGAAGACGGCACAACGCAGAGCGGCTCGTCGGGCGGAGAGAAGAAGAAGAGTTCCACCATGACGCTGACGGACTCCACGCTGCACCGGATCCACGGAGACATCCGGATCTCCCTGAAGACCGACAACCCCGTAAGACTCAAGCTCACTCGCTTCAGTGATCTAAACACACGTTCATCTGACTTCTGTTCTAAACACACACACATGTTTAATTTAACAACCAGGAGGAAAATCCTCGAGGAGGAGGAGGAGGAGGAGGAGGAAAGGAGGGAGGAAGGAGGAAGGAAGGAAGGAGGGGGGGAGGGAGGGAAGGAGGAGGAAAGGAGGGGGAAAGGAAGGGGGAAGGAAGGAAGGAAGGAGGGAGGGAGGAGGAGGAGGGAGGAAGGAAGGAAGGAAGGAAGGAAGGAAGGGAGGGAGGAGGGGGAAAGGGAGGAGGAGGAAGGAAGGAAATGTTTAGGGGAAGGGAAAAGGAGGAAAAAGAAAGGAAGATAAGGGAGGGAGGACGGAAAGAAAGGAGGAGGATGATGTTATAATGTAGCTTCAGCCAGTACTCATGTTCACTGAGCAGAGCCTGAAGGCATCACGATGTAACTGAAGTGAACCTCCGTTGATTAGCCGTTAGCGGTGCTGCTAACGTTACTAGCTCTCCTCCTGTTGATTAGCCGTTAGCGGTGCTGCTAACGTTACTAGCTCTCCTCCTGTTGATTAGCCGTTAGCGGTGCTGCTAACGTTGCTAGCTCTCCTGTTGATTGGTTGTTTACAGTGAAATGTGATCAGAGACCAGAGAACGTCTATCTTTGTGTTCCAGGACATCAGGAAGTGTCTGCTGGCGTTGGACCAGCTCAGCATGGTCTACGTGACGTGTAAACACGTCCAGAGACACAGCGAGCTCGTCTCCACGCTCAGGAAGCTGCGTTACTACCGAGCCAACCAGGCCATCATGGACAAGGCGGCCATGTTGTACAGCCGCTTCAAAAACGCCTTCCTGGTGGGGGAGGGGGAGGAGGTGGTGAGCGCCGCCTTCCTGCGCTCTTTACTGCAGGAGAAGGAGAGGGAGGAGGCTCAGCGGGCGGAGAAGCTGAGGGGGGAGGAGCCTGTGGAGGAAGGGAAGGAGATGAGGATGGACGGAGGAGAGGAAGAAGAGGCGAAAACGGAAATTGGTGAGTAAATTCATGTGAATGCAGGAATAAAAAGTAGCATAAAAGGACTATATAAACTTAATAAAACAATGTTTTCCTTCTATCACAGCTCCCCCCCTCACAGCTCCAGTGGACTGTCCCTGAAGGTTCTGTATTTTTGAAGCAGCCTGGACTGAACCAACTCTAATCTGAGGGGTGTGGCCCCCCGCCACATGAACAATGACCTCTTCCACTCACACACACATCTGTACATTACCTGATTATTTATTACCTGTTGTTGTAAATTAAAGGATGTCGATATCTGAGTAGGAGTTAACATGTTTGGGTGGATTTTTACACCTGAGCAGCTATAGTTTGTTAGCATTAGTTTAATTAACAGTGACTTTACTGTTAATGTACATTAATAACTACATTCACCTGAGCATTAAGACCTTTGTTTTTAACATGTACGCTCACCTGTCTCTTTAAGCTCACCCGAACCATCTCTACCTTTAAGAAGCCGGCGTAGCCTTAACATACCTCTAACTGTTCGTGAGGAGAGGGTACATGGTCCTTCAGTTATCCTTTAAAATAGTACATTAACAGTACTTAAGGGGACATCAGGTCCTCACATCGTCACTCAGTTAATTTTTAAAATAGTACATTAACAGTACTTAAGGGGACATCAGGTCCTCACATCGTCACTCAGTTAATTTTTAAAATAGTACATTAACAGTACTTAAGGGGACATCAGGTCCTCACATCGTCACTCAGTTAATTTTTTAAATAGTACATTAACAGTACTTAGGGGGACATCCGGACCTCACAAGAGCATGTAAAAAATCTGGTCAAACTCACTCTTATTTCATCACTACATCATCTACAAATATTTAAAACCTTCCACCTGTGTTGGTTCAGGGAGAACGGGATGTGACGGGGCTGATGGGAAATGTAGTTTTAATTTAAAAGTGTGCGTTCTTTTTTTAAATTTAATGTCTGATTAAAGGACATTTAACCGGCTTTAAACCTTCACATTTGAGCATTAAAAGGTTCCGTTGAAGGTTTGACGCTCACGCCTCAGTTGCCGGGCAGGATTCGGCGGTGCCTTGCTCAACGGCACTGCAGCAGTGACCTCATGAAGAACTGCTTTTATAGAACTTTGTACAGCAAGATGTTTTATTCAGTATTTTTATTGTGACGTTTGTTGTTTCTTGTGTGCAGTTGTTTACTCTGTAAAGAACATTTATGAACATGAGAATTAGTGAATAATTAAAGAATCTCAAATCATTTCATTGTCTTTCAGTCTCTGAAGTAGTACAATAAAAAGTACAATATGTACCTCTGAGATGTAGTACAGTATAAAGTAGCATAAACAGGGAAATACTTTAGTAAAGTACAAGTACTTTCAAGGCTGAAGTAGAGTTCTTCATAGAGCGTATACCTTCCGGTTTTGTACTTTTAAGTACTGCTAATATTTATGTATTTTAAGTACATTTTGAATGCAGTACTGTTGCTGTATACACACATTTAAATAGGAAAATATTATGAAGTATTTATATATTTAGTGTTTCTAATCTTGTAGTTATTTATCATAATATCTGTGATTAGACAGACTCTCTCTCTCTCTGTCTATCTCTCTCTCTCTGTCTATCTCTCTGTCTATCTCTCTCTGTCTCTCTCTCTCTGTCTATCTCTCTCTCTCTGTCTCTCTCCCCCCCCTCTTTCTCTGTTTGGGGGCGTGGAACAGGAAACCCCGGAGGTGTGTTTTCAGCTCTCTCCTCTTCGCGAGAGAGCGAAAGAGCGCACGAGCGGAGAGGAAGCAGGACTCGTATCAATAATCTCACTAACGGATCAATCAGTGAGGACTGCGTCTGCACGTGTGCGCGTGAGACCGACATGGAACCGTGGTTCTCCTGATAGAGAACCGCAGAGGAACCCAGCGGACCTGAAGGAGGACAGGCACCGGGCGCGCGGAACATGGCCCACGTAGGCAACGGAGCGACCGCAGAGGAGGAGGTGCGAGTCACGCGACACCTCACACACATATATATATATTTATATATTATATATATACATATACATCCATGTATACAGCTTATATGACGTTCACATACTGTATATGATACTTATATCAGTGTGTTCCTGTGATGTACATATATTACTGTAGTACTTGTGTGTTTCTAGATCTGTCATATATCATCTATAATAGTTCTATATATTTGTGACATAACCTGCTAAAATACATTACATTTTTGCTTAAAGGCAACTGTTTTTATAATAACGTATCTCTTATAATATATTAGGTATGAGGTATAAGTATTATTTACATCGAGTACTATATATTTGTACATTCATACAGATGTATTTTGTGATGTTCAGAGTCTCTTCTGATATTCTCATCATGATATACTTTATAATACTAAACTAACTAGTTGTTTTCCTCTGCACATACACATATCCCAATAATACTTGTGTATTTATACATGTGTTTATTCATATTCTTTGTGGTATTTAATATAGAGTTTATCTCCTATAATATCATATATAATAGTACTTTAGTGCCTCTAGTTTGTGACCTACAAGATACATTTATTTACTTTATAATATACTTTTCTCCAATAATATCGTTCTATATTGATTTCATGCTGGTGTTCCTATAATAAACTGTATTATTACGTATTCCGTGATATTCCTAGATATCCACACAGTACTTTTTAAATACAAAGTATTTTTATAAATTAAACAAAAGAGTAGTTCCAGAAGTACTCTGTCAGAGAACAATACACAGAACTACAGTCTTATTTAGTCTTAAAGTGTGTATTTTTATATATTCTCATGATTCTCTTTAATGGTTTCTGTAAAATCTAGTACCACTCAGTTTATACTGCAGTACTTTTATAAATAGGAAAGTTTTAACAGTGAAAATCCTCGTTGATATTCATCAGTAGGTCAAAAATGTTTCCAGTACTATACTACGAGTATTTACATTTTACTTCATCGTTGTACTAGATATTGTACTTTTAACTGCTCTACGTATATTTGATTTAAAAAAGCAAACATAATATGCTAATAAGATATGAATTATTACAATACTACTAATATACCTAGTAGTACACGAAAATATAGAATACTATAGAAGTACAACACTTTGAAAGGAGCCGTTCTTCATAATGAGTACTTTTATACTTTGAGTACATTTCAGCTGATAATACTATTGTACTTTTACTTGTAACAGAGTATTTTTGGACTGTGGTATTAGTACTTTTACTGCAGTAAAGGATCATACAGTGTTATACTGTAAACTCATAATTATTGTGTTTATTGTATATCTTTGGCGTGTTATCACCTGTGTGATAGCGTCTCCATGGTTTCCCATATTGACCGATGAATACTACTCCTTTTGTCCACAGTACTTCATGTGACCTTTGGACAATTACTGTGTTATGTTTACATATTTCTCCCTTCTATTGCAGTAAATTACAATAATAATTATAATAATACATTTTTATTTGTACAGTTCTTTAAAAGGTACTCAAAGACACATTACATGGTAAAAACAGAAAGAAAAGAAGTATTTATAATATAAACTAAATAGATGACATAACAGTAAGGAACTAACTGTACGTTTGTAGTACTCTTTGGTGTTCCCGCTGTGTATCTATTCATATTCATGAGGGTTTTATATTCATACAGACTCTTCTGTATGAATAAATATAAACATACATATTCTACCTATAGCGTGGTCCATCACTCTGTCTCTCCTAATGTACAGCTTTTTATGCATTTTCTGTGACTTTAGGTCTTTCTTTGATCCGGGTTAGGGTTTTGTACATATTCTCATTTCTATGGAGACTCTGGGCTGAAGGTCCTGGTCCTCCTGGTCCTCCTGGTCCTCCTGGTCCTCCTGGTCCTCCTGGACCTCCTGGTTCAGGTGCTTGTTGTATCCACCTGTCTTTCACTTCTCCTGTTTGTATTTTTGGTGTTTTATGGAAACGACGGCTCAGATTTCAGCCACAGGCTGCACAACAAACACAGGAAGTTTGGATTTCTCTCTCTAGAGCTCAGAGCTAATTGCGTTTATTCAAATCCAGAAGGAGTAATGATCTGTGGTCAACGTGTCCACATCCTGGCCTGGTGTCATGGCGGCTAACAAGCTAGAACAAGGTTCGTCATGAACATTTTATGCTTTCCAGTAAAGCCTGATGTTCCACCCTGGTTCACATTGTTCAAACTGGGAGTGGCCCAGTGCAGCTAAGGAGGGAGGAGGGTCAAATGTGCTTGTTACGTTCTAAGGATTGGGGTGTGAGGGTTCTGTGCAAATCCAGTCCCTAAAGGACTTTTTCGGGGTTCTAGAGAGGAGGATCTTAAAGGGGTTCTAGCGAAGGGTCAGCAGGGTTCAACATGTCTTTAAAAGGAGGCGTTCCACAGATCTCCAATCTCCGTCAGAGGTTCTTTTGGGGTTTCCATGGATCTGTCCACAGCCTTTGGATGGGTATTTATGTTTTTAAAGGTTCTCGGGGTCCCTGAGGTCCCTGAGGACAATTTATATGTAATTTAGGAGGTTTTAGGGCGTCACTAAGGGGTCGTAGGTGCTTCAGGAGGTTCCAGGAAGTCCTTGAATGGGTTAGAAGCATCTCTGGTTCAAGATGAGTGTATTTCAGAGGGTTTTTTAAGATGTGTGTAGTGGATTTAGAGGTTTCTCAGGGTTCCCTGGAATTTTCAAAGGTTTGTCCTTGAGGACGTTTTAGAAAAAAGGTTCAAGAGATGGGTCAGTAGGTTAGGTGGATCTGGATTAAAGAGCCTTTGGTTTCTCAGGGCCTTCTACTACTAGGGGTCAGAAGGGTTTTTGACATGGTCCTAGAGGGGTCTGAGGGGGTTCAGGAGGGCCCAAGGTTCCAGAGATTATGTACATGATCTCGATGATTCTGTGGAACTGTAGAGTCCCCTGATGTTTCAGATGTCTTGGAAGATCCTAAAGGGGTTCAAGAGGGTCCTTTGTGGGTTCAGTGGATGTGTGCAGTTTGTTTAGGAGCATTTGATGTGGTTCCATGAGTCTTCCTTGTGGTTCTAGAGGTCCTTCAGGGGCCCCTTACAGATTTCTGGATGTCCTTTTGGAGGTTTAATGTGTCCATTGGTGGCGTAGCAAACTTTAAAGGGACGCAATATGCTTTTTAGAGATCTGTTTTGGGGGTCTAATGGGGTTTAAGGGCCCTGCCCAGCAGATGTAATGGGATGATGTGTTCAGGGTCCGGGTATTTAGGCCATCCTGCGTCAAACCTCACCAGTTCACCTCCTCATTTGAGCTCACAGACGCTCCTCTGTCAGCCTAACTCATCACGTTACAGAGGAATTTCAGCTGACTTGGGTTTGAGCTGTGAGGAATGTGGAACAAGCTGCGTTTATAAAAGACTCTTAAACACAGTGGAAGGTTGTCGTCCAACGTTACTGCTCAGCAACGCTCAGTGAACAACACAAACACAAACGGTTAACCATGTCTGGTCCTGTCTGCTGTCAGCTGTCCACTGTGTTTGCTCGGACCCTCTTTTCTTTACTAATTCTAAAGTTCAGTAATATCATTTCTGTTATGAATGGAATGCAGATAAAACCCTGAGAATGTATTTATCCTCCATCGTAGCGCTGAGGATTTAAACCCTTACTTCATGAGTAGTTACTCCTGAATCGATCACACCAGGAAACTCAGATTTAGATATCGGACGAAGACATTTGAGACATTTAAGCTGCAAAACATTGGTGATCAACATCTCATGGACCAAGTTTGAGGAGTTTGGGGCTCCACATGCGTCAATAAATGAGCTCTAGAGCCCTTCTGGTGGTTGAAGAAGTCCTTCAGGAGGTTCTGGTGGTCTGAGGGGGTTTCAGTGCCTCCTGAGGGGGATTTGTTGTCTTTGAGTGGCTTTTACAGGACAGTGATGGCATTCTTTTGGAGGTTTAAAGGATATTTATGTTTTTTCGTCTTGAGGACGATTTATTTGTAATGTAGAAGGTTTTAGGGGTCGCAGGTGTTCATAAGTCCATAAATGGGTTTGAAGAGGTTCAAGATGTTTCTGAGTGTATTTCAGAGGTTCTCTTAGACGCCGTGAATGAAGATCTAGCGGTTTCTCAGGGTTTCAGATGTCTTTGAGATCCTTTTGGGTATTCTGGAGGGTTTCTAAGCCTCCCTGAGAGTCGGTGGGTTGTTTGTGTGAGTGTGTCTGTCGGGTAACGGGACACAGTGAGGAGGTCTTCACTAATTGATTAGAAAGCTGCTGCTGTCACTAGAGAGGCTTCTCTGACCTCCACTTGTGTGTAACATCATACAGACATCTCCTGTTTTCATCCTGCAGAACGTCTGTGATCCTTTTATTCTGAAATATAAGGAAATCCTTCTACTTCTTCTTCTAAATAAAGTCTTTAACGAGCCTCATTCTATATGATGAACTCATAGAATATGATGCATTAATGTAGATTAAACCAGAAACATCCGATATAATACTTTAACTACATTTATATACTTTTACTTCAGTAATGTCTGGAATGCAGGACTTTATTTTGAGTCTGTTGTGTTGTGATATTAATGTTCACACACACACACACACACACACACACACACACAC
>NC_136550.1:555000-717500 GCF_910591455.1 Pholis gunnellus | reverse complement strand
CCAGTCAGATGCGTTCAGACAGTTTGAGGGCGGAGTCAAGCTGGGCATCGGATCCTTCAACCTGGTGGGTGTTCAAAGAGATGTTCACTGGGTTTGTTTTATTACACAGAGGAGTTAAACAATGAAAATAATAAAATGTATTTGTTGAGTGGTTTTCATTTTTCTCAAAGATACTTAACTCTCGTTAAAGTTGACTAAAATCTTTAATTTCTAAGCTTTCGGTTATCGTGTTGTGTAACATTTAGTAACACTAGTTTATCATTTACTGGTAATTGAGTCAGTTAGTGAGGAATCCTCACGTTAGCACTTCCTTTTCTATCGATTTTTTTTTGCCAAAATTAGGTGTATGTCATCGGCGTATTGGCGAATCACAGATATAAATAGACTCACAGATACAGTACAAAATGCACCTATTGGCTGATTGAAAGTGTCATGATTTAATAGTTTATTTGATTGTGATTTCATAGTGTTTTCTGTTTCTCTTTCCAGATGTTGTCTCTCCTCCCTCAGAGGATTTTGAGGTTGTTGGAGTTCATCGGATTCTCAGGAAACAGGGTGAGTACAACCCCTTTAAAAGTGAACCAAATATCGGTTTTAGAGTTAATAAAAACTTTACAGATAGCTATGAAAGTCTCTTGTTTTGTAAAACATGGCAGTCTAAGTGAACAATATTAATAATAATCCTGTATCTGTGTGTCTGCAGGGGTTTGGTTTGTCTCAGCTGAGAGACGGAGCCTCCAGTCACAGTTTGCGGTCGATTCTCTGCGCTCTGACTCTGCTCTTCTACAACACATATGTGTCACTGATACTTGGTAGGAAAACATAGATATAACACATTTCACCCGTACCACATATCTTGAGCCTTCTGGGGGCAGGTACTCCATCACAAATCTGTGGAGTATAAGTTGCACAAACACTGGTCCTCAGGTAGTTTTCATGCCTCTTGTGAATGACATTATGGCGGAAGATAACGAGGTTGATTTTGTGTTGGATCAGGAACCGGAGAGGGGAACCTGGTGGAGGCTGAAGCTCTGCTGGAGCCGTACCAACAAAAGTACCCCAACGTAAGCCACAAATACACACAAAGTGTAATTCTGCAGAGCAATTTGACGGATATGTTTTAATTTCAACTGTCAAAAAATAAAACTGATTGTTAAAATCTATAAGTTCTGCAGTGATTATCTTATGACATATGTTTAAATTCAAATCAATAAACTAAAACCTACATTGTGTTTCTTTCAGGGCTCCATCATTCTCTTCTACTCTGCTCGCATCCTCACGCTGAGAGGAAACTTCGAGAAGGTCTGAAACACAGATTTTTGATGATATATTCCCTCACCTCAACCTTATTAAACATTAACCTTAAAACAAAGTCTGAACCCTCAAAGAGCTCTTTGAAGAAGAGCCTTTTTATGAAAATATATCTACTAGTCGTCATCTTCCAAACATGTCTTATATATAACTCACGGTGTGTTTCAGGCCCGGGCGAGGTACGAGGAGTGCATCAGCAGCCAGCAGGAGTGGAAGCAGATCCACCACCTGTGTTACTGGGAGCTGATGTGGAACCACTCCTACCAGCAGGAGTGGCAGCAGGCGTACCAGTACGCTGACCTGCTGTGCAAGGAGAGCCGCTGGTCCAAGGTAAAAGAATACACATGAATAATAATAATAATAATAATAATAATTTTATTTATATAGCACCTTTAAAAACTGAGTTTTCAAAGTGCTTTGACAGACAAAGCAGCAATAATTATAATAACAGAAAGCTCAGTGAGACAGTTGATCCGAATAATTTCGTAAAATCAACAAATAAAAATAAAACAGAAAAGCGACGACATCACATAAAAGCCAGCCTGTAAAAGATATGTTTTAAGAAGTGATTTAAGAGAGATTACTGATTCTGCGAATATATCCATTGTTACGGTTTCCACTTTGAAAACATTTAACACGTTAAGATGTTTTTCTTGCAGTATAGTAGGCTACCTCCAGGAAAAATGACTGAAAATGAAAGTGCTTTCATCAGGGCACCATAGGCTCAATCGCCATTGTTTTACCTTATTCTGCAGTAGATAGTTATTTAACAGACATTTATTGAAATTAAATATACGTAAATCAAATCCCATCTTTGCTTTTTACCCTCTCCAGGCAATCTATGTGTACCAGAAGGCAGCCATCCTCAGTATGATGTCAGAGGAGGAGGTGAAGAAGACGGGGGAGGACATCATGGACCTCTTTAGGTCAGTCTGCCTCATTAAAACATGAATAATTAATCCACACGGTATCATCTGATCTCTGAGGGAAATACATTGTGGAGTAGAAATGGAAATAAAGTGGGAACATTATTTCCAATCCTTTGTTCTTAACAGAAGTGTTTGAAGGTTAAGACTCCAGGTTTAGGTTAACGGGGGAGGGGATGTATTATGTTGTTGAGGGTCCTAACAAGTGTAGAAGTACAAAACAAAGTGTATTCATGTGTGTGTGCAGGCAGGTCGAGGGGCTGAAACAACGCCTGGCGGGGAAGTCGATTCCAACAGAGAAATTCGCCGTGAGGAAGTCGAGACGCTACAAAGCTGCTAACATCATCCCCCTGGTCATCCCCGCCCTGGTAAACTCGTATATATTACTGACAAAAAAAGAGCGAGTTCTAAATGATCATCTACGTCTTTGATCGGCTGTCGTTAAATGTACTCTGAATAAGAGAAATATTTGGTGACATTTCTTCCCTCTCTCTGTCTGTAGGAGATGATGTACGTTTGGAACGGTTTCACCATCGTCGGGAAGAGAGCCGACAGTACCGAGGCCCTGCTGGTTACCATAGAGACGGCTGAGGAACAGCTTCGCAACGATCCCAGTGAGTTGAAAACACAGCTGTTGAATGAAACGGGGGTTCCACAGGGTTCCGTCCTCGGCCCACTTCTCTCCAGTTTATACTGAATAAAAATGACCAGAATAGTGTTGTTGTTGTTTTTAGATGTATGCAGATGATGCTGATATATATTTATCCGTTAAAACTATTTCTGTTGTCTCAGCACTTAAAATCCAAGGCGCCGTGGTTTTCAAAACAAAATGTCTTCAATGTGTGCAGTTAATTTGCACGTCAATATACTTGCACTGTTTACATTTTTTTATCCCGAGTACTTTCAAACTTAACGTGGATAATTACATTCTGAGTTGTGCCTATACTTTATTATTATTATTATTATAGAAGAACACCACTTTATTGCTCCTATCAACCATTCTTTGCCTTTCACAATAAAAGCCAGAGAATGCATAACTGTTTCCCAGAGGCAACTCAAGTTCACTCAACTCAATAAAATAGTTTACAGTAACTTCATTTTCGTGGCCTTTTCACTCTAAACATTAAGAAAGCTGTCAGTAAGTTAAATTTAAAGATGAATAGATTTTTAATTGTATCTACTGTTGCTCAGTGAACTAACTATGGTTCACGTGTCTCCTTCAGGCCCCTCAGAGTTTCATCCAGACGACAGCTGCCTGGTCCAGATGTTGAAGGGACTCTGTCTGAAACACCTGGGCAGGTTACTGCAGGCCGAGCTCTGCTTCACGCAGGTCCTGTCCAGGTAACACACACAGACAGACATGCAGACAGACAGGTTCAGGTCTATCAGGTCTGTCTTTATCTAAGATAAATCTTCCTTTCTGTGTGTTTCAGTGAGAGTCGTATCAGATACGATCACTACTTGATTCCCTTCACTCTCTATGAGTTGGGTCTGCTGTACAAACAACAGGGAGACTTCACCAAGGCCACCACAAGCATCGAAAATGCCAAGTAAGTTCACTATATATATATCTATAAAATGTACCGTATAATATATATATATAGAGTCACTCATACTAGTTTGAGATTAGAATATTGTCACTTGAAAAGTGCCACAGGAGGTCTTTGAGGAAAAAGAAGCAAGTACAACATTTACATTTAAGATTTCCTGATTTTTCATCAGGACGAACTACAAGGACTACTCCATGGAGAGCAGACTGCACTTCAGGATCCACGCGGCCCTCAACAGCCTCAAAGGATCCCCGGTTGGCACCCCATAATACTCAGAAACACACCTCGGACCAGTGTTTGGATCGTGAATCTGAAGTGTGTCGGGGGTTTGATGTCCACCAGGACTCTCTTGTTCTCCATTGCTTGCTACCTTATATTATATTTGTCCTTATTTATTATTATTTTTATTTTTTTACATTGTGTGGACAGATGAGATTATTTAAGCTTCCCGTCAATACTAAGATTTGATTGGTAGAAGCCAAATGTTAAATGAATCAACTCACTACAAAAGTTATCGATGGCTCCTTTTATTGTGAGTAAGGAGACAAGGACACACTTTGAGGGCTCGTTCACTCAGACGCTTCATTTTTGGATTGAGTGCTGCAACAAAGCTGCACTTTTTGATTTAAAAGCACTAATTAAATAGAGGTTTAAACTTTTAAACCACAAGGAGAAACATGGAGACAACCTCTGGTTCTTTAAAGTGAAGTCAAAGCTTCACGTGTTAAAGCTGCATTCTCTCTAGTGTCCACCAGGGGGCGACTCCTCTGGTTGTATAGAAGTCTATGAGAAAATGACTCTACTTCTCTCTTGATTTATTACCTCAGTAAACATTGTAAACATGAGTTTATGGTCTCAATCTCTAGTTTCAAGTCTTCTTCAATACAGCATGATGTTCATTTAGTAAATGATGGTCCATTTAGAGTCAAACAGACCATAAAGCAGGGAATGCTTTAGGGGCGGGGCTACACAGTGATTGACAGGTCTCTATCAGAGACGTATACGGCGTCTCTACATCACTCCTCCTCAGTCCAGATATGGTCACTTCCTGTTCACTGGTTGCAGAAAAAACAAGATGGCGACGACCAAATCAGCTGTTTCAATTGATCTCTTTTCACCTGTTGCAGTTTCCTTCATTCCGTCTGTCTGAACGGGCCCTGAGTTCAAATCCTTACTGTTCGTCAAAGCTGACGTGCTACCAAACACATCCTGGCCTTGAACTGCTCATGATTTTGTATAAAGTTACTTCTTTGTATGTATTTTTTTGGGATAGAATCATAAATACTGACGGAGTGCGTTGGTGTGAACTCACAGTAGATATATACGCTTTATATTTTCTTTACTTTACCTCGTTTGATTTTCCTGCACACAAACGTGCACTCGCAATCGAAGCCTTCTCACCAACCGTGGCTTACACACACACACACACACACACACACACACACACACACACACACACACACACACAGCTTGCACATACTGGGCAATACGCACGATGACCAGAGAAACACACACAAGCGGCTGTAAACGCACATATTTAGCAGCAATATGAAATAACGTTGTGCTGTTCGTCAACTTTCTGTCAGTCGGTGTGTGTGTCTGTGTTTTTAACTGTAGTTTCACTTTTAGTTCTCAGAAATGGAATACAATGTTAATATTTCTTTGGTGTATAAATTACCTGAAGATAAGAATTGTTGTGTTTCGTTACCGTTAAATCAAGTTTTCTCGTTGACCATCGTAGTTCTCCCACATGTTCGAACACTCGGGAGGAGTTTTAGTTGGTTGCAATCTGCAGCTTCACCACCAGATGGCGCCATATTCTACACACTGCTACTTTAAGTGTCAAACGAAACGCTAATCATCCAAAGTCAGCACTGTCATTTCAGCGTGTTATCGATCAACAGTGCAAATTTGCGGAAATTTTACCGAAATTAAACTCGTCTTGAAAAATGACTGCAGATTTTATCCCTTCGTACAATTTTTCTGCAAAATTAAACTACTTTATATGCTACTTTTTAACTTTTTGTTTTCTGGCTGAGATGAATTACAGAATGCAGCTTTAAAATGAAACAAGGATGATATTAACATTTTATTTTATTACTAAGTTTTAATATTCAGTCCCGAACAACAAATAAATTGCATAGTTCCAACTGGAATAAAAGAGTGGTAACAATAATGAATGTATCAACCTAAAGACCAAATTAAACGTGTGTCTCGCTGTACGTGTCTTTTGTTTTTCCTTGTGTATTTTTGTGCCTTTTTATCGTGAGATTTTTGTTTTATGTGCTTGTGTGATCGGAAACTCGCGAACAACTTAACTCGCCATGTGCAGTAAATATTCAGGAGTCGACAACAGTTTAACTGAAAAGACCAGAGTCGTATATAAAAGAGTTGTGGCAATAAACGTGGTTAACGCTAGAAAACTGCCGGTGGCTAATGTTTCTAATGAAGCTTCTGGAAGAACAAAAGTAAACTCAGTGAATATTATAAATTTAGCAACAATTGTTAATGTTATCAGTTTTGCTACGATTGATCCATCAAATTGTGGTGTTTTAGCATCGCACCGCTAGCTTATGCTACAGTATTAGCATGATGCCTGTTAGGCTAGTAAATTATACCTACTAGCGTGGTATGTATTCAATTATTAGCATCATCACTCAACATTACTCTGAGAAATAAGGGTTCCAAACAAGAGGGCTGAGGTTCTATCCAGAACTATTTGCTTCTGAAGATGCCTTTTTAAAAGAAAGAGTTTTTAAAGGGGTTCTTTGTGAGATTAAGACTTCCACTAAGAACCTTCTTCATCCAAAGAACCCTTGGAACTAAAATGGTTGTCGGTAGAACCTCCTGGGTGGGTATAAGGTGAAACCCCTGGTATATGAAGTCTTCTTAGTAGAACCCCCTATATGAGTGCTAGATTAAACCCTTGGAATAGAAAATGGTTCTTAGTAGAACCTCCTGTTGGGTTCTTGTTTGCACCATTAGAAGGTGCAAACGGTTCTGGATAAAACCCCCAGGGAGGGGTTTTGGGGGGGAACCATTTGACCATAGAAGGGTCCTCTGTAGAACCTCTCATTTCTGGGTGAAACCTTTCACAGATGGTTTTAGGTATAACCCTTTATGTCGGGTTCTAGGTAGAACCCTCTGAAAGGGTTCCTGGTGGATACTTTATAAAAGTTTCTACCAGGAAACAAGAAGAGATTCTCCAATGAGGATAAGCTGAAGAACCCTCTGTGGTTCTAGTTAGCACCTTTATTTCTAAGAGTGTGTGCTAATATCGAGTCACAGAGTGTGTTTTTCTGAAGAACAAATATCTTTTAACAATATTTTTTACGGTTCTGAAGGTCCTTCCACAATCCTTGAAGACTTAAAATGCATTTATTTACATGTTCCCTTTTACAAACATATTAATATATATCATTAATGTCACTATGAAGAATCTAAATCCTGGATGTTTGAACATCCTTTTCATTGTCACAACCTCTCTCTATAGAAGGCTTTGGTTCAGTTTGTCATGTCAGCGCTTCTTTGTGTCTCTGTGTGTTTAAACTGTAATTGTTTATCAAGTTTTCTATATGATGCATGTTATATATTATATGTAATGGGTTTTTTTCTAGTATAAGGACATTACTGTATGTGCTTTACGGCAGGAAGCGTTATGACCAAATATATGCGGTTATAGATGATGATCCAGGTGGTGCAATAAAATGAAAATGTAAGACTAATTGTTTATTTCTGTTTCTGTCTCTGTGTGTCTTTAGACTTTATTATACATACCGCAGGTGAATAGGGTTTTAACATTTAAACAAATATATATCACCATGAAACTTCCTCAGCTACGTCAAGACAATTATTTTTTATATTACAAGATTATTAAGTTTAAATTTGCAAACGAGGCATTAACTTAGATATGTGATGTGAGGGTTGGGTTATGTTTGCGGTTGTGTGTACATGCAGGAAAACCCAGAATTCGGACTGCCTCACAAATAAGTACACAATGATTTTGAAACACTTTTTTTTTATTGATACAGTGTTGAACATTAACTTATTTGTACCTTCATCCATTTATATTCCAGGATGCAAAGGCAATTTCCTCAGCAGACATTTTGACTTGTCATAGTAGGAAAAGCGCAGGCGTTATTAATAAAGTTAAACATATTAAACATCCATGTCCCCATAAACCATGACAGTGTGACATTGAGCCAACATGTTTATTACCAGGACGTGTCAAAATATCTCCTGGGGAAAAAAGGGTGCTAAATAATTACAGTTGCAGGGAATTTTTTTGTTAACAATTACAAAAAAGTCTCCAATTCATCTGACCTGCTTTTTGTCTAGCCTATAGAATGAAACACACACAGCCAGCCAGGTCAGGTTCAGACCACGACCTTTTGTCCTGAGTCACCAAGCCGCCCACACATTTAGGTTTATGTGGTTACTGGAATACAGGTTTCTTCCACATGCACAATAACAACCCCTCCCCCGAATCTTTAGTAACTCTTATATCCCAGTGAAGTGCATGATCAGTCAGCCAAATCAATCTGGAATCTGCAGGTTTGTATCCACATTGACAAGCCAAGCTAATGATTGATTGATTGATTGATTGATGACATCATCAGTGGACAGCAGAGATATCCGACTGTCAGTCACATTGCTCCCTAACCGACAGAAAAACTGCCTCTCCTTCTGTATCTGCTGCTGTTTCTTCACTGTCACATATATGGTATTACCTATTCTGAGATTTTTGAGCACAGGAAGAAAAAGAGGGAAAGAATTTAGTAAGAAACTGAACTGTGGAGGAAACCAGACTACTGATGTTTGTCAAGATGAGATCAGCTGGAGTTTCTGTTTTCTTGGTGTTTCTTTTGATCAGTCGCTCTGAAATGGTGAGTTGAGAAATGCTGACTTGCTTTTTAAGTGTTCGAAAATATTCACTTTCTCTTTCTGTATTTGTGCTTTTACTTGTTTTTATGACTTGCATTATGAAGGACTTCCAACCATGTATTTCTGTTTGATGTTATTCAGTGCAGGGTAAAGGTGGTGTGCAGAATAGTGTTGTACTGCATGGTTATATTTGAGATTGGCTACAGTATACATATAGTGTATAATACAGTTTAATATACATGATTATGTATAGCTGTAGCTACGATGGAGTATATTTAGTTTAACAGAGCGCTGACTACCACATCACATTTAGGTAAACTGTGTTGTAGAAGTATTATGATAATGGTAGTAATGTAATAGATTACAGTAAGTTGTGCTGAAGTCACGTCACTTTGGTCAAAGACAAGTTGACCAAAATACTTGAACGAAAGATAAAACAACTGCTGCATTCAACAAGCAACAAGTACTTGTCCTTTCACTGAGATATAAATATGTGTATCATCTGTGTAACACTTTAGCTAGATGATGAGCAGAACCATATCCTGTTCTAAGTTGTTTTCTCTCTCAAATTATCAAATGATAACGATCCAACACCCACGGAGCAGGTGGCACCTATCCAAGAGGAACAAACAACAACAAGCCCACCCACACCCACAACCCCTCTGGTTACCAGCCCGGCCCCCACAACCCCTGAAGCACCCGAGGAAGACGAGTTTCTGGGTCCACTTGAGTGTCTGAAAAAGAGGTAAGTGTTTTTTTGATTGGCTGGGCTTCTTCCTTTAGTTGTTCGTTCCTCTGGTTTGTTACGTTTGTCCTTTTTGCATTCATGCATTCTTTTTGATTGAGTCACATGTCTGGTCCCAAAGCTAGTTTATCAGTCTTAAGCCACTGACCCTCGAACTCTAGGTCGCAGAAAAACTGAGCCAACCACGATGGTTACTTTGTGCTTTGAGCTCCGAGTGCAACTTGTAAGGTCCTTCACAAAGGAAGAGAAGCAAAGTGTGACATCAAGGATAAACACAACGAGCAATTGAGTATTCAAATGTCTTAGCTCGCTGTAATAGAATAATGTGGGATGAATCTGTGTTTGTGGTTAATGCAATCTATCTTTCAAAAACATGTATCAGTTTTACTCGTGGATCTTGTGACTTGGTGTTTTGTCGTCCGTGGGAGCGTTGCATCGATGGACATTGCTCCTGTAAACCACCGTACCTGTGTCCCGCTGAGGGGCTGCATCCGGTTTGTGGGCTGGACAATAGAAACTACCGCTCCTACTGCCAGGTAACTCATGCGTAAGCATAGATATGGACAGGTGGTCTGGACTTGGAACTGCAGCTATAGAAACACAAATCAAGAATTTGCTGTACATTTTATAGTTTTGTCAAACATCAGATCTGTTTTCCAGGTGATGGCTCTGTCATGTTACAAGAAGACACCCGCCATGTCCCACTTTGGGGGGAATTGCGAAGGTTCGCTCTCACAGATACATTCAATGCCATGTAGTATGTTCAGATAACAATATGTTATATCCCGACTGATAGTTAATGTTTTCTTAATCTCTCTCTGTCGCCACAGCGGGTCAGCCGAAGTTCACAAGTACAATAGACCCAGACACAGGAGTGGTCAAGATCTTCATACCAGACCCTGTGAGCCCTCAAGTTAAGGAAGAGTTGCTGATATGCCAGGAGATTTGGAACATGGCAGCGGCCAACGTGGCCTGCAAGAACGACAAGAATCCACTGTAAGAGGATATACGGTTATATAATGCAAACTGTGGGGATATATAGATACATTTACATCAGCTGCTAGCCTACAGTAGCTCCATCAAATGAGAAATATGTGTTCCATGAACTCATTTTGACAGTGATGTCCCTAAAACGTGACTTTTGTGTGTTCCTACAGCGGTGCAGTAACTGCTGATTCCACGCTTTACTCTTCCCTGACAACCGACCACAACGAGAAGTTCCCACAACGATGTGTTAGCGTCCGCTGCCAAGGTTACGAGACTTCCCTAGCTGAGTGTGAAATCTACAACAAGACCAGTATTGGCCAAGGGAGCGTCGCTACGGCCACCTGTCATAAGGCATCACCAGCACCGGACGGTCAGGTTTATTTTTGAACTGATTCTATTCTTTTCTATTGTTGCCTTGTGTTTAACAAAGATCCACATTAACAACACACTGTTAGGGGACTCGTGACTTTTTATGTGAAACAATTCCTGTAACAGCAAGTTTACAGTCTTGACATTCAAAGATGTTTGAAGATTAGTGTCATATTCATGGACTACTTTATTACCTTCATACAAACCCTGAAAGAAACAAGTCAAGTATGAAATGTATTATAAGGAAACGGTTGAATATCCCCTAAACTATATGAATTGGCGGCTAAATATTGTCCAAACTGGCTCACATTTTGTGCTCTGGTGCGAAACACAAAACAGTTTTGAGTTAACCGTAATTTGAGTAAATGTCTCTTGTATGTTTGCGATACCTTTCCAGTATTGTGACTTCTTGTGTTCTCAGACTGTGGCTTCACATGTGCCAACACAAAGTGTGTCCCTCTGAACCAGACTTGTGACGGAGTGGATGACTGTGGCGACCTCAGTGACGAGATGTGCTGCAAAAGTAAAAGAAAGAAAAACGCACCCTTTTTTGTATTGTGTCGTGTTGTCTTTTCATGATGTGAATTATGTTTATGGTTCACAGAATGCAGGAACGGAGGATTCCGCTGCAAGACGGGCGTGTGCCTGCATCCAGAGGCGCTCAGCGACGGACAGATTGACTGTCTGGACGGCGAGGACGAATTAATGAAACACGCAATCAACAGTGAGATACGCATTCTAAAATCAGTTTACCCAAAAGTCATATGTTGCTATTCAATTTTGTAAAATCACTGAAACGTATTGGCCCTTTAAACCAACACCTAACAGTCCTCATGGTTATCTTAGGCTCCACCTCCTGACAAATAAACAACCCAGTGAATAATTGTCACACTTTGAACAGACTTTGTGTTTTGTAGTAATTGTACTATATTCCTTATTCTCCACAGAACCAGAAGCAGAGCACGGACTAAAAGGTAGAGTAAAGCTGTAACTGAGGTAGAGGGGTTTGAATCTTCATCGGAAACTATTCTTGTTAGTATTTGTGATGATAATGACATTTTTTATTTATTTTTTTTCAGAGTACACCTCCCCCAAAAACGGTATGTAGCCTTAACATTGACCCTTATGCTGCGTTCACACCAAAAGCAAAGTGAATGTTTCGCGTTGCTTTCGTGACTCACGAGGTTTGATCGCGGGATCGTTTGTGTTTATTCGCGTTACTCACGCTTGACGCGCCGGAGAGGAGGAGCTCAAAGCTGGTTGGTCAATTTAATGCATTCACGATTTTGCGTCGACTCGTGTCCATTCACTTCCATTCGCGTCTTTGCATTTACTTTGTATGTAATTTAGCTTTGTGTCGTATTTTCAGAAATGGTTACATTGTAGGTATGTGGGGATCCCTTTAAGGGAGCAAACCCCGACAACCAGGTTCCAGGATCTGGCCTGAAACCAGTAGAGCGGAGGCCGTTGTAACAGCAGATTAATGAACACGGTTTTAGAGTATGTTCAACTATCACATGTGGCTGGAACGGTTTGGGTGTCCAGTCACGTGTCAGGTCACCAGGTCACCTTACCACGAGTCAGGTATCGGCCCACACGCCCTTAAGACAAAGTCATCAGGATCTCATCAGAGCTGGATGTGAATCTATTAACAACTTAATGCACGTGTGTCCAGAAATGAGGGCCGACAGAGTGCATTTGGAGGCCAAGTTATACTGCGGGATTCCCAACGCGACCACGGTGGACCACATGGAGGTTGAGGACCGAGTGAGTGGCGGCCGCTTCAGGAGAGTGGTGGGAGGCGTCCCGGCAAACCCGGTCAGTCACCCGTCTGTCCGTCCGTTTTTACAGTCACATTAAGTGTTTTCAGCTTTCAAAAAGACAGCCAGTGGTTTTCCAAGTGCTCTCTTTAAAGATGTTGTTCTATTACTTTGGTCAAAGTACTACATTTCAAGCCCAAGCTCAAGCATTTTGATGTAATGTTACTACCTTTGTACTAGTTTTAAACCCTTAAGAGCATGGTGGCGATTGTATGATTTTCCAGCAGCCCCTTTACTTCCAATCCTGATTTATATATAACAAAATGTTAATTTATTTATTATTTTTGGAAATCTGTCCCTGTTCTGCAGACTCAGATCCAGTGGCAGATTGCTCTGGTGGAGAACGGGAAGATCGATTGCGGAGGCGCTTATATCGGAGGATGCTGGGTAATCACGGCTGCTCACTGCGTCAGGTAGGACCAGTGTTCAGGTGGAAGTAAATGATGATGCAGTAGTATATGTATGAAATACTACATCTCAGAGGTACATGTTGTACTTTTTACTGTACTACATCTCAGAGGTACATGTTGTACTTTTTACTGTACTACATCTCAGAGGTACATGTTGTACTTTTTACTGTACTACATCTCAGAGGTACATGTTGTACTTTTTACTGTACTACATCTCAGAGGTACATGTACTTTTTACTGTACTACATCTCAGAGTAAATTTATCGTCACAAAGCTGGTGTTGGTACGTTTTGTAGTAGCAATAGTTGTATCTAAGGTATCTAAGGTAGTTGTAATGGCTTTAAAAATCACATAAGTACTAAAAGTACTAGTAGTGGCAGTTGTAGTAGTACTCTCTTGGCTCTCTCTCTCCTTCAGGCACACCCCTACTGCGTTCAAGGTGAAGTTTTCTCTCTGGAGGAAGTTTCGAGCTCAGGGCACAACTGACATTGTTCCTGTGGAAGACATTCGCATCCACCCAAAGTATTTATCCATCCGAACGATCAGAACACATGCTTGTGATCATTCATGTTAATTGAATGGTAATAATGTGGGTGTATTTATACGCCTGCAGTTACAACGCCAACACCTTTGAGAACGACATCGCTCTGGTGAAGCTGAAGAACCTTCCGTTCGAGGACATTTGTTTCGAAGACAACCCGGCTGTCAGCGCCGTCTGTGTCCCCTGGTCCTCCCAACTCTTCCAACCCAACCACACCTGCAGCATCTCTGGATGGGGACGAACCGCAGGTGTGTTCCTCCCCCGACCGGAAATCTACCATTAGTGTAAACCAAGCCCTCGGGTGAAGAGGAAGATGAGGTCTTAATGCAAAAAATGAGGCAACTTATAACACCAAAGAAGAAAGAAGAATACTGACACCTTCAGTGGTGTTTTAACAATCAGATTTTATTCCATATAAATTAAGCTTTATTGAAATATGAATTTAATTACATCAACATGTTCATTTAGTGGCATGAAATGCTTTCAACTTCACTAGAAGTGAAGAATTTATTGTGTTCAACGAAATATGAAGTGGATCAAAGTTAAATTCATGCTTTGAAACTTTCTATGCGTCGGGTTGTCCGTTAGCTTGAACGGCGGAAGGTTTAAAAAGTCAGCGTTTGAATTTTGATGACTTTGTCCACAGACGGCAGAGCGGCTCAGGTGTTGCTGTGGGCCAACGTGTCCCTCATCGCCGACTGTCAGAGCTTCTACAAAGATCGCTTCAAACCCGGCATGATGTGTGCGGGCGACCTGGACGGCAGCGTGGACTCCTGTCAGGGCGACAGCGGAGGTCCGCTGGTCTGCGAGGACGAATTGGGAGTTTCCTACCTGTGGGGCGTCGTCAGCTGGGGAGAGAGGTGTGGTCAGCCAGGATTCCCTGGAGTTTATACACAGGTAATAATATATACAGGGTTTTTACACGGCAAATATATATTACTATACTCTTTCATCATAAACATCAGTTTAAAAAAATGCAATCAAAACTTAAATATTTGCACCAGGCGGCAACCTCCTTCATTTATTACCTCAGTAAACATTGTAAACATGAGTTTATGGTCTCAATCTCTAGTTTCAAGTCTTCTTCAATACAGCATGATGTTCATTTAGTAAATGATGGTCCATTTAGAGTCACACAGACCATAAAGCAGGGGATGCTTTAGGGCGGGGCTACACAGTGATTGACAGGTTGTAATCCAAGATGGCTACGGCCAAACTCGAGGCTTCAAAGCTGAAGTCCACAAACCAATGAGTGACGTTGTGACGACTGCGTCCACTTCTTACATTCAGTCTATCATTTGTACTGAATATTACAAATAGTTGCAGTACAATTTATTACATCGTGCTTTTATATTCCGTGTTTTACCGACAAATGTAACTTATTGTTATGCTGATGACTTCCTCCTCTCTCTCTCTGACAGGTGGCTCATTACTTTGAGTGGATACGCATTCATACAGGGTGGCCTGCCGTCACCAAGTTCAACTCTTGATGAGGCAAACACACTCTTACATAACACTGTGAATTAAGAGTCAAGCTGTCGCATACCTTAAATAGCCTATTATTAGTTCACTGATTTATTAAAAATCGTATTGTGTTATGTAGTGTACAGTGTTGTACTATATACAGTGTTTGCTGGAGCATCGTACTGATATTAGGCCACTAAATTGTAATAGCCTGCCTAGGGACTGCAGAGGAAAATTAGCTCTGGAGCTAACTCTAGCACGTTTACTTTGAGGTGGAAACTGAAGTGTTAATTAATGTGCACAGTCTCTAGTAAATAAAAACAAAAAATAAATAAAAATACCACTTTGTCCAATAGAATGAGTTTTCCGGTTTCCATGGCTCACAAATACAGAAATGTGTTTATATGGCTAATACAAATTAGGCTAATCTGTTTCTACAACTGTCAATAACAGTTTTATTAGTATTTCAGTGGCAGATATATATTTGCAATTAAATTAAATATATTGAATTAAATCAGCACATTATAAATAATGTGCTGATTTAATTGCAAACAATCAAATATCATTAAATTATATTTGTTAATTTGGACTTTTTTAATTAATCTGAATGAACGTGTTCAATGCAACACTCTGATACTAAACTTTGAATGAACTGTCCCTAATTTGCTGACGTACGTGGCTTTTCGTCTTGGCGCTTCAAATCCCCATTAGGCCTATTAAACAAAACAACTCGCCAATATCCATCTGCAGCCGTTCTCTAGTTCTACTACTGGAAGTTGGCAACCACACACACATTTAACAGGAATAAAAGCTGTCCGAAGTCACGTCTGCACACAAAACAAGGAAATACTTTTAAAAGTCTGCTGCATGTGGCAGGGCAACCATTGGTTCTGCCACAGATTACAAACAAAATATAAATGCCGTTTCTACAGCTAGCATATTTTTGTAAGCTAACAAAATACAAAATTTCACTCTTTCCTACTTTGTACGTTTGTCCTGCAACTGTTGCACAAAAATTTAAATTGTACTTATCTTGAAATAAATGTGTTTTTGCCTTTAAGTGCAGAATGTGTCATTAAAAATATTGAAATGTTTTACAGGAAGAGAAATAAAGAGGGAGTTTGATATATAGCATACCTAAAAATACTCTTTTTGACATAAATTTCACAAATACCTGGAGATAAATCAAGGACGCAGGATAAGAACCTTTTTACTTCATTGTGTTTTTAATAAAAACAGATGACAAAAGCATGAAGAAACAAAGTACAAAAATGTGCAAAAGGGACATTTAATGTCAAAAAAAGAATAAAGTTAAATCTCAGGTGGCTCTCTGAGGTTGAGGCTGATCCACCTGCAGCCGGATGGCACTCCTCAAACTGCTGAGATCACCTTCCACCTGCAACCACACAGGTTTCTACATTTGAATGACTTCAGGTGTCAGTTTTGGAATAATTTTAAAAGTCTGCTGTAATCATCTATTTCAACTAAAAATTAATGTATGAAAACCTCTTTTGGCAGGGGAAAAACAAATAAGAAGTCCACACAACATAATGAATAAGAAAAGTTAGCGCCACAAAAGACATCATTTCTAGAAGACAATGTTGCTGTGTAAACACTTTGTGCGTGTGTGTGTGTGTGTGTGTGTGTGTGTGCCCATCACCTTTGCCAGCTCTTCTTTGAGTTCGTTGTATTTTTGAATATTGAATTTCTGTTGAGATGCTTTCTGGTGGAAGAAGTGAAGGAACTGACGATCTCGCGCATTCGGATAGATTAAGTCCTGTCAACACAAACACACACACAATTTAAATCACAGACACATATTTGTACTTATGAAGGCCCTCAGACTTTTGGCGAAGTGAAGATTTGGTGAAGTGGGGACCTCACATCGTGGTGGGGACCGTTGACTTAGTGGGAACAATTGGCGAAGTGGGAACCTTTTAAGTGAAGTGGGAAACCGGTGCTCACTTATCAAGTCTACACAATATTCATTGGTCTTCACAAAGACAGCAGACCCACTCACACATCCTCACATGTTTGGTGAGGATGTAATAGGCGAAGAACATCATGCTGGTGCTGCAGGTGATGAAGAAGGTGACTGGTTCCATGACGTCCCACGCAAACACATACCTGTCAACACACACAAACATTAAAGCATGATTACAGGATACCTGAGTGCAGTAGAGTTTCAGGTTAGTGTGTGTGTGTGTGTGTGTGTGTGTGTGTGTGTGTGTGTGTGTGTGTGTGTGTGTGTGTGTGTGTGTGTGTGTGTGTGTGTGTGTGTGTGTGTGTGCTCATTACCAGGTTAGGTAACCCAGGAATCCTCCCTGCAGCGACAGGTAGGCAAGCCCCCCCCACCCCAGTATCGATGCTCTAGACTCCGCCTCCTGCGCCATCTTGACTCGCACCTGTACACACACACAGAAACACAGGTGTGTTCATGCTCATACTGAATGTCTTTGTAGTGTCTAATGAACTTCAGAATATAGATCCTTTACTTAAATATAGAAATATCACAGTACAGAGATACTTCAGTAAAAGCAAAAGTGCTGAATTCAAAATATTATTTAAGTAAAAGTAGAGAGGTTTTATCAGCAACATATACTTAAAGTAATACAGGATGTCTCCTTTCAAAGTTTTATACCATTATAGAATATTATATTCTGTAATTTACCGTCTCGAGCGGCTGCAGCTGCTCTCTGAGCTGCTCCTGTCTCATCAGCAGCTCGTTGTGTTTCATGTGCTGCCGCTGAGGAAGATTCAGAGCCGAGTGAAGCAGGCGGACCACGTACTTCATGTCGTCTGGACCCAACATATGTTCATGAGACGAACCTGATGGACACAGAGACGGGGGGGGTTTGTGGTATTAATACTTTTTTCCCCAGTCGTTCTGAATTAACTAAAAGTTTCATAACAGAAATCAGTCAAAGTGCATCTTTATGCTAAGCTAAGCTAACCTCGTCCTGACACACACATGTCGTACCTTGTCCAAGTGAGCGAACGTTGTGTGTGACGCCATTGATGACCAGTTGAAAGTCTTCATTTAAAACGGTTTCCATGAAGGTGCGTGAAGAGATTCTCTGTCCGTCTGAGGAAAAAACAAATAAAGTTTAGTTTCATGTATTCATAACTTTACTTGTGTGGCTGCTCTTGTACTTCCATCTTTGTGAGGACCAGTTTGAGTTTTAGATTAAAAGTAAGTTTTTAGAAAGTAGGGACAAAAATAATGCTAAGGACATTTTCAGTAAACAGACATTTTTGGGAAAGTCAAGGCGTTCTTTGAAAGTGAGGAAATCAGTTGTGAGGACATTTGTTGTCATTCAGGATTTTAAGAAAGTCGGGACGTTTGTCAAAAGTGAATGTTGGGGTGGGGACATGTTAGAAAATGTGGACATTTTTAGAAACTGACAATATTTTTGGGAAAGTGACAACATTTAACAAAGTGGAGACATTTTTAGAAGGTGAGGGAATTTGCTGTAAGCAAGTATATTTTTGGGGTTTGAGGACATTATTGTAAACTGAAACCATTTTTAGAAAGTGAGGACATCTGTGGACAGCAGTGACATTTTGGGCAACTCAAGAAAGAAGAAACTCAAGAAAAAAGCGAGATTTTTGAGAAAGTGGGTACATTCCTTAAAAGTAAGTGCAATGAAGAATTTCAAGACATTTTGGAAAGACGACATTTCTAAATAGAAATTTAAGGAACTTGATGATTTCAGAAAGTGGAGACATTTTTAGAAGGTGAGGGAATTAGCTGTAATGCGAGGACATTTTTGGGGCTTGAGGATATTTGATAAAAGTAGGGACATTTAAAGAAATTGAAGACATTTTTGAGTGAGAATTTTTAGAAAGAGGACATTTGTGAATAGCTGGGCCATGTCTTTAAAGTAGGGGTATTGGAGGAAACTACATTTTAATGAGGATATTTTGGACAATTAGGACATTTTATAAAAGTGAGGAAACTTCACTACTTTGTCTTCAAAACGCTGAAACTGTAAACTTAGTTTTAGGGTCCTTCCAAGTATAGTAGTACGCATGTGCTGTTTGCATCACCTCTGGTGAGCAGGGTGGCGGTGTGCACCCCGGGGTCCTTGGTTGTGATGTCACGCAGGAGGTCACCGACCGTGGTCAACATGGGCGTCAGAGTGAAGCGACTCTGCTGACCAGCGGGGAGTCGCAGAGAGAGGACGGGGCGACCGAAGCTGTAACAAACAAACGCATCTGAAAGAGAAAGAGAGATAAGTGAGATATACTCTATACAATGTTCCAAGCAGTGCTTAAGAGAAAATCTAATTGCCGTTTTGTAATTGCTTTTTTATGTATTATTGTTCATGTCTTCCTTGTTTTAGCGGTTATATTTTATTTATAGCTGTTTCACTCATAGGGACAATAATATTTTACGTAGTCATATCTTATGCATATTCATTTCATGTTCACTGTAATATTATATGGGTTGAGGCTTCAAATAAGCCCAGTTCGCTTTTTATTTTATTGTTCAAAAATAAATAAATAAAACTAAACTGTCTTGGGACAGATCAACGGAAATGAAGTTCCATTTTCTTTTCTTTCCCTAGTTTTGCATTAATGCTCTGAGGTTGTGATTTGTTTGGTTTTGTTACTCACGTCTCTTCTCAACATCACTTCCTGCCTTTTTGGTGTCCCCCCCCCCCCACCAGTTTTGAGTGTTTGCTCCTCCCTGATTAGTGTCACCTGTCCCTCGTTTGCCTCACCTGTTCTCATTTCTCTCGATCAGTCAGTCTCTACATAAACCAACCCAGTTCCTTTTGCACTTGGTCACCTGCTCTCTGGACTCTCTTTCCAAAAGCCTGTTAAGTTTTGTACTGTGGCTACATTTGGGAAACACTTTGATGATCCTCTGACTTTTCATTTAGCTAATTTACGGCTGTACTTTGTGTTTACTGATAATTAGCACACGGTAGCATGCTAACATGGTAAGCTAAGATGGTAAACATTATACCTGCTAAACATCAGCATGTTAGCGTTTAGCTCGTAGCTGTGCTGACACACAAACTGTTAGCGTGGCTGTAAACTGACTGTTAGTTTACAGTCTAAAACTGTAACAATGCAGGTAACGTCCTTTTTAAAAGAGGTGGTTTTGGAAACGTTGCTGTTGAAGTTACTTGATTACCTTTGGATGTGGGCTGACTGCTGAACCTGGAAACGACACAAGCAGACCAGACTGAACTGGCCTGGGAGGGAAAGAGAAATATATTATATCCACACCTCAGACTCTTCTTCCTGAACCAGAAACCAACGCCCCTCTGTTTGCCTTTGAGTCATGCTTTCATGAATTGTAGGGACATTACATTGAGTTACATTCATTTTCTGGAGACTTATAACATACCAGCGTAATCCTAAAGCTGACTTTAAGCTTAAATCAATGGAGTGTCCCCACAATGTGACTGTAAACAGAGTCCTCACAAGTTGGGTAAAACTAGCAGAAGCATTAGTACTAGCAGTACAACTGTACTAGTAGTAGCACTGGTGCTATCAGTTGTAGTATACAGTACCAACATTGTTGTTGCAATGCCAGTATTTGAAGAACTTGCATATATTAGTGGTAATAGTGCAGTCAGCAGTAGTTCCTGACACAATTGTACAAATGTTTGTAGTTTTTCAATGTTGATGTATCGACACATTTACAGAACTTCCAGCCTCCATCTTTGAGGAAAACGGGATCGTTTAAAGACCAAATTAAGGGTTAAGAATCTCTCCAGACTTTTGTTCTGTAAAAAGTAAAAAAGCACCAGATGTTGAAATGTGTTAAACTCACTGCGTAGATTCGGAGTCCTGCAGGTTTAGAGCGACAGAACCTGCAGAGGAATGTGGAGACTAACATGGTGAGACGACAACGAGCTCACCAAAGAGACAAACTGCAGATCTGAAGCTTCTTTGTTTTTTAACCAGCCGACAGCCTTGAGGGCTGGAATGTTTCTGAGGCGAGTAGAAACAGGTTCTCATGGAAGGCTGAACCACAGGAGAGGAGGAGGGGAACTTAACCCTCTCATGACTCACTCAGACTTTATAATAGTTTGTTTCTCTGGCAGGAAATCCTTTTCCACACAGGAAGTGACTGATTTAAACTGACAAGTCATACAACAGCAAGTTAAAGGACATTAAAGACACGAAACTAACGTATTTTTTCTTTGAAATGCTTCCAACTTCATTTGCACTGCACAAATAACACATTGAATCTTTTATCTTCAAATTGTACTTACATTTCGCTTGTTGAACGTTAACTAAAACTTCTCTGGACACTTCACACAAATAAACAAACAATAAGTTGCTCTCCAGTTCATTTCCCATAATTATGTCATTTTTAACTCTTAATAATCTCCAGTTTCGGTTCTCGAAGAAAGAAAACCTAATTTACGTTGCACATATCAAGCACAAAACTAATTAAATTAAGCCGTCTACAATGCGGATTCTCCAGTCCAACAGACAGCAGCTTTCCTAATGAGAGGGGTGGGACACTTGTTATTGTGTTCTCATTTATTATTTACATAACTTAATTGTTACTACCTGCATATTTGCACTGTTGTTTTGTGTATATTTGTATGTTTTTAATGATGTGTTGTGTAATGTGTACTATATGTACCTCGCTGTACTTTACCTCACGTTACCACTGAGATAAAGTAAATCTTACTGTGCAGATTCAGATTATTACTAATCATTTTAATTATATTAAATATAAACCACCCAGTAGTATATCAAATATTTGTAATTAGCTCCACAATTTCCAGCTGCAACATTAAAGTGATCAACACATTAGTGCATAAAATAAATAAAATAAATAAAACAAATAAAATAAATAAAATAAATAAAATAAATAAAATAAATAAAATAAATTATTCCTTTAGGTTAATACTTTTGTTCTGGTACTTATTTTACTTCAAACAGTATTTTTACACTGTAGTATTAGTACTTTTACTGAAGTCAAAGATCTCAGTACTTCTTCCACCACTTTTAAAATTAGACGTGGACGCATCATCAGCTGTTCAGTCTGCAGCACGAAGTCACCGGAAATACTCAGAATCCCAGCATGCCTTTCTCTCTCTGAGTGTTTCTGTCTGTCAGCTGCAGTTCAACATGTGACCTCAGGGCGGCGCCGTTGTCCCTTCGGTCCACATTCACTGAACCTCTGAGACAGAAACTCAATCGTCAGCAGCTGTTTCTGTTTATTATCAACAGGCCTGTGTGTGTGTGTGTGTGTGTGTGTGTGTGTGTGTGTGTGTGTGTGTGTGTGTGTGTGTGTGTGTGTGTGTGTGATGCGTTTAGAGGGCAAGTACCTCTAATTGTACTTTAGTATAGTAATTGAGTAACTGTAGTCTACTTAGTTACTTTCCATCACTGTTGATAATATTCATAATGAAAGAAGAACTAAACTTTCTGTAATTGAAGTGAATCAAACGTAGATATTTGTTTTGGTTATTTCTTAGATTTGAAGATGATTTGAACGAGTCGTCAGAAGAATAAACAAGAAAGAAACCTAAATGTGCATCATAATAACATTAATTTAATATTTAATAAGTATATTGTCTCATTAGTTTGCTCTCAAAAGTCACAGTTCTGATTTATTATCTCACAATCTTAAAACATGTTGATTTATTATCTTTAATGTTTGTTTAAAATATATTATATGAATTCAATATATTGTGGATTTAATATCTATTTAATTTATTTAATATCTTTAATATTTATGTGAATTTAATATTTGATATTTAAAATAAATTATTAAACTGTTAAAAATAAAAATATAATCCTGACATGAAGAAATACATCAGTCATAAGTACTCAAGTACTGAAGTACAGTTTGAGGTACTTGTGCTGTACTTGAGTATTTCCATTTCATGCTGTACTTTATACCTCAACTGTACTACACCTCAGAGGTACATATTGTACTCTATACTGTACTACATCTCAGAGGAAGATATAGTACTTTTTACTTTAATAGTTACTTTGGAGAATATTCCATTTTTACACAAATGTTGTTGATACACATTGTTAAATATTAACATATATACACATATATATATATTTATATTATAAGTGTAAAAGTATCTCAACTTTGACCAGCACCAGTAAAATGCTGTATATATATATATATACTATACAGTAATAAAGTAACTATACAGTAATAAAGGAAATACTTTACTTGTTAATACTTCTCTATTTTCCCTATGAGTATAATATCTGTGTACATTATGTTTTTGTACTGCTGCCTTTCTTTCTGTGGTAATTTAAATATTAGATACATATTTGTTCATCCTGAGTGTGTTTTTTAAATGTATTTGTTTGATTCTTTCCAGTAAAATGTCGTGTTTTTTAGGACTTTAGTATTTTATTTATAATATTGTAACATGTTGAGAGAGGAGCCGTTGAAGTCAGGACCGGACGTCTTCCTCTCTCTCTGTGTATCGATGGCTGCAGGTGAGGGGGGCGCGAGGGTATCGATGTGCGCGCGGGAGGGGTCTGCTGGGGCGCGCGTGGCCGCGGGCTGTGGGTTGGACCGGGCGTGTGCGCGTGGCAGAGGAGCGAGAGCAGCCTATAAAGAGGATCGACGGTCCGGGTCCAGCTCACCTGTCCGAACACCGAGGGGCTCACGAGCGCTCTGCTCACCTGAGAGACACCGGAAACAGCTGCTAACCTGAGAGGAGAGACGGGACTGGCTCACCTTTAAGCAGAGCTACAGGTGAGACATTTCATTCATCTATATTTCATAATCACACCTGTCTGCGGGAGTATTGGCTTGTTCCTTTCAAAATAAAAGCGTGCTAAGCTTTAAAGTGAGATGATGTTGTTTGTGACTCTCAGAACTGGTTCATCATGTTTTGTTTGAACTTTTTAAAGTTTCCCAAACATCACGAATGCGTTTATCTCCAGTAACATGATGCACATTTAAATGAAAGATATACAACCTGCTGTCAAATAACAGAACATGTTTTTGTGACTGTAATTTAGAGTTAATTAGTTTCAAAGTTAAAGAGTTGATAAACTATTTAAATGTCATATTTAAGTGCATTTGTTATATTTGTGTTTCTTGCAGCAGCAGTCATGACCCGTCACTTGGTGATGATGGTCTGTCTCGTGCTCGTGCTCCTGCTGACGGCGTGCACCCGCGGCTCGTCGGCGGCGCGCGTCCGTCTGAACTCCATCCGAACGGTGATCCTGAGGGAGTCGCACGCGCTGCCGCTGAACAGGAGCGCGTGGGAGCACAGCTTGGACCTCACGGTGAGTGTGTTTGTGTGTGACGTTATGCGTGACGTCAGAACCACCCTGAATGACTCTTCTTCTTCTCTCTTCCTCTTCCTCTTCCTCCAGCTCTATCAGTGCATGAGCGACCTGGAGTGCAGAGAGGGCAGCTACTGCCACGCCCCCACCAGAGGCCCCGCCCACCCGCAATGTCACACCTGCCGCAGGAGGAAGAGGCGTTGCCATAGGGACGGGATGTGTTGCCCGGGCAACCGCTGCAGCAACAGTAAGATGGGTCTTTTGTCGTTTATCATTTGTCCACGTTTTTATGAATCATACGATGTTAGATGACGGAAGAGACCGTTTTTGGGAATTACTTTAAAAATAGTTTCTAACACATAAGAAGTCACACTTTGATGGTGACGTCAAATCTACAAAGCGTTGGTGACGTGTCTCAGGGTGTCTGAAGATGAATCTTTGAACCTTCCAGATATCTGCGTCCCCGTCGAGGACGGCTTCGTGTCTCAGAGGATCCCCGACTCAGACGGAGGGATGAGTCCTCTGTCTCAAAGGAAAGGCTGGAGGAAGAGAGGGAGGACGGAGGCCAAAGGAGCCTCAGGTAAAGGTGAGCGTCATGTTCGCTTAACGTGGGAATAAACCACGATATGAGATTCATGAGATGTTTCTCTTTGTTTTGTCTGGAACTTCTTGTGATCTCAAGTGTCTCAGAGTTTTCTTGTTTTGATTCTTTGTGATAAAACCCTCTGAATCCCAGACGTCTAACCCTCTGTGGCCTCGTTCTTCACCGCAACCTATAGAATAAATAATGTAATGTATCAAAGAGCTGCTCCTCCATGAAGCAGAGCCATCATGACTAGAAGTAGAGAGAACTAGAACATGAACATGTCTCTAGAACAACAGAACAACACAGTTATGATGACATCAGTAGAAAAGAAAGAAATGTTGAATTTATTTAATAATTTACTTCACAAAAATTAGAAAACAATTGAATCTTTATATCCAACTTGTTTCAAAGTGTCCACAAGTTTTACAATGTAGGAAAGGAAACGGAGGCTTCATGTGCTGTATTCACTGAGTTATTCATGTTTCAGCCTCTCTTTAAATGACAACATGAATAAAATGTTTTTGATGAAATATCATCATTTTAAGCTTCGTTTCGGCTGCTTTTTCTGACAAAAGTGTTTGTCACACATGATGTAAAGATAGAAATCTGAGGAGAATGTTGGTTTTTACAGCTTCTGTTTGTGATGATCGTGTAGTTTTGGTGATTGTTAATTACACCGAGATTTTTTGTTTCAGTCAAAAACTTTATTCAGGCTTTATTCAAAATGTTCTTCTGTTTAATTTGTTTCTCTTTATACCAAAACAACCCGTCTCCATCTCTGCATCGAGGCTTCTGATTGGCCGGGAGTGTCTTTGTCGGCTGTTGTCTCATGGAGGTGTGTTTGTGTCTCAGGTCAGGTGGGGGATCCCTGCCTCCGGTCCCCCGACTGCTCCGACGGTCTTTGCTGCGCTCGTCACTTCTGGACCCGCATCTGCAAACCCGTGTTGCAGGAGGGACAGGTTTGCACGCGGCACCGCCGGAAGGGTAACCACGGCCTGGAGCTGTTCCAGCGCTGCCCCTGTGGCGGTGGACTCGGCTGCCGGACGCTGCGGGAGCGCAACGCCCGGTCTTCGCCCTCGTCTTCGTCGTTGCTGGCGGCGGCAAAGTCCAAGATGGCGGCGGGCCCGTCCCGCCACGCATCCCCGCACACGTCACCGCTGTCCTCGGCGGCCTCGTCTGCAAAGTCCTCGCCTTCGAAGGCGAGACTTCATGTGTGCCAGAAAAACTGAGGAGGAAGACGAAGGGAGGAAGGAAAGGAAGGAAAGGAAGGAAAGGAAGGAAAGGAAGGAAAGGACTCCGAGAGACTGAATAACCAAAACCTGGTCACACCTGTGTTAAGCCCCGCCCACTCCTTCTAGAACCGCCTCATTGCCAATGAGCTTCCTGTCGGGCGGCATTCACACACAAAGTCAGCGAGACGTGAAACTCTTTGTGGTTCAGATCTGGTTTCTGAAGTCTAGACGAGCAGAAACCACTTTGAAGTCCGGTTTGACCCCATTTACACCAACAGGAAGTCGCAACAAACAACAATATATAAATATATCTTTGTTCTCACACAAGAACACTTTCACTCATCTCAGTATCATCTGTGGGCTTTATTTCACTTTGTTTCAACATATTTATTCAGATTTTCAAAACAAAAGCCTTAAATTACACTGAATGGAGAAATGTCTACAACAAGCCAAACACTGTTCTCTAAAGCAACCATTTTACATCGGTGTTCTTATTTTAATGTAAGTATTTTGATAACATTTGGTCCGATAAAGTCAGACTTTGAATTTTTTTTAAAAAGGAAGAACTGAACTTAAATCCTACGATTCTCCGTCTGTTTTGACACAAATATGTAAAAACTGGAAGGATGAGTTGAACCCTGAAGGTTCTTCAACACCTCCAGGAGTCTTTTAAATGAAATAAATACAAAATGCTCCAATGAAACTCCCCAAAGGACAACACCGCACCACAGACGTGCCTCCTCTTCCTCAGCCGGTTGGAAAACAGGCGTCAATAGAAACTCGTCCACGTCTCTGAACTCCAGACGTCCTGTTCATTTGCACTGCTGCTGTTGTTGAAAGTTATTTTTCTATTAGTTGTTTCCTGTATATTTCGGATGAATGTTGGTTTTATTATTTGTTTATTTCCACCTCTTTGAGAAGAATTCTTGTGTTTCTGTCAAATCACTAATCTGTGTTTTCATGATTAAAATGATTTGTCTTCTTAAATATCTTTGTGTTTGTGGGGTTTTTGGGACAGATATCATGCAAAACCGACTGAATGTGGTCTTGTGAGTGCAGAACTTTAGTAGTTTAATAAATAAACATACTTTAGAGTTGTGTGGCTGCCTGATGCTAAGCTATCGAGGCTAAATCCTGATGCAAAAGGACAACAGATCAGTTTAAAAGAACAAAGAGTTCTCTGTTTGTTCATCATATCTGAGACAGAAAAGCCCTTCAGCTGAACACCAGACGTTCTCTCCAGAACTGCTGGACGGTGATGAGATTCAGAAAGACTCGCCAAGAGGAAATGAAACCATGTGTGCAGATAAAAGTCTTCATCACCACAGAGTTAAAGCTTAAACCTCAGATATTTAAATATCTGACGGCAGGTTGATTTCTGTCTTCATCCTGAAATGAAAAACATAGAAAAACAGAAAACAGAAAAACAGTTTGTCCTTTAAAAGAAGAACAAATATCAGTCACCACAACTTCTTCTTTGTGACTTTATGAGTTCTAGTTGTAGAAAGTTCACAACATCAGATGTTTTATAAATATCTGCAGAAACTAAATAACAATATAACACATTTTTCATTGCTTTCCATCTCGACCCATTAGAATGTTCTGATTTTAAATGTTAGCATGTCGGCTAACTAGCATAGCCTGCTGCTTATCGTGGTGCTAAACCCCCCCGAGCACGTCGTCCACGCGGACGTAATGGTGAGGAAGCTGTAGCTTTAGCATCAGTCTGTTAGCATGACATCATGCATGTGGCCATCAAGTGCATGTGACCAGTTTACAGGATTCTAGTTACAGAATATAATTCCTTTATTTAGCAACAAATCAAACAACAATCCTGACTCTGCATTCACACAAAGTCATTTAAAATATAGAAATATTTAAATGAAACAAACACAACGTGCATCAACACTTCAATCATCGAGGGTTCAAATGAAAAAGCTGCTTTTGTGAACTTCGGCCTGAAGTGAAGGAACCTTTGATTAAAACATGAGTCTGAATCTCTTTTATCTCTGAACGTCACACGAGCGGTCGGGACGGGAATGAAAACACAGATTTGTGCGTTTCGATCCTTTTGAAAGTTTGCAGCAAAGACAAAACTTTATGACCAAATATGGAAATTATTTCTGGGAATTGCTTTGGAGAGAATGTTCCCTCGGTTGTGGTCGGTCGCTGTTGGGCATCTGTGTCCTCGGTGAGTTATAGAGATAAACACACACACACACACACACACACACACACACACACACACACACACACACACACACACACACACACACACACACACACACACACACACACAGAGATGTCACCTGTTTCCTGCGTGTTACGGAGAGGAAGTGTTTTCTCAGGATGTTTCATAATAATAACAACAACAACTTTAAATATGAGCTAATATGTTTACTGAATCTGTTGGTGTCTCATTATCATGAATTTCTTCATTTCTTCAAAATTATGAAATTTCTTAACATTAATTATTATATAGTAACTATTATGAGTATTATGAGATGTTAAGCCTTTAATATGAGATCACGAGATTGTATACTTTAATTATTATGATCATAATTTAGTTAATATGTTGTAATTATGGCATTATAAGATCTTTACATTATAAGATATGGGAATATAAATGAGTACCTCATGAGAATTTCTGCTTTAATTTAATACTTGATGTCATAACATTGAGATCATAATTAAGAGATTGTATCCCATAAATGTGATGATCATAATTGAGATAATATCTCATAATTATTAAAATACAATTACAATGAAGAGATGAGAAACTTCACATATTTTGTTTCTCATAAATATGGACACACACACACACACACGCACACACACACACACACACACACACACACACACACACACACACACACACACACTATACGTCCCTTTACAAGATGTCCCTTTAAATCTAGATTGCAGGGATGTTTGTCAGTTTTACAGCCTAATAAAAGTGAGGGACAGATGGGGAGGACTGGTTATTATTTAACCAGGAAACACACACACACACACACACACACACACACACACACACACACACACACACAGACACAATAGGTACTATTGATCAGTCCAGGAAGTGTGTGACGGTGTTTTCCTCTCCTGGTGAAGTAGAGCAGGTAACGCTTTCTTTTCTGTCGATCGTGGAGTTTAAATGTTTTGTTCTTGAACAGTTCTTAAATTATTAATGATTCATTAACGACTGATGTGTTTGATTTTAACAAACATCGTCTGAACGTCAGTTTAACGTCAGTTTAATGTTCAATCCAAAGCCACTCACTGCTTTCAATAAGAGAAGGTTGTGTGTCGCTGTTAATCGTGTGGGTTTGATCCACTGATATGTTTATTGTTATAAGAAGAAACATCTAACTGATGAATTTGATCATTTTATGAATGTTTTTACTTCTTTCGGAGGCTCACAACATCAACAAAAGTGACACTACTCGACTTACAGGGTAAGAAATAAAAATAAAACGTTTTTATCCAACCTGAAAAATTGCATTTTTCAGATAAAATACATTTTAATAGAATGTATTAAGGACATTTTGTTTGTTTTTCATTTTGAACTTCAGTTCCATCGTTACCTGTCATGGATCTCCACACGGACACCAACCTTTTAGGACTCCTGAGCAGCTTCGGTCGTCAAGACGAGCGGAACGTGCTCACTCTGAACGTGCTGTTGCTAGGCGACAGGCAGAGTGGGAGGAGCTCCGTGGGGAACGCTCTGATTGGTCGGTAGTTTCTTCACCCAAACGACACATTTGAATCTTTCAAAATTATAAAGTACTATGAGACATAAAACTTCCAATTCTTTAAAGTGAAGCCAAAGCTTCATGAGTTAAAGCTGCATTCTCTCTAGTGTCCACCAGGGGGCGACTCCTCTGGTTGTATAGAAGTCTATGAGAAAATGACTCTACTTCTCTCTTGATTTGTTACCTCAGTAAACATTGTAAACATGAGTTTATGGTCTCAATCTCTAGTTTCAAGTCTTCTTCAATACAGCATGATGTTCATTTAGTAAATGATGGTCCATTTAGAGTCACACAGACCATAAAGCAGGGGATGCTTTAGGGGCGGGGCTACACAGTGATTGACAGGTCTCTACGTCGCTCCTCCTCGGTCCAGATATGGTCACTTCCTGTTCACTGGTTGCAAAAATGACAACATGGCGAAGGTCATAATCCAAGGTTACATTTAAGTAACTTTCACTTCGTAAAAACAGAGAAAGAATGAAGCCACAAATAAAACTTTATTCATCAATTGTTTCTTCAGGTGGAGACGGATTCCAAACCGGCATCTGCGTTTCTGGCGATGCAGTGACGACGGAGCACCGGCTGCTCAGCCGAAACTTCCAGAGGTTCTTTAGAAGGCAGGGGGCGGAGTCAGACCTCACACTGAGAGTGGTTGACACGCCCCCGATGGTGTTGCCACGCCCACAGAGCGTGCACGAGCTCTGCCCCGAGGGCGTGCACGTACTCGTGCTCGTTGCGAGAGCCGACCTGCCGCACGACAACACGCACCTGGAGGAGCAGGTGGAGGTACACACACACACACACACACCTACACACACACACACACACACACACACACACATATATTTTGGATGATTTTGTGTGTTTTGTGTTGTCGTGTAGACTCTCTTCGGTACCGGATGGCGTCGTCACGCTTTAGTCGTTCTCACGCACGCTGACCACCTGGAGGAGGCGGGGCTTCACCCGTCAGACTACCTAACACAGACCAGCGATTGGCTGAGAGCTCTGGCGGAAGAGGCAGGGGGAGGAGTCTCATTCTTGGACAACAGCCGTGATTGGCCGTCAATCAGAGGACGACCGCTGAGAGACCGTCTGCTCCGCCTCTCAGCCGGGAACCATCACAGAGCTCTGACGGTGAGGACGGAGGTCTCACTCTGACTGAACTTCAGAGGAACTGCATACGATTTTAACAAAAAAAGTTTGTGTAGTTTAGTTTAGTTTCCTTAAAGTTTACTGCTATTTCTAAATGTTCTAGTTTAGTGAGTTGAAAGTGTTGTTTGCTGAGACATAAAGGTTCCAAATGGATTCTTTCTGAAGGGCTGAGGTTCTACAAAGAGCCCTTTGAAGAGAGCGTTTATTCAAGGGTTCTTCGTTAGAGTTCCATTAAGAACCTTTTTTGGAAGAAAAAGGATTGTTTGAATCACAGACTATAAAAAGATTCTCCAACACACACTTTATTAACCCTTAATTTGGGGTTCTAGGTATAACTCTCTTCGTTATCGAAAGGTTCTACCAGGAACCAAAAACGAGCTATTCTATAGCGACAGCCAAAGAACCCTCTACGGGTCTTGTTAGTACCTTTATTTTAAGAAAAGCAGGGTAAGGCTGATCAATACTCTCAGTTCTCAAACATATTCAAAGAATGTTTTACAGTTTTATTTTAGTAGACTAGTAAACATAAAGGCATCTCTGTGCTTTCTGCTTTTTTTACATAAAATACTTGAATAAATACTGTCTGGAGTTCAACTATCGTGTTAACTTAAAGTCATTATATAAACAACAACACTGAAGTAAACAGCTGATTGTGTTTTATTTTTTTATTCAATAAACAACAGTGATGAAATTGTCTTTTGTCTTCCTCTTCTGTTGACCAACGGCACTAGCTAGGCTGATAACTAGCTACGTGATTATTGGTTGCCGAGGCTCTTCACAGTATAAGTACATCACATCCTCAGCAGGTATCGTCCCGTATGAAGTGGCGTCTATCTGATGACGGCGTTGGTGAGGGAGGGGGTCCTGCACAGCCCCTTCCCCTTCACCTCAAACCCACAGCCTTTGTAGTTGGCCACGCCCCTTGAGTTGACCTGCAGGTCGGCCTGAAGAAGCTCCCAAACCCTCTCTTTGGACTGCAGCTCTCGGTCCGGGTCACCTGAACACAGAGACAGAGGGTTCATGGTTACCTGGAAACAGACTGCTTCCATTGTCCAGCTAGCTTGACTCGCTATCATGACCATTTAGAATTCCAAGACACAAGTGCCATAAAATATCTGTTAGATGAAAGACAAATCTCTTTGTATTTTTCTTCGTCTTTCTTATGCCGTGTTCACACCAAACACAAAGCAAATTTTACATACAAAGTCAACGAAAAGAAGCGAATGGACGCAAATGAACGCAAATGGACAAGAATGGACACGAGTGGACGCGAGTGGACACGAGTGGACAAGAATGGGCAGGGCTGGCCGCGAACAGACAAGAGTGGACGAGAGTGGATGAGAATAGACATAAATGGACAAGAATGGGCGAGGCTGGACGCAAACAGACAAGAATGGACGCGAGTTGACGCGAATGGAAAAGAATGGACAAGAATGGGCGAGGCTGGATGCGAACAGAATGGACGAGAATGTGAGCGAATGGACGAGAGTGGATGCGAGTGGACGAGAATGTTTGAGAAATTATTTTGTTGGAATTTCATCATTGTAACCACGTTTACCGGGGTAGTTGAGGAAGGTGACCCTGTCTCCGGGGGTGGAGCCTGTGGGCGGGGTCAACAGCTCAGTGCAGTCATCGGGGGTGGAGCAACAGAGGAGGCGGGCCTGGGAGACCACGCCCCTCAACTTACAGGCCTTGACGTTGCATAGCAACACAGCTAGACCGCCCTGGAGCTGCAGAGAGAAAGAAGAAATACTTTTTATGAAAATAGAGAAAATAAAGATTAATAAAAAAAGGGAAGGCACATACTAAGAAAGAAAGAAATTAATAAAGTCTCGGAAACATTTTGAAAATATTCTTGAAATATTTCAGGAAAAACGTTTTTAAATAAAATTGATAATTTGAGAATAAAGTTATAACATTTGTAGAAAAAAGTTGTAATGTTTTTATATTAAAGTCGTGTCAATTTAAGTATAAAGTTGACACATCATGAGAATAAAATTGTAATATTTTGACTATAAAGTCTGGTATTTATGGTCATTTGTTGAATACATCGACCTTGTTACCTCCTCCAGGTGTGTTTTCTCTCCCAGCTTGCTGACGACCGTTCGGGGGGCGTTCTCTCCGACCTCCACCTCCTGGACCGACATCGCCTCGGCCAGCGGGTGGCGCCGGACGCTGAGGATCCGTCCAACCCGAAGGTCCAGTCGTGACACGTCAATGCGAGGCTCCGCCCCCAAGGAGAAGGAGTCAGAGGTGGGACGAGCTGGAAGAGAAAGAGCGAGAAAGGTAAAGTCTTTTCCTTCCATTTCCTTTCTATGTTTCCTCCCTTTCATCATTTCCTCCCTCCTTCCCCCATCTCACCTTTCCTCTCTCCTCCTCTCTTCCTCCTGCTCTGTCTCTCTCTCCGGTCGTGTGAGGAGGCGGGAGGAGGATTTGTTGAAACAGCAGCTGTGGCTCCGGCAGGTTGATTGACAACAGGTGTTGTGGGGGCGGGGCTAACAGGTGGGGAGAGCAAAGCTTTAGCTGAAAGAGAGAAAAAGAGGCAGGAATTGGCAGAAACATATGGTTAAATCTCCAAAAGGGTCTGACTTAACAAAGTTGTTATTACATTAAAATAATCCGCTCCGGTTCTCTCTGGAACCAGCTCAGAGCGAAAGAAAATGATTTACAGTTGTTGGTCTGTGTTTATATTCCTCTTTGTGAGGATCGGGTCGAGGTTTAGACCTTAAAGGACACTTTATAGAAAGTGAGAACTTAACACCAAAGTGAGGACATTTTAGAGTGGAAAGACCATTTTGGGAGCACTCAAAATTTGGGGGACTTAAGGACATGTTAAGAAAGTGAAGTCGTCAAAAGTCTGTTTAATGGTTTAGACCTGGTTTGAGGTTTGAGGGTCTGAATTATGTCCTTATAAATAGTATGTGTGTGTGTGTGTGTGTGTGTGTGTGTGTGTGTGTGTGTGTGTGTGTGTGTGTGTGTGTGTACCGGTGCGTCTCCTCTGTTTGTCCTGGAGCTGAGTTCTCAGCAGCTCGATGTCTTTCTTCAGTTTTCCGTTTTCCACCAGCAGCTTCCTCTGATCTCTGACTGAGGCCTGCAGCACTGAAACAAACACACGAGTAGGTTTAATCTCATCCACAAGGGGGCGCACTGCAGCTGTTGACCTGGATGTGTTTTCTCTTACGTGCTTTCTCTTTCATCAGCAGGGCCTGAGTTTTGAAATACTCCATGATCTGCTCGCCGTCCTCTGCATCGAGTTTTATGAGAGCAGCTGCCAGGCTGAGGAGCAAACAAACAGAGAGTTAACCAGTGTAGCAGTGTGAAACTAAAGGAAATCAGACAAAAGTACATTTTTTGTGTACAATATGAAAAACAAAAAATTCAAAAATATGCTCCCAAAACTCCCAAAAATAATTAAATTCTGTTGTAACACAGGTTGTATGTAATATAAGTGTCTAACAAATCTTTGGTTCAATTCAAGTCTCGGGTCAGTTCGAAAACTACGTAGTACAGTGTTGAGGTACAAGTACCTTACATTTATATACAACTTCATACTTTTTCTCCACTATATTTTAGCAGGAAATAGTGTACTTTGTTTTATTTTCTTATAAAAAAGTTAAAGAATCTACTTTTTAAATCTGTTTTTATTGTTATTCAAAACAAAATAAGATAATATACATTTAGTGCCTTCAAGATACAGAAACTTATTTCCAGAACATTTTTTAACTAGTATTTAAAATAAAAACAGGTTGATAAAGTTATAAAAGTTATAAAGTAGTTAAAAGTAGCTCCGCCTTAAGCACCTAAAATCCAGCTCATACATTAATGCATCAATACTAACAATCCTGTTATATGTGACACTTGGGTGGAAGTACATTCTGCTGTACTTCAGTCAGATTTTAAAGTCAGAACTTTTACTTTTACATCGTTGTATTAGTACTTTTACTGAAGCAAAAGACACCAAATCCCCCAAAACTCAACTCACAAGTACGACACACAATGAGCTCGTCTCTGAAATAAAGACATGAAAGCAAAGAAAGAGTCGTCATTGAAGTTTTGATAGATGTTATCTGTGATGAAGGAACACACATCAAAGGACCACACGCACACACACGGAGACACACACACACACACACACATTCATACACCCTGACTTGCTGAAACCAGCCTATTTGCATAATGATAAACATGCAGCTACTGACACGCCCGTCAGCTGTAAGTCTGGTTAACATTTACATACACAAACACACTCGGCTGTCACCAACACGCTGTATTAAGGAAGACTTGAAACTAGAGATTGAGACCATAAACTCATGTTTACAATGTTTACTGAGGTAATAAATCAAGAGAGAAGTAGAGTCATTTTCTCATAGACTTCTATACAACCAGAGGAGTCGCCCCCTGGTGGACACTAGAGAGAATGCAGCTTTAACACATGAAGCTTTGACTTCACTTTTCAGCTTTTTTCCCGAACCGTAACCAAAAACCAGAAGTCTTAACCCTTAATCTTACTTCTTGACCTTGTGGGGACCAACAACCTTTTTTCCCCAAATGGTGGTTGAGTCCCCACAATGTGAGTAACACAAACTGTCACACACACACACTGGCAGCTGACAGTGAACAGCTGCAGTCGAGCCTCCTGCTATAAATATCAAGAGCTGGTGGAAGATGAACGGGAGGATGAAGTACTCAGACCTTTTACTGAAGTACAAGTAGCAGTATTGCAATTGAAAAACACTTACATTCTGCAGAATGATTTCCTTTATTTTATGTTTATTATTGGAATTATATTTCTGATTTGTTTCAGTCCAAGCTGAATTTGAATGTTGTCGAGGTTTCAGCTAATTTAATTAACTAGTTTACTAATTTACTGTTGTCATGTAGTTTTATACATTAACATGCTAATTTTATGAACTGATGAAATGTTTAATAATGTAGATAATATGAATCTGTAAAGTGACTAACACCGTCAGATAAATGTAGTGGACTAAAAATTACAATAGTTCCTGCTAAAATGTAATACAAGTGTAAAGTGGCATGAAAGGAAAATTCTGACAAAGGCACAAGTACCTTACATGTTTACTTAAACAATAGAGTTCACAGCAAATAATACTATTGGAGAGCATGAATCTGAGGTAAACAACATGTTTTAAATAATTTAAAGAGAAAAGAGCACCACGTCTTATGAAAAGAGCCTTTGAAATCAATCAAAGAATAATTCTTTACCACTTTTCTGCTTTATGGTCTAAAATTAATCAAACGAAAAGTATTTGTTTTGATTTTGCCACAACAACAACAACAACAAAACGCTCCGAAATTAAAGCCGCTTATAGAAAATAGAAAAAAAGGACAACGATCTACAACAATGTATAATGATGAATAATTTAACATGTGGGAGTTTTAAATTAAAAAATAATTATTTGAATAATCTTATCCAACGAATGCCAAAGAAAACCAACGAATGCCAAAGAAAACCAACGAATGCCAAAGAAAACCTGACAATAGCGGCTAAAAATGTAATTTTATGTGTGATTTCACCTTTAAAAACCCTATGAAGGTGTTTAGATCTTCATATTGTCTTTGTATACAGACAACAAACACACACATGTCTGTAGCTTAGTGGCTTTGTAGCTTAGTAGCTTTGCAGGACGTACCTGGGGTTAAAGAGGTTGTCCACGTTGTCCATGTTGGACGATGTTGTCGTTCGGCCGGTCGGAGACGGAGAGCTCAGAGTTTGTCTTCAGCTGAGACTCATTCAGTCCGTCAGCTGTCTGGTTCCATCGCCAGCTGCTTGGTCAACACCTCCCCTTTCAAATCACAGGACGAGTTTCTGTGATCTGGAAGTTTATTATTGAAGGAAACCAAGTGTTTTATGTTTATTTTATTTTAAGTATTCAAATCCTTTATTGACATTAATGTACTAATACCACACTGTAAAAATACTGTGTTACGACTCAGTAAAAGTGCATTCCTGAGTATTATGAGCTGTGAAAGTACTCATTGTGCAGTAAAGGGTTTTTATATTCTGACTATTACTATTAATTTCATTGCTTTTTAGACTTCTACTCAACTACTTATCAGAGGTAAATACATGATATATTTTTACATGATATGAAGTGGTACTATGATCTACCCAGTAGTACACAAAGTATCTCAAACTGGCTCCACGTTGACAAACTACAACATTATGATTTTATGTATTTATTAAATAAAAACAAATATTATATTTTACAATAATGAAGCCACTCTGAAGTACGAGTACTTTTTTAAGTACCTTTTGCTAATAATACTATGGTACTTTTACTAAAGTAACATTTTGAATCCAGTACTTTTACTTGTTGTGGAGTATCTCCACACCCTGGTATCTATACGTTTGCTTTATGTCTTTATATTTGTGTATATTTCAAGAACATATTACTGAACTTACCCTTTATTGTACTTCATTATATAATATCAATGTGTAGTATATATATATATATATATATACAGTATATATATAAACATATTTGTTTTACTGTAAAGAAATTGGTATTTTCTGTAAAATTTCGATAAAAGACTATTTGTTTTGGTGAATAATGTTTGATTATAAAGTTTTTTGCAGTGTTTATAATAGAGTTGTTTTTGACAGACCTCATTCGTTCCATGATCAACATGTTTCTTTGCAGCTGAAACATATCATTGGATCAAGTAAGTTAAGTGTAAGTTAAGGCGTCAGTATGCAGAGAATGTGTGTGTATGTGCATGTGTGTGTGTGTGTGTTATATATAGAGAGACAGCGGTGTGTTGTGTTTAAGGTGTGTGGGGTTTTCCAGAACACAAACAGCCCCCTCTGGTGGAAGAACCCGGTACACAAAACAACATCCACATCCCAAACTTGATCTACTTCCTGTTTGTTCCAACTCCCACATCAGCATACTAGCTAGTGCGCTAGAAACATATTTAGTATGTCCCAAAACATAGTATGCCTCTACGCACTTAGTAAGAACATCTGTAGCATTTATTAAAAACTATGTTGTTTGGAACAGGTTATACTTTTTCTTTTTACTTCTGGTTCTAGTTTATCATCGGTGGGTCACTTTAGTCTAAACATGTTGGAAACAACACGCATGATTTTCAGGATCCGTGTGGTTTTAAGCTTTAATATGAGTTTGGTTTTTTACAGGCTTTGTGCAATTAAAGTCTGTCGAAATGAAATGAAAATTAAAGTAATTAACATTTTAGTTAATTCACAATCTAACAGCTTTCGTGTGTGTTTTTATACGTTTATATTTGGTCAAATCTCTCGACAAATGATGAGCCCTGAAAAGGCTACAATCCAAAAGATAATGCATTAAAAATCCTTAATAAAGCCGGTTTGATGTTTAATATGTCATATGTAGGTGAAGGTCACATGATCAGCTCCTATTTTACCAGCAGAGTCTTTTGAACAGTCTGAAGATTAAAACACAAACATTTAAAGTTTTGAACGAATGATTTAATAAATTCCCCATCAAGCTAGCTGGCTTGCTAAGCTATCTAGCTCGACCTCGTGGGCTCATTTGGACTTACGTGTTCTCTTTTTCCTCCTCATTGATGGACGATGATGTTAATTCGGAAATTGAAATTTGCAAGGTGAAATCGACGCGGAACCTCGAACGAACGGCTTTTGAAATTGTATTGGCGCATGAAATCAGTAGTTTTTGTTTATTAGAGCTCACAATCATTCATCACAATCACTCCTGTGTGGCTTACCTCAGGCGGGGATCAAACCCGCTGTGCGATGTCGTCGGTCGGCGTCCTTATCCACTGGACCATCTCCGGCACAGATCAACAAGGAGAATGAGAGAGGAAGAAGATCAGACTGAAGCTACAGAGAGTTCACCTTCATCAACCTGCAGAGAAACGTCTACACACTGAAACACATTTTACATTAAATAACCTGAAACATGCTGTGAAGACTCACAAATGTCCATGTGTCCATGGCAGCTTAGCTGGGTTCAAGCCTCTCCAAAAAAAATGTTGACCCTCTGAAACCCCTTAAAACATGCAGATAATCCCTTAAAACCCTTAATAGGAACAACAGAATTGGCTCAATTAAAAGACAGAAATGTTTTTTAAGGGTTTAAAAAAACTCTTAAGCAAAGGAGATAACCAATCAAATCTTTTAATAACCGGAAACCTGCTGTGAAGACTCACAGATAGATGAAAGATCAATACCAAAAGGAAACTGTTCAAGGTTGTGATAGCTCAACCAGATGAGAAACTCTTCTGCAGTCTGAACGTTGTGGGTTCAAGACCCTCCTAATTTGAATTAAAACTTAAAGTTCCTGTAAACCATGAAAATAAACCATTGAAACCACAAAAAGGTTTTTGAGGTTTTAAAACCTCTTACACTGTGGTGATACTCCAATAAAATCTTCTCATATTAATCCATTAATTAACCTCACATTTGAATCTTGATTAGAAAATGAAAGTCATTTTAGGTACAAATGAAGGTTCAGTTACCTTTTATGTTAGAAGAAGAACCAAACATCTCTGATCAGATCTGAGTGTCTTAATGAAACACACTGATTGGTTCGACTCATTAAAAGGCTTTTCACAACAAGAGACACCTTTATGAAAGAGAAAACACAAACAGCACAAATGGGATTAGAACTCACAACCTTCAGATTAGGTAACATGTTCTCGACCAGCTGAGCTCTCAGGGCTTTGGGAGCACTTATTTATCTTTCAATTGATGTGGTTCTTCCAAATGTTTGAGTCTTCATGACAGGTTTAAGGTTATTTAGAGTTTTGACTGGTTATCTTCTCAGAGTTTTAAAAACATTTTCTCTTTTCCTATTAAGGGTTTTAAGGGAATATCTGCATGATTTAAGGGGTTTCAGAAGGAAAAAAATCTTTATGGAGGAGTTTGAACCCACAACCTTCATACTGTGGAGCACTTTCTCATCCCCCTGAGCTGTGAAGGCATCTTACAACTCAACGTTTTGATTTGACATTGTTTCATCTGTTTGTGAGTCTTCACAGCACGTTTCAGGTTATTTAATGTAAAATGTGTTTCAGTGTGTAGACGTTGTTTCTCTGCAGGTTGATGAAGGTGAACGCTCTGTAGCTTCAGTCTGATCTTCTTCCTCTCTCGTTCTCCTTGTTGATCTGTGCCGGAGATGGTCAGACTGTAGCTGGTCTCTCTTGAGCTGTGATGTGATGTGTTCATGACTCTGGTCCTCTGTCTCCTCTCACAGGGAGAAGATGATCGGCAGCATTTTTCATTAGAGTATCACCACAGTTTAAGGGTTTAAACCCTCAAAAACCCTTTTTTCCTGGTTTCAATGGTTTATCTTGATGGTATCTTTAAAGGATTCAAATCAGACAGAAAACACAAAATGTGTTAGAGGGGCTTGAACCCACAACCTTCAGATAATGATCATGGATCTCATCTGGTTGAGCCATCAGGACTGTTAGGAAAGTAAAGTATTTTTTAACTAAGGTTGTTTCATCTATTTGTGAGTCTTCACAGCATGTTTCAGGTTATTTAATGTAAAATGTGTTTCAGTGTGTAGACGTTGTTTCTCTGCAGGTTGATGAAGGTGAACGCTCTGTAGCTTCAGTCTGATCTTCTTCCTCTCGTTCTCCTTGTTGATCTGTGCCGGAGATGGTCCAGTGGATAAGGACGCCGACCGACGACATCGCACCGCGGGTTTGATCCCCGCCTGAGGTAAGCCACACAGGAGTGATTGTGATGAATGATTGTGAGCTCTAATAAACAAAAACTACGAATTTCATGCGCCAATACAATTTCAAAAGCCGTTCGTTCGAGGTTTCGCGTCGATTTCAACTTGCGAATTTCAATTTCCGAATTTACATCATCGTCCAACGAGGAGGAAACAAAGAATACGTAAGTCCAAATGAGCCCACGAGGTCGAGCTAGCTAGCTTAGCAAGCAAGCTAGCTTGATGGGGAGGTTTTCAAATATATTTAAAAAACTTTTCTTTCTGGTTTCAATAGTTTATCTTTATGGTTTACAAGAACAATCCCTGAAGGGACTTTAAATGTTTCCATCAAATCAGACAGAAAAAACAAACTGTTGGAGGGGCTTGAACCAACAACCTTCAGAATAAACAGAAGTTTATCATCTGGTTCAACTATCATGACATTTAGCACCACACAGTTTTGATTTGAAATTGTTTCATCCATTTGTGATAAACTAATTATATTGATCTGAATGATTTGTCAAATTGGTAAGACAAATGGAAAAGATTTTTGAAATTTTGTATAACAAATAAATAAATAAACTATCGGATAATAAAGGATTATTAATAAAGTCACCTGACTTTCACCTCCACCTGCTCACCTGTGTCCCAGTTTCCAATCAGCCGTGTCAGTACATGTACCAGACCCTTTCCCCCAGTTTGTCTGTGTTCCATTGATTCCCAGCCACCAGGACCAGGACCAGGACCAGGACCAGGACCAGGACTAGGAAAAGCACCTCTATCCGTCTGTATTCTTATAAATATTCACTTCTTCTTCTATAAACCATCCACCGTTTCCGTCTGTCTGGATTGTCTCTATTTTGGTCGTTTCCTATTCCATCTGAAGTTTCTGGATTCATATTTCTGCTGCATTAATGTGTATGTTGCATCGTAACTTCTTTATATAAATGTAAACTGAGTTATGACTACAAACTGGCCTTTTAATTTATTTGTTGGTATAAGAACCATAAACTATAACGAAGACTTCAACAACTTCGTATGGTCCTTGGGTGTGTTGGTCAGCCTCTTATGTTTGTTTCTTAAAAGAAAAAAATGAAACAAATGTAATTGTTGCAAAAAAAACATCTGTAATTGAATTCTGTCCTGATTATTTTGTGCATATATTCCTTGAGGCCTTGTATCCATCTGCAATATATGCAATACATTGTATTAAATATTTTACATGATTAGATTACTTTAATAAATTACAGAAAAAGAAAAAGTTCTACCTTGTAACTTTTCTTAACTTCAGTAAAGGTTTGGACCAAAAAAAGATCCAGAAGTTTGAACTGCTTTCATCGCCACTTGAAAATTTGTTGTTTATTAAGAATTAAAATCCATAAATACACAAAGAAGTGATGCAGACAGCAAAAAGATCTGCAGGATCAAAGTTAAAGTACTGACAACATGTCGTCCAGTTGAGCTTTAAGTTCATTAATAGGTTCTACTCATATTCTACAAACACATTCAAGCTGATGAAAGCATTTGATTTCATTCAATCTAATGATAAGTGTCTAAACTCTACAAAGGAGTCATCATGTTACCTTTGTTCTCCACTAGATGGCACTAACGCCTCATTAATGGATGTTTGTTTGTTTTTCATAGTGGAGATGTTCTGTGTTCAAACAGGAAGAACTCAGTTTACTTCTCAACTAAAACTGGAGTTGTGTCATAAAGTCACAAACTCAAAGCAGTCAATTACAGTTTCATGTGTCGTTGAAGTAAAAGATTATTGCATCACTACACTGAACACGAACAGTAAAGGAAACTTCATGTTGCTGTTAAAGCATCAAAATAGTAAAACATCAAACCACATTAAATGAGCGTATTGATAAGTATTTATCAGAAATATTATGGTACAAAGTGGTTATGAAGTCCCTGAGGGAACTACAAAGAGATGGAAAAAGACTACAATAAGACACAAAAACTACAATAATACACAAAAACTACAATAATACACAAAAACTACAATAGACACAAAAACTACAATAAGACACAAAAACTATAATAGACACAAAAACTACAATAAGACACAAAAACTACAATAGACACGAAAACTACAATAAGACACAAAAACTACAATAATACACAAAGACTACAATAAGACACAAAAACTACAATAATACACAAAGACTACAATAATACACAAAGACTACAATAATACACAAAAACTACAATAAGACACAAAAACTACAATAATACACAAAGACTACAATAAGACACAAAAACTACAATAATACACAAAGACTACAATAAGACACAAAAACTACAATAATACACAAAGACTACAATAAGACACAAAAACTACAATAATACACAAAGACTACAATAAGACACAAAAACTACAATAATACACAAAGACTACAATAAGACACAAAAACTACAATAATACACAAAGACTACAATAATACACAAAGACTACAATAATACACAAAGACTACAATAATACACAAAAACTACAATAAGACACAAAAACTACAATAATACACAAAGACTACAATAAGACACAAAAACTACAATAATACACAAAGACTACAATAAGACACAAAAACTACAATAATACACAAAGACTACAATAAGACACAAAAACTACAATAAGACACAAAACACTACACTAAGACACAAAGACTACAATAAGATACATAAAGACTACAATAATACACAAAGACTACAATAACACACAAAGACTACAATAAGAGTATAATAACAGTTTTCTGTGAGTTTGTTTTATAGAAATATTATGACTTTATTCTCATAATATTATAACTAATTCATGTGTCATGAACAGCCTGAAATATCAATTATTAATCAAAATATTCTCTTAATTCCAGACATACAGGACGACGGCCACATAAGGGAGGAGTCTGTCACGGAAACCAATCAGTTCTCTCTTCCTCATGAAGGTGTTGATATATAAACGACAGACAGACCCTGTGAGTGAGACCAAAGAAGTTTAATGTCTTCTCTGTACAGGAAGTGTTGTAAATATATTCTGTCTGGACGTATTGATCCAGAGAATTCCTGATCTCTACAGACTGTTCAAAGTGTGACTGGATGATTTACAGGTAGGCTCCTTCTTCTCTGCTTTAACTCTCAGTCCTCACGATGGACTCAACCAGCGGACCAGCACGTCCTCCTTTACTTATGTTGGCAGGGTGAGGGTTAACACAATCATTAGGGAAAATACCAACAATTACTTTAGTTTAAAATGAGAATAAAATGACAACTAAACGGTGGAACATCTTTCAAACACAGTTTGTCTCACTGCTCCAACAACACGTCGTCTGTATTTGAGTTCATGTTCACACTTGAAGAGGCGTTCACAGGAAAACAAATCCTCCTTTTGTGGAGGTCACTAACTGAATGTGGACCAGACGTTAGCAGATGTGTTTTAATAATCATGACTTACTATCTCATAATTCCAACAGGTCTTGAGCTGTGACGTGATGTGTTCATGACTCTGGTCCTCTGTCTCCTCTCACAGGGAGAAGATGATCTGCAGCATCCTGCTGCTCATCACACTGACCTCCTGTGTCTCTGGTTAGTTTACAGCTTCACTTTGTTCTCCACACAGACTAAATACACCTTCAGCCTCACTAACACACTTTAACATGACTCTAGTTATTATTACAATCATGCACCTTTTTCATACCTTTGTGTCTTTAAAGCTCAGCGTCAGTAAACATCTCCAGGTGGAGTTTAAAGGCTCTCATGTTGTCAGTTTGTCTGCTCCTCACTCTCCCTCTCTGTCTCCTCAACAGGACCAGTAGTGAATGTGACACAGAGCTCCTATCAGGCAGAGGAGAACCACAACGTCACTCTGGAATGGACCTTCAACACCAGAACAGACGGTTCCATCAAGTCCATTAACATCTACTGTGAGATGTTCACTGTTCTCAGACCCTTCGTCCTGTTTCATCTTCATGAAGGTGTCGAGGTCTCAGAGTCTCAGGACAAACGGTTTGCAGGACGAGTTCAGTTTGACAAAGACGTCCTCAGAGAAGGACGACTCAGACTCCACATGTCCAGACTCAGGACTGATGACTCAGGTCTTTACCTGTGTGATGTGAACACAGGTGATGATGGGGGTTCTAGTGAATGTCACCTCAATGTCACAGGTGAGTTGATTCAGTAGAAGTTTCCTGGATAAAAAAGAACCTGATTATTGTCGTTACACTTCCTTCTTACAGGATCTGTGGAATATGTTTCAGTTTAATCTGTTGAGGACATTTAGTTTATGTTTCAGTGAGATGTTGGTTCTTCTCATGAATGACTCAGACTCGTTTGTCTCTTTACAGCAGAGAGGGTTCAGCCCAAACCTGAGACACCAAACTCAACAAGAGGAAGAGATCCTTCCCCCAGAGGAAGTCCATCACGACCAGTGAGTCCGGAATGGATCGTCATCTACTGTTTAGTGGGACAGACGGGAGCAGGAATTCTATTTTTTTATTTGTGGTTGTTCTGTGTGGTTAGAGAACCAGAGTCACTGATTCACTCCATATAGACTCAGATGATTCTAGTCCCTCAGAGGTAGGAGGTCCAAAGGAGCATCTGATGTTCTGGTTGTGATGATCTGATGAGCTGCTGGTCGTAGCGGGGTGAGAGGGGTGAGAGGGGTGAGAGGGGTGAGAGGGGTGAGAGGGGGGAGAGGGGTTCTCGAGGATGGAGTAATGTGCAATAGTAACATCTCTACAAAAAAATAAAACTCTGAAAGTAACTTCCTTCTCTTTCACTGAACTCAACTCCAACCTGCAGACCCGCACTTTATTCTTTATTTATGTTTATGTTTCATAAGTTGTTTCCATTCATGTCTCTTGTGCTTCGTCTTGTTTCCTCATGAGTAGAACTAATAGCAGCAGACGGATCAGGACTGGTTTTGTTCAGCAGCGTCACATTCAGACTGAAAACAAGACGATGTGATGATTATCAGTCTGTAACTATCAGAACTATAAATGTCTTCTAGTTTGAGAGGGACTGAGCCAGTAATATATATGAGAATTATATCTAAATAATATGGAGGTTAAATCATAAATACATGATCACAGAGAGAGAATACAGCATTACATAGTCTACTGTCATACAGAAGAACATGTATAAAATACACAAGGATTGTTCTGGTTACAGTTTGTTACAGTGAGTTTCTGTTGAGGAGACACGACTTTTCCCTCCGTCATCTAAAACCAGTCCAGACTTCAATAAGACACAAAAAGACTAAAACCAGTCCAGTATTTCCTGGTTCTTCCTCAGAGTAATAATCATAATCTATGTAACTGGCTCCATCTAGTGACAGAAACACAGCAGTGGTTCCTCTCTTGGTGTCCTCTGATCAGACGTGTTGTCACAAGAACCACAGAAGAAGAAGAAGTGTTGCAGTGACTACAGACAGACTGTAGCTGGTCTCTCTTGAGCTGTGATGTGATGTGTTCATGACTCTGGTCCTCTGTCTCCTCTCACAGGGAGAAGATGATCGGCAGCATTTTTCATTAGAGTATCACCACAGTTTAAGGGTTTAAACCCTCAAAAACCCTTTTTTCCTGGTTTCAATGGTTTATCTTGATGGTATCTTTAAAGGATTCAAATCAGACAGAAAACACAAAATGTGTTAGAGGGACTTGAACCCACAACCTTCAGAGAATGAACATGGATCTCATCTGGTTGAGCCATCAGGACTGTTAGGAAAGTAAAGTATTTTTTAACTAACGTTGTTTCATCTGTTTGTGAGTCTTCACATCACGTTTCAGGTTATTTAATGTAAAATGTGTTTCAGTGTGTAGACGTTGTTTCTCTGCAGGTTGATGAAGGTGAACGCTCTGTAGCTTCAGTCTGATCTTCTTCCTCTCGTTCTCCTTGTTGATCTGTGCCGGAGATGGTCCAGTGGATAAGGACGCCGACCGACGACATCGCACCGCGGGTTTGATCCCCGCCTGAGGTAAGCCACACAGGAGTGATTGTGATGAATGATTGTGAGCTCTAATAAACAAAAACTACGAATTTCATGCGCCAATACAATTTCAAAAGCCGTTCGTTCGAGGTTCTGCGTCGATTTCAACTTGCGAATTTCAATTTCCGAATTTACATCATCGTCCAACGAGGAGGAAACAAAGAACACGTAAGTCCAAATGAGCCCACGAGGTCGAGCTAGCTAGCTTAGTAAGCCAGCTAGCTTGATGGCGAATTGTTTTAATACATTTTAAAAACTTTTCTTTCTGGTTTCAGTAGTTTTAGTTTATCTGCTCACTTGTGTCCCAGTTTCCAATCAGCCGTGTCAGTACATGTACCAGACCCTTTCCCCCAGTTTGTCTGTGTTCCATTGATTCCCAGCCACCAGGACCAGGACCAGGACCAGGACCAGGACCAGGACCTTTATCTGTCATATTGGTCTATACATCCTCCATCTTTTTCATCTGTCTGGATTGTCTGTATTTTGGACCATTACTATTATATCTGATATTTCTGGATTCATATTCCTGCTGCATTAATGTGTATGTTGATGATTATCAGTCTGTAACTATCAGAACTATAAATGTCTTCTAGTTTGAGAGGGACTGAGCCAGTAATATATATGAGAATTATATCTAAATAATATGGAGGTTAAATCATAAATACATGATCACAGAGAGAGAATACAGCATTACATAGTCTACTGTCATACAGAAGAACATGTATAAAATACACAAGGATTGTTCTGGTTACAGTTTGTTACAGTGAGTTTCTGTTGAGGAGACACAACTTTTCCCTCCATCATCTAAAACCAGTCCAGACTTCAATAAGACACAAAAAGACTAAAACCAGTCCAGTATTTCCTGGTTCTTCCTCAGAGTAATAATCATAATCTATGTAACTGGCTCCATCTAGTGACAGAAACACAGCAGTGGTTCCTCTCTTGGTGTCCTCTGATCAGACGTGTTGTCACAAGAACCACAGAAGAAGAAGAAGTGTTGCAGTGACTACAGACAGACTGTAGCTGGTCTCTCTTGAGCTGTGATGTGATGTGTTCATGACTCTGGTCCTCTGTCTCCTCTCACAGGGAGAGAAGATGATCGGCAGCATTTTTCATTAGAGTATCACCACAGTTTAAGGGTTTAAACCCTCAAAAACCCTTTTTTCCTGGTTTCAATGGTTTATCTTGATGGTATCTTTAAAGGATTCAAATCAGACAGAAAACACAAAATGTGTTAGAGGGACTTGAACCCACAACCTTCAGAGAATGAACATGGGTCTCATCTGGTTGAGCCATCAGGACTGTTAGGAAAGTAAAGTATTTTTTAACTAATGTTGTTTCATCTGTTTGTGAGTCTTCACAGCACGTTTCAGGTTATTTAATGTAAAATGTGTTTCAGTGTGTAGACGTTGTTCCTCTGCAGGTTGATGAAGGTGAACGCTCTGTAGCTTCAGTCTGATCTTCTTCCTCTCTCGTTCTCCTTGTTGATCTGTGCCGGAGATGGTCCAGTGGATAAGGACGCCGACCGACGACATCGCACCGCGGGTTTGATCCCCGCCTGAGGTAAGCCACACAGGAGTGATTGTGATGAATGATTGTGAGCTCTAATAAACAAAAACTACGAATTTCATGCGCCAATACAATTTCAAAAGCCGCTCGTTCGAGGTTCCGCGTCGATTTCAACTTGCGAATTTCAATTTCCGAATTTACATCATCGTCCAACGAGGAGGAAACAAAGAACACGTAAGTCCAAATGAGCCCACGAGGTCCAGCTAGCTAGCTTAGTAAGCCAGCTAGCTTGATGGCGAATTGTTTTAATACATTTTAAAAACTTTTCTTTCTGGTTTCAGTAGTTTTAGTTTATCTGCTCACTTGTGTCCCAGTTTCCAATCAGCCGTGTCAGTACATGTACCAGACCCTTTCCCCCAGTTTGTCTGTGTTCCATTGATTCCCAGCCACCAGGACCAGGACCAGGACCAGGACCAGGACCAGGACCTTTATCTGTCATATTGGTCTATACATCCTCCATCTTTTTCATCTGTCTGGATTGTCTGTATTTTGGACCATTACTATTATATCTGATATTTCTGGATTCATATTCCTGCTGCATTAATGTGTATGTTGATGATTATCAGTCTGTAACTATCAGAACTATAAATGTCTTCTAGTTTGAGAGGGACTGAGCCAGTAATATATATGAGAATTATATCTAAATAATATGGAGGTTAAATCATAAATACATGATCACAGAGAGAGAATACAGCATTACATAGTCTACTGTCATACAGAAGAACATGTATAAAATACACAAGGATTGTTCTGGTTACAGTTTGTTACAGTGAGTTTCTGTTGAGGAGACACAACTTTTCCCTCCGTCATCTAAAACCAGTCCAGACTTCAATAAGACACAAAAAGACTAAAACCAGTCCAGTATTTCCTGGTTCTTCCTCAGAGTAATAATCATAATCTATGTAACTGGCTCCATCTAGTGACAGAAACACAGCAGTGGTTCCTCTCTTGGTGTCCTCTGATCAGACATGTTGTCACAAGAACCACAGAAGAAGAAGAAGTGTTGCAGTGACTACAGACAGACTGTAGCTGGTCTCTCTTGAGCTGTGATGTGATGTGTTCATGACTCTGGTCCTCTGTCTCCTCTCACAGGGAGAAGATGATCTGCAGCATTTTTCATTAGAGTATCACCACAGTTTAAGGGTTTAAACCCTCAAAAACCCTTTTTTCCTGGTTTCAATGGTTTATCTTGATGGTATCTTTAAAGGATTCAAATCAGACAGAAAACACAAAATGTGTTAGAGGGACTTGAACCCACAACCTTCAGAGAATGAACATGGATCTCATCTGGTTGAGCCATCAGGACTGTTAGGAAAGTAAAGTATTTTTTAACTAACGTTGTTTCATCTATTTGTGAGTCTTCACAGCACGTTTCAGGTTATTTAATGTAAAATGTGTTTCAGTGTGTAGACGTTGTTTCTCTGCAGGTTGATGAAGGTGAACGCTCTGTAGCTTCAGTCTGATCTTCTTCCTCTCTCGTTCTCCTTGTTGATCTGTGCCGGAGATGGTCCAGTGGATAAGGACGCCGACCGACGACATCGCACCGCGGGTTTGATCCCCGCCTGAGGTAAGCCACACAGGAGTGATTGTGATGAATGATTGTGAGCTCTAATAAACAAAAACTACGAATTTCATGCGCCAATACAATTTCAAAAGCCGCTCGTTCGAGGTTCCGCGTCGATTTCAACTTGCGAATTTCAATTTCCGAATTTACATCATCGTCCAACGAGGAGGAAACAAAGAACACGTAAGTCCAAATGAGCCCACGAGGTCCAGCTAGCTAGCTTAGTAAGCCAGCTAGCTTGATGGCGAATTGTTTTAATACATTTTAAAAACTTTTCTTTCTGGTTTCAGTAGTTTTAGTTTATCTGCTCACTTGTGTCCCAGTTTCCAATCAGCCGTGTCAGTACATGTACCAGACCCTTTCCCCCAGTTTGTCTGTGTTCCATTGATTCCCAGCCACCAGGACCAGGACCAGGACCAGGACCAGGACCAGGACCAGGACCTTTATCTGTCATATTCGTCTATACATCCTCCATCTTTTTCATCTGTCTGGATTGTCTGTATTTTGGACCATTACTATTATATCTGATATTTCTGGATTCATATTCCTGCTGCATTAATGTGTATGTTGATGATTATCAGTCTGTAACTATCAGAACTATAAATGTCTTCTAGTTTGAGAGGGACTGAGCCAGTAATATATATGAGAATTATATCTAAATAATATGGAGGTTAAATCATAAATACATGATCACAGAGAGAGAATACAGCATTACATAGTCTACTGTCATACAGAAGAACATGTATAAAATACACAAGGATTGTTCTGGTTACAGTTTGTTACAGTGAGTTTCTGTTGAGGAGACACAACTTTTCCCTCCGTCATCTAAAACCAGTCCAGACTTCAATAAGACACAAAAAGACTAAAACCAGTCCAGTATTTCCTGGTTCTTCCTCAGAGTAATAATCATAATCTATGTAACTGGCTCCATCTAGTGACAGAAACACAGCAGTGGTTCCTCTCTTGGTGTCCTCTGATCAGACATGTTGTCACAAGAACCACAGAAGAAGAAGAAGTGTTGCAGTGACTACAGACAGACTGTAGCTGGTCTCTCTTGAGCTGTGATGTGATGTGTTCATGACTCTGGTCCTCTGTCTCCTCTCACAGGGAGAAGATGATCTGCAGCATTTTTCATTAGAGTATCACCACAGTTTAAGGGTTTAAACCCTCAAAAACCCTTTTTTCCTGGTTTCAATGGTTTATCTTGATGGTATCTTTAAAGGATTCAAATCAGACAGAAAACACAAAATGTGTTAGAGGGACTTGAACCCACAACCTTCAGAGAATGAACATGGATCTCATCTGGTTGAGCCATCAGGACTGTTAGGAAAGTAAAGTATTTTTTAACTAACGTTGTTTCATCTATTTGTGAGTCTTCACAGCACGTTTCAGGTTATTTAATGTAAAATGTGTTTCAGTGTGTAGACGTTGTTTCTCTGCAGGTTGATGAAGGTGAACGCTCTGTAGCTTCAGTCTGATCTTCTTCCTCTCGTTCTCCTTGTTGATCTGTGCCGGAGATGGTCCAGTGGATAAGGACGCCGACCGACGACATCGCACCGCGGGTTTGATCCCCGCCTGAGGTAAGCCACACAGGAGTGATTGTGATGAATGATTGTGAGCTCTAATAAACAAAAACTACGAATTTCATGCGCCAATACAATTTCAAAAGCCGTTCGTTCGAGGTTCTGCGTCGATTTCAACTTGCGAATTTCAATTTCCGAATTTACATCATCGTCCAACGAGGAGGAAACAAAGAACACGTAAGTCCAAATGAGCCCACGAGGTCGAGCTAGCTAGCTTAGTAAGCCAGCTAGCTTGATGGCGAATTGTTTTAATACATTTTAAAAACTTTTCTTTCTGGTTTCAGTAGTTTTAGTTTATCTGCTCACTTGTGTCCCAGTTTCCAATCAGCCGTGTCAGTACATGTACCAGACCCTTTCCCCCAGTTTGTCTGTGTTCCATTGATTCCCAGCCACCAGGACCAGGACCAGGACCAGGACCAGGACCAGGACCAGGACCAGGACCTTTATCTGTCATATTCGTCTATACATCCTCCATCTTTTTCATCTGTCTGGATTGTCTGTATTTTGGACCATTACTATTATATCTGATATTTCTGGATTCATATTCCTGCTGCATTAATGTGTATGTTGATGATTATCAGTCTGTAACTATCAGAACTATAAATGTCTTCTAGTTTGAGAGGGACTGAGCCAGTAATATATATGAGAATTATATCTAAATAATATGGAGGTTAAATCATAAATACATGATCACAGAGAGAGAATACAGCATTACATAGTCTACTGTCATACAGAAGAACATGTATAAAATACACAAGGATTGTTCTGGTTACAGTTTGTTACAGTGAGTTTCTGTTGAGGAGACACGACTTTTCCCTCCGTCATCTAAAACCAGTCCAGACTTCAATAAGACACAAAAAGACTAAAACCAGTCCAGTATTTCCTGGTTCTTCCTCAGAGTAATAATCATAATCTATGTAACTGGCTCCATCTAGTGACAGAAACACAGCAGTGGTTCCTCTCTTGGTGTCCTCTGATCAGACATGTTGTCACAAGAACCACAGAAGAAGAAGAAGTGCTGCAGTGACTACAGACAGACTGTAGCTGGTCTCTCTTGAGCTGTGATGTGATGTGTTCATGACTCTGGTCCTCTGTCTCCTCTCACAGGGAGAAGATGATCTGCAGCATTTTTCATTAGAGTATCACCACAGTTTAAGGGTTTAAACCCTCAAAAACCCTTTTTTCCTGGTTTCAATGGTTTATCTTGATGGTATCTTTAAAGGATTCAAATCAGACAGAAAACACAAAATGTGTTAGAGGGACTTGAACCCACAACCTTCAGAGAATGAACATGGGTCTCATCTGGTTGAGCCATCAGGACTGTTAGGAAAGTAAAGTATTTTTTAACTAACGTTGTTTCATCTATTTGTGAGTCTTCACAGCACGTTTCAGGTTATTTAATGTAAAATGTGTTTCAGTGTGTAGACGTTGTTTCTCTGCAGGTTGATGAAGGTGAACGCTCTGTAGCTTCAGTCTGATCTTCTTCCTCTCTCGTTCTCCTTGTTGATCTGTGCCGGAGATGGTCCAGTGGATAAGGACGCCGACCGACGACATCGCACCGCGGGTTTGATCCCCGCCTGAGGTAAGCCACACAGGAGTGATTGTGATGAATGATTGTGAGCTCTAATAAACAAAAACTACGAATTTCATGCGCCAATACAATTTCAAAAGCCGTTCATTCGAGGTTCAGCGTCGATTTCAACTTGCGAATTTCAATTTCCGAATTTACATCATCGTCCAACGAGGAGGAAACAAAGAACACGTAAGTCCAAATGAGCCCACGAGGTCCAGCTAGCTAGCTTAGTAAGCCAGCTAGCTTGATGGTGAATTGTTTTAATGCATTTTAAAAACTTTTCTTTCTGGTTTCAGTAGTTTTAGTTTATCTGCTCACTTGTGTCCCAGTTTCCAATCAGCCGTGTCAGTACATGTACCAGACCCTTTCCCCCAGTTTGTCTGTGTTCCATTGATTCCCAGCCACCAGGACCAGGACCAGGACCAGGACCAGGACCAGGACCAGGACCTTTATCTGTCATATTCGTCTATACATCCTCCATCTTTTTCATCTGTCTGGATTGTCTGTATTTTGGACCATTACTATTATATCTGATATTTCTGGATTCATATTCCTGCTGCATTAATGTGTATGTTGATGATTATCAGTCTGTAACTATCAGAACTATAAATGTCTTCTAGTTTGAGAGGGACTGAGCCAGTAATATATATGAGAATTATATCTAAATAATATGGAGGTTAAATCATAAATACATGATCACAGAGAGAGAATACAGCATTACATAGTCTACTGTCATACAGAAGAACATGTATAAAATACACAAGGATTGTTCTGGTTACAGTTTGTTACAGTGAGTTTCTGTTGAGGAGACACGACTTTTCCCTCCATCATCTAAAACCAGTCCAGACTTCAATAAGACACAAAAAGACTAAAACCAGTCCAGTATTTCCTGGTTCTTCCTCAGAGTAATAATCATAATCTATGTAACTGGCTCCATCTAGTGACAGAAACACAGCAGTGGTTCCTCTCTTGGTGTCCTCTGATCAGACGTGTTGTCACAAGAACCACAGAAGAAGAAGTGTTGCAGTGACTACAGACAGACTGTAGCTGGTCTCTCTTGAGCTGTGATGTGATGTGTTCATGACTCTGGTCCTCTGTCTCCTCTCACAGGGAGAAGATGATCTGCAGCATTTTTCATTAGAGTATCACCACAGTTTAAGGGTTTAAACCCTCAAAAACCCTTTTTTCCTGGTTTCAATGGTTTATCTTGATGGTATCTTTAAAGGATTCAAATCAGACAGAAAACACAAAATGTGTTAGAGGGACTTGAACCCACAACCTTCAGAGAATGAACATGGGTCTCATCTGGTTGAGCCATCAGGACTGTTAGGAAAGTAAAGTATTTTTTAACTAACGTTGTTTCATCTATTTGTGAGTCTTCACAGCACGTTTCAGGTTATTTAATGTAAAATGTGTTTCAGTGTGTAGACGTAGTTTCTCTGCAGGTTGATGAAGGTGAACGCTCTGTAGCTTCAGTCTGATCTTCTTCCTCTCGTTCTCCTTGTTGATCTGTGCCGGAGATGGTCCAGTGGATAAGGACGCCGACCGACGACATCGCACCGCGGGTTTGATCCCCGCCTGAGGTAAGCCACACAGGAGTGATTGTGATGAATGATTGTGAGCTCTAATAAACAAAAACTACGAATTTCATGCGCCAATACAATTTCAAAAGCCGTTCGTTCGAGGTTCTGCGTCGATTTCAACTTGCGAATTTCAATTTCCGAATTTACATCATCGTCCAACGAGGAGGAAACAAAGAACACGTAAGTCCAAATGAGCCCACGAGGTCCAGCTAGCTAGCTTAGTAAGCCAGCTAGCTTGATGGCGAATTGTTTTAATACATTTTAAAAACTTTTCTTTCTGGTTTCAGTAGTTTTAGTTTATCTGCTCACTTGTGTCCCAGTTTCCAATCAGCCGTGTCAGTACATGTACCAGACCCTTTCCCCCAGTTTGTCTGTGTTCCATTGATTCCCAGCCACCAGGACCAGGACCAGGACCAGGACCAGGACCTTTATCTGTCATATTCGTCTATACATCCTCCATCTTTTTCATCTGTCTGGATTGTCTGTATTTTGGTCCATTACTATTATATCTGATATTTCTGGATTCATATTCCTGCTGCATTAATGTGTATGTTGCATTGTAACTGCTTCATATCCTGTTGGCTGATTTAATCTCAATTTATGCATCATCTTCTAAAAGATCATCATATTTGTAGCGTCCTGTGAGAACCTCGTCTCTCTAAAGCAACCCTGTCTCCTAAAAATGACATTCCCCCAAAACTAAAATGCCTTCTCATTTACGTTTGAATAGAAGCATATTTTCTCCCTTTTCTCCCTGATTACGTTTGTGTTTGACGTTTCTAATCAACATTTTAACACTAACCTTTTTCCCCCCCATCATCACCGCCTCTCCTTCGCACTGCTTTGAAGCCGAGCATTGAGGCCGATTACGCAATTTTCCGTGAAAGGAATTGATGAAAATAAAAATGTCCAACTTTTATATTTATATATATATATATATTTATATATATATATAAATATATATATACATAAATATACATGTTATTGTATTATTCCGAGTTCCAGCGAAACTCAGGTGAGTCATCAACGTCATTCATCGGAGGTGAGTCATGGGGGGGGGGGGGCGTCGCGCCATATTTGGATTCAACACGCTCGCGCTCACAAGGAGCACGCAGGCGCGCGCTCACAGTCACCGAGGAGGGCGTGAGATGAGGAGGAAGAGGAAGTTTTTGGGAGTAGAAAAAAAAAGGAAGGAGTCCTGAGAAGAAAGTGAAGAACTCTGCGTTCTGAGCGGCGAGTTAGTTCTGTTGTTCAGCTCCACGCGCACACCGAAGGGAGCTCCTTCACCTGTTTGTACCTGTTCGAGGTTAAAAGAGGCGGAAACGTCGCGCGCACCGTCCGACAGGTGAGTCTGTGTTCCTCATGAAGTCCTGACGCGTCGAAGCACGAGCGCGGAAAGTTTTATAGAAGTTAAGAGAGAAACACATTCAGTCTGTAGAACGGCAGGTAATCAATCAATCCATCGATTATCTACAGGTGTTCATGAGGTAGATATGATCTACAGGTGTTCATGAGGTAGATATGATCTACAGGTGTTCATGAGGTAGATATGATCTACAGGTATTCATGAGATATTATTTAAAACATTCACAGCCTCCAGTTTCGCTCTCGTTAGGATCCATTATGTTACTTTTATTTAAATATATAATAGCTGGTCCATTAACAAGGTTAATCCATTTCCTACAATCATTTAAAGTTATTAAATTTGGTAAATAGTTATACTTCTATGTATATTGATATATGTGTGTGTGTGTGTGTGTGTGTGTGTGTGTGTGTGTGTGTATTTATAATCAGAATAATTGGCGTTGACTTAATTAATTGCCAAAATGTTTCAGCAATAGATTTAAGTACCAAATATATAAATATAAATAAATATATTTATCACAAATATCTGGTCGTTCACGCTTTGCTGCTTTTCTCTGTTTTTTCTATCGCGTTACATTTTTTTGGTAAAAACAAATAATAAATAAACGTCAACATAGACGGACATTTTTCCTTATTATCTGATACTTAATGGATGAAATGAATCATTTGAATGAGTTGATAATGAAGCAGAGCTTCCTTCACATGACCGTCCGTCCGTCTCGTGTTGCTGAATGCAGTTTGTGATTTTGGGCTGAATTGAGTTCTCGTGGTCTGTAACTTCGTTAGACTGGACGTCTGTTATTCTGTAAACAGGAAGACGGTTTATTCACAAAAATATGTTCGTCTTCATCTCGTGACGCTGATAAACGTGTCACTTTATTTAAGAAGCAACAAAATACAATTTCTATCTTTCACAAAGATATTTATGTCAAAATAATGGTGAAACGTGTGTCAGATTGTTATTTTTCTTTACTTATTCCTGTTAGTTAAATAATAAATGTGCTCATTTTATACTTTATTGTGTTGAGACAAAATGTAAAAAAAATATGTGAGATGTTTGGCTCATTTATTTTGCTTTTTTAAAGATTTATTTTTTTTTTACATAAAAATCATTTTTACATCCTTCAAAGACGGTTTAGGAAAAATAAAATAAATATTTTGTTAATCCATTTTTATTATCAAGCAAAAAATTATTTGTCCTTTTATTTAGGTTATAAATCTGTTGGTCAATTAATAATATAATAAAGTAATATATAATATAAAGAGCTTTAGTGGTGATTAAAACAAATGAAAGAGAACAATATGAACAAGATTTAGACTTTAAATAACAACAGTTGTGTAATAATGTTCAGTTAGTTTGTGTTAAACAACAACATGAGTTGTGATGTAACAGACGTCTATGAGCTCACATTCACTTCGGTGTGACGTGTTGTGTGTGAAGCAGCAGATTAAGAAGCATTTAGCAGGAGAGACACAGAACACTGAAGCTCAATAAAAACCCCAAATACTCAGTTTACTCATCAAACAGGGACTTTGTTTGAGGGACTACTTTCAGCGGCGGATTAATCCACATTTGGCGCCCTGGTGAGTGATTTGTATGTGGGATAAACTGCAGTGTGTGTGTGTGTGTGTGTGCGTGAGTGTAAAGATGGAATGCTCACCAGGAAGTAACGTTCATGGAGGAACATAAACTTTGAATGTTACAACATTTTAAAGAATCTTCTCATTAATTCTGGATATAAATTATAATTTGTATGTATCTTGTTCCTGAGTCAGGAGTTTACTAAACGTGACACAGTATTGATCACATGTGAAGTTAAAGTGTTACTCTGCTTTGTTGTCATTAAATCGTTCAGACTCTTGATTTATAGTTTCATCTCCTCAAACAGCTGCTCACTGAAGTTTTATATCAAACAGGAGGAAGTAGAACATTTAGCAGAAAAGGTCTTTTTCCAAACCAGTTCATGTCCTTTAATTTATTTATTTGTATTGCTCATGAGTTAAACTTTTAGTTTTGCAAGAGAGAGTTCTTACTCAGTCACATGTTCTGAGCTTAAAGGTGGTTTCAGCGTTCAGGTTCCTGTGAGACGATGACGTCATCGATGCCGTCTGACTCGTTCTCTACCAGAAGTCGTGTGTGTGTGTGTGTGTGTGTGTGTGTGTGTGTGTGTGTGTGTGTGTGTGTGTGTGTGTGTGTGTGTGTGTGTGTGTGTGCGTGTGCGTGTGCGTGTGTGTGTGTGTACGTACTTAAGGTGTGTCTGTCACACTGGGAGTGCCGCCCTCCGGTTACCTGCAGTCAAACAGTCAAGATTCATTCACTCAACAGGTGTGTGTGTGTGTGTGTGTGTGTGTGTGTATTTATGTAGATGTGTGTGTCGCAAGTCAGTCTCCCACCTGAACTCGATATGCAGAGATGAGGAGAATTCCTGCAAACAAACCTCAGTAGAGTTCAGTAGTCTGCTGTTCAGACCTCCATGAGGTTTGGTGACGTCTGATGACTAAGACGGTGACGCAGGTCACAGAGAGAATGTTGGTTCATTAAAGAAGTTCATTTAACCGGAAACAGAATGATTGTGACTCGTCTCTGTTTGCTGAGAAGTAAAAACAGAATGCGTTGTTTGTTTTCAGGCTTGTGTGACCTCACCAGATATCGATCGCTGGATTCTTGATCAAACCTGAACCCGGAGCAGTCGAGGCCTGATAAAGGAATATCTGTGACACTAAAAACCTCCAGAGGAAACTAAAAGCTTTGGTTGTGTAATCAGCTGACACGTTACGACGACTGTGATTGGTCGGTGAACCGGGGAAAAATCCTCCTTATTGGTTAAGACGATCGTTTAAAGGTCGACCCAAATGGCAGCGTCGGAACTGATCCAGGAAGACGAGGACGTCCGCCCCCACGTGGAAGTTAACGTGACCACCGCGAATCCCGACACTCCTCCCCATCCTCCGAGGGTCGCCAACGGGAACCCGACCCGCCACGCCTCCTCGCCGCCAACGCCGCCTTTACCGCCGCCGCCGCCCGCGGCCGAAAAGCAGCCGGAGTGCAGCAAACTGAGCAGCCTGTTCAAACAGAACCAGCTGATCAACTCCCTGAGCAGCGGGCTGAGGCGCCACTGCGACTACGTGAAGATCGCCGTGCCGGACGAGCGGGCCAACCACCTCCCCGCAGAGTGGTGGAAGACCGCCGTGGCCTTCCTCTACGCGCTGTTCATCCTGGTCTTCACCACCGTCATCATCACCGTGGTCCACGAGAGGGTGCCGGACAAGTCGGTGAGCCCGCCGCTGCCGGACAAGTTCTTCGACTACGTGGACCGCGTGCCCTGGGCCTTCACCGTCACCGAGGTCAACGGGCTCATCCTGTGCGGACTCTGGCTCGTCCAGCTGATCTTCCTCAAGCACAAGTCAGTACGACCGGCAGCAGCCGGACCACATGCGTTACCTCGTAGTACTGATCAGAGACCGGGTTTAATAAACAGAGTGAGACTAGTGCGTTACTGTTGATCGGACTGAAGATAGTCCTTACTTTCTTCTTCTATGAATCGGTTAATTGTTTAGTCCAGGGGTCTCTAATAGGGGGACCGCGGTCCGGGTCCAGACCCAGTCCCGAACCTAAAACCGATAGATAATTGAGAATTATTAACAGGGATGCTATTCTTATTATTATCACAAACTTATTATTATTAGTATGATTATTGTTATTGTTATTAGTTTTTTCTTAGTGTCTTCTTATTCAAGCTGTCTGATTATATTGTATAAATATTAAAGCACTGACGGTGAGTCCTTCTGCAGCACAGAGGGAAATATAAAACTTTTATTTTTAATATTTGGTTAATGTGAACCTCTTCCTCTCTCTGCAGAGCTATCATAGGCCGTCGGTGTTTCTTCCTCATCGGGACTCTCTACATGTATCGCTGCGTCACCATGTACCTCACCACCCTGCCGGTGCCGGGGAAACACATGGTCTGTGCTCCAAAGGTACGGATACGCACCAAATACTGAGATTTACTGCATATTTACCTGTTTTCTTGAACGCATCACGAGTAAATGTTTGTTCTGGGTCGTCTCTGTGCAGCTGTACAACGACTCCACGGGGAAAATCTGGAGGATTTTGAGTCTGATCTCAGGAGGAGGTAACAAAACCCTGAACATTTAGCCACATTTTATAGTATGAAAACAGAAATCCTGCTCTGTGATTGGCTGGCAAATTGTAGCTACATTATACAATTGAAAATGTGAATTAGAAATTCATTTTGGGTGAAAATCACAGCTTTAAACAAAAAGCATCCGTACTTTTGGGTTGTACAGGCCGCAAACTATCAAGTGAAAGCTAGCTTGTGAAATAGCCGCGGCTTCAAGAGTTAAGTGTTGAAAGAAATTCCATTTTGTACATTCAGCTTGTTATTCCACATAATTTAATCAATTCACGATGGAGAAAAAAACAGCAAAATTCCTGCTAAAATAAGCTAGTTTAGCATAAAGGTAGCCAGCTAACAACAATGGTTGTCAGGTTAGTACAAAGGTAGCTAGCTCAGCATACAGGTAGCTAGCTTAGCATGAATGTAGTTAGCTGAGTATAATGGTAACTGGCATAAGGGTTGTTGGCTTAGCATAAAAGTAGCTTTCTCAAATCTAAGCAAAAAGGTAGCTAGCTTAGCATAGAGATAGCTAGCTTAGCATAAGGTAACTTTAAATCAAATCCTTTTAGGCTTTCCAGTTTTAACTCCGGCTCCTCCTCTCTGGGACTCACCGCTCCGTGTTTGTGTTCAGGTTTGTCTCTGACCGGATCTCACCTGATGTGTGGCGACTTCCTGTACAGCGGTCACACCGTCATGTTGACGCTCTCCTACCTCTTCATCAAGGAGTGTGAGTACTCATCCTCATTTATTTATTATATATATATATATATATATATATATATATATATATATATATATACTGTATGTATGTTTGTTTTGTTAATAACTGGCATTTTTTGTTACAAAGCAGGTTGATTCATTTAATTCCAGGGTTTATTCGATTGGTTATTTATGGAAAAATGTATTTCAATTAAATTTTATTGATTTTAATTAGACATTTTAAACACAAAAAAATATTTTTTACTAACTTTTCTGAATATTTCCTCTAAATCTTTGTTGGATCTTAAACATTTAAAAAATACAAAAAAGTCTATAAATTCTGAGCATTTGACAATAAAGTCGAATGTAAAAAAAAAAAGATCTTATTCATAATGGTAAACATGACTTCTTGTAACATTTTTATTTTCTTTTTTTAATTAAGACAAGTTTATTTTTTTGCACCTTTTTGATAAAAAGTCCATTCAATGTGTTTTACACAAGACATAAAAAGCCTTAAGAACAGAAACACATGGTGACATAAAAAGACGTAAATAGGATTTAACAGAGTAAGATGAGATGGAAGACAAAAATAGAATGAAACTGTAGAAGAAAATTAAAGCTATGAACAGAATATCCCAAATGAATTGAAGATGTTATGACTAATATTTCATTGCAAACAATAAGGGAATAAAATGAGATTTATGTCTTTAATATTTAATTTAAAGTCCCTTAAACTTAATAACTGAGATATGACTTTGTTTTATTGATTCACACACATGTAGAAATATGTATTCATATGGACGCAGACTAACACATTTAGTTATTTATGAATATTATATATAATGTTGTTTTTATACCTATATGTGTGTGTCAGACTCCCCCCGGTGGATGTGGTGGTATCGCTGGTTCTGCTGGTTGCTCAGCGCCTCAGGAGTCGTCTGCATCCTCGTCGCCCACGAGCACTACAGCATCGACGTGTTGATCGGATACATCGCCACCACCAGGACCTTCTGGTGGTACCACACCATGGCCAACACGCATGTAGGTGCAGCTAGTAGAGCTAGTAACGTTAGCAGCACCGCTAACGGCTGACCAATGGAGGTTCACTTCAGTGACATCATGATGCCTTCAGGCTCTGCTCAGTGAACATGAGGACTGGCTGAAGCTACATTATAACGTTATCATGATGTGTTCACATGTAGTCTGTAAAATGTAGTTTTGGTGATGAACTTGAATAAATCCAGTAGTTTGAAGGAGATGTTTTCACATGAATATAAAATAGATATTAGAGATGAATTATGAGATGTTTAACTTCCTAACACGATCTCTAAGCTCATTATTATAGAACTATATATGACTTAAACAAAGTAAAAGGATAATATTTAGAGTTGTTTAATGGTTTTACTGAGTTAGTCTGCAGATTGTTCTCCCCCCATACTTTGTTTTGTCCATAAAATATAAGATTAAACCCAAAGTGACTCGTTCCAATTGGTGTTATCCAACCAAAATATATTCCTTTAATTATCATTTATGATCTGAAAGCACCAAATAGTCACATTTGAGGAAAAAAAACGATGAATCGGTTATCGGTTTACTCATTTCTTTTTTGTGTGTATTTCTTTCTCAGGAGCTGCGTCAAGCTTCCAACAACTACCTGTCGAGGACGTGGTGGAACCCCGTCTTCAACTTCCTGGAGAGGAACGTCCAGACGACGGTTCCCATCGTGTTCTCGTGGCCGGTGGCGCTGCCTTCGTCCTGCAGGCAGCGGTACAGGATGGTGGAGGGGGGGAGGGACGAGTAACGGAGGAGGGCCGAGTCCTGAATGATAGTTTATTTATTTGAAAACAGCATTTCCAGCTCCACGAGGAGGAGGAGGAGGAGGAGGAGGAGGAGGAGGAGGAAGAAGAAGAAGAGACGTTTACATTATCGTGATCTCCTGCTATTTATTTATCGAGTTTAATAATTCATCATGTCACATGAATCTGGACTGACGAGTTGTGTTTGATACAGTTTGAGCATTTCAATTAAAAACATTTTTATAAGAAATGCATTAAATGAGGAAAAGGAAACATCTTCAGATTGTGAGGGAGTTCAAGACTTTATCGTGGCATTCGTTTGGTTATACTCGCCGTGCTTCTTTCGTGTCTTAGCTGCACTTGTATTTTTTATCCTTGCATCCTTGCATTAACATCTTGATCTCATTTAAGGTTTAAATACGCTCCAAGTGTCAGTAAACCCAAACGACCATCCTGCAAGCTGCCGTAATAAGAGTTAAAATTCAAGCTGCAGCTTCTAAAAATGGACTTCGGTTGTAGATCCTGCTGCTCAAACGCCAACAGATCCACCAGCTGAAGAGGCGAAAAGCAGCTTTTCATTAGTTTGCTTTGTAACAGCTCGTATGTGTAGACAAGCAGTTGCGATACCGGTGGTGTTCACATATTTGCCCGTAAATTGTGTGAATCCGGAGGATTAAAACGTTCAACAACTGTTCAAACAACCCGAATATCTTCCAGGAGAACAGAATTCAAGCAGGAGGATGAAGCAGAAAATAAGTAGTTTCTCTATGACTATGTTTACTTGCACACTAATATGCCACTATTATTATTAACAATATGACAATGTTCTGAATTTGTAAATGTCATATTCTTATTTTGAATGGAGCGGTTTCTGATTAGAACGTGAGCGATGATACTCAGCTGTTCAAAGCATTCTGACATTCGTCACGTTAGAACGTTAGCTTCGTGGGAATGTTGCCTTTTTTCGTAATATTGACCAAAAAAACTGAATATTTTGAGATGGTTAACATGTTCACTGGGTTTTCTTTCCATCGCCTGATTAGGACTGGGTTTCACAAATACACAAAATGTTTCTGCTTTTTCTGTTTTTCTCCTTTACTCAAATGTTAAATGTTGCTAAACACGAGAACTCGTCCAAATGAAACGCCCCAAAGCCGACAGAATTGTGATTTAAACCGTCTGACTACAAGAATGAAACCAGACTTTCATTGTGTACCCAATCGGGTCGATACCATTCAAAGTTTATACCCAGCTTGAAAAACTCAATGACAAAGGACTTCATCTTGTTAGCATGCTAACAGGCGGCGACAGGAGAATTTATTTACAGAACGGATGATTGGCATCGAAGGAGCAGTCGATCCATGATTCCTCTTTTTGGTGGAGAACGTGAATTTATCTTTAGCTTTGAAGCTAAATGTGGCTGCCGATTTAAAAAACAAAACTCAAAACATCTGTGGCTTTGATTCCTGCTGTCAACAAGAAAAATGTCCTCGAAAACAAAATTCTGTTGCATTGTCAAATAACAAATAGATGTTTTCTTAAATTGTGGACTTTTCTTTACCAGAAAACTGGCCTTGCTGTGGAGGGGAAGCTTGTGGTATTGAAATGTGTTCAGTTAGCAACATGCTAGTGCCAACGATGCTAAAAACAAAAACAAGTTCAGCTCACATGGAGGTCAAAAGTACCACGTTCTGAGTATATGTCATGAGTATTGTTGTAAATGTCTTCCTGTACTTGTTGTTGAAGTTATATTTACAAGTCAAAATGTGTAAAGTATTGAGACGCTGAGCTCAGTGGTATTTGTTGTTATTTCATCACGGTTCTCGATGTTAAAATGAATCTTGAAACAACAACTTCTACCAACCGGTGGAACCGCTGCTGATTTAAAGTTGGATTCATGAAGGTCGTCCTTCCATAAAAGTTACTTTCATCAAAGTGTTACCTGATGTTTCTGCTTCTCACAGTTCATCGTACGTGGACTTGAACAAAGTGTCACAGTCAGTTTGCTTTGATAATAAAAAGATTTATTTTCATTTCCAAGCGTTGGTATTGATGATTGATTGTTAGTGAAGCTGCTGGTTTTCAGATTATCTCCTCAGGATGAATTTTAAGATTTTTGGTGATCCTTTAACTTTCCATCAGATTAAAACTTAAACATGTTAATATATATACTTTGCTTTGAGATCGAGTATATGCAGACGACAAAACCCACCTGTGTGTTTGTGTGTTTTGTTTGTGTGTTTGTTTGTTTGTTTGTTTTCAGGGGTCTCATCCAGCACTCAGAGTCCAGCTGCAGGAAAAAGAACATGATTTTATAAATAAAACATTAAAGTGGTGAACATATCGATAATTATAATGCAGTAATAATTTATAGTAGCAATGGTGGTAGTAGAAATTGAAGTGATAGTAGTAATAATGGTGGTGCATGAAGATAAAGAAGTCTTTTAATCTGACCTGGGGAAGCTTCCTGTGGTCTGCTGGCTCGTCTTCCGTTTCTTTTTACCCTTTTAAGAGAGGAAGAAGAAGAAACTGAAGCTCTCTGCAGGACACACACACACACACACACACAGTATATCCTTGGAGGTGAATATGCAGGACATACGTAGTTGTCCCGGGCGGACCATCCAGGGTACAGCTGCATGTGGAGCAGTCGCTCCTTCTGGGCCAGATCGTAGTATTTAGACTGTTCAGAGCGCGACAGAGCGTGCCACTGAGAGACAGACAGGTATTATTATTATTACTCTCACATACACGTCCTCCCTTTAGCCTTCACAGGTATGTAACGTCTGTAAAACATGGTTTAAAAAGAATGGTCCAAACTGAAGCAGTAGAAGTGGTATTAGTACTATTAGATGTAGTAGCTTTAGTAGTAGTAGTGGTAATGAAAAGGTAGTAGTATTATAAATGGAATTAATAGTAATAGTAATACAAATTGAAGTACTAGTAGTAGCTGTCGTACAAGTAGCAGTGCTAGTAGCAGTACTAGTAGTGGTTGTAGTAGCAGTGCTAGTAGCAGTACTAGTAGTGGTTGTAGTAGCAGTACTAGTAGCAGTACTAGTAGTGGTGCTAGTGGGCTCACTGTCTCACCCTGCGTCCTAGGATGCGGTTAATGGCGGCGCTCTCTCTCTCTCGTCCCTCCTGAAGCACTTTGTGTCTCGTCTCCTTCATGTAGAGCATGAAGGCATTCAGAGGCTTCTTCACCACCTGTCTGCTGCTGAGGGAGACAGACAGACAGACAGGGAGGGAGAGAGAGAGAGAGAGACAGAGAGGGAGAGACAGGGAGGGAGAGAGAGGGAGGGAGAGAGAGAGACAGGGAGAGAGAGAGACAGAGAGAGAGAGAGAGAGAGAGACATCCATTGCCTGCATCAAATACAACATCAAATACTACATCAAATACTACAGTACTACTGCACAAACAAGCTACCAAAGCAATACTTATGGCGCTGCAGAAAGAACTCCATTAGTAGAAGTAGTTGTTATAAAAGTTGTTGTACAAGTACAAGTAACAGTACTGAAGTAGTACTAACTACGAAAGTGGTATTAGTTACCAAGAACTACTATTAGAGTAGTAGCAGTAGTAGTTCGTCGTAGTATCAGTAGAATACTGTAGTAGTAGCTACTGTAGTAATATACCGTACTACTACAGTACTGTTACTGCTATGTAAGTATAAACTACTACTGCAGTCGTTGTAGTAGTAGTAGTAGTAGTAGTAGTAGTAGTAGCCATTAGAGCTGTGATACTTGTACTTGAACTATTCTCTGCTGCAGTGGAGGAAGTAACAGTACAAGAGTTTTCAGTGTTGGGTATTCACGGTACTAGAAGTAGTACTATTACTAGTAGCTGCAGTACATTCAATATTCTAGTATATTAATAAAACACGTGAAGTCGTTCAGATTTACTTGAAAAAACACTTCACAAACTCACCCGGTGGAACCGTTGCCGCGGTAACATGGGCGTGCCCCGGAGTGGGCGTCGGCCTGTTGGGCAGCAGAGGCACCGATTGGCCGGCTGTATGGGAAGGAAGGAGGGACGTGTCTGTCACTGTAGAGGAGGAGAGGGACGAGAGGATGGACGGACGTCTGCAGAGAGAATTATTCAAATTTAAAATTAATTTTAAAAAATTTTAAAATTTGAAGTTATACAGTAGGAACACAATCTTCTCCGCGAATCGCCACCTTAACGTGGGGGAGGAGTCTGAGTGGCTCAGTGATCCTGGGAGCTATGTTGTCCGGGGCAGTAGTGGTAGTAGCAAGAGAAGTAACAGCAGTATCAGTTGTAGTGGTAGTTATACTGGTAGAAGTACATACAAAGTACTTGATGTAACAGAAAGAGACAGCAGCTTGTAGCTTACATCTGTTTTCCCTCTCAGCTGTGTTGTTCTCACTCTAACAGTGTTGGATGGGTAACATACTGACAAAGGGGCAACATTACTCTACAGTATGGTCAACATTACACACACACACACTCACACACTCTCACGCACACACACACACACATTCACACAGCCTGGGGTTAGAGCACCACACAGACTATCTGAGATTTACATTTAACGCTGATAGTGTTGGAAGAGGATCTTATTGGCTTCTGGGGATGGTTTGACCACCCACACACACACACACACACACACACACACATAAAGTAGTCCACTCACATTAGTAGCAATCTGAGTGTGTGGCGTGTGGGTTCGCCCCCCGTTGGTCAGATTCGGGTACTGCTGTTGAGCTGGACTCCAGTCAAACACCTGAAGTTTACCTGAAGCACGACCGATAAACAAGAAACCAATTAAATATATATGTGTGTGTGTGTGTGTGTGTGTGTGTGTGTGTGGTACTATCTGATTGTTTTACCCACCACAGGTCGGACCTGCAGGGTTCTGATTCATTCTGCTCATCAGTCCGATCTCCTGAAACAAGTTCAATAATAGAATTCAGTTGATCAGATAGAAATGTCACCTGACTGGATAATAAAACAACGAGTCGATTAATAAACAGGGTTGTGTTCCGGAGTGAAATAACGAGTATTGTAACGTTAATAATCATGTAATTGTAGAAAAGAAGAGAAAGAAAGCTTTACGATATTAAAATATCAGACAATTTATACAATAGTTAAACGATGTAAGTACATTTATAAACAAGGATGTAAAAACAGCTATTACAAAAATACAACCAAATGTAACAAAATAAAAATGGTTTAAAAAAACAATAATACAAAATAACCTAGTTTACACAGTGTAATATTAATATATTAACTTATTTATAATTGTTGTATTAATCATATTAATTTATTAAGGGTTTTATACAAAGAAGAAAAGCTGTTTCTAACAAATAATAATTCATTCTTACCTCGTCCATCTCTTGACTTGAGTCAGTAACAACTAGTGATTTATTAATAATAATATTAATAGTTTAAAGTTAAGCAGGAGACGAGTGGAGGATCGTCAGACTCTACAGACTGGTGGGATTAAATCATGTTTGTGATGTTTATGAACACCCAACCCCCGATAAACCCCCAACACACACACACACACACACACACACACACACACACTCACTGTCAGTCATGTTTTGCCTCAGGTTTGCTGTTGCTCATATTCTTCTTGCACACTCAGTAGAAGTACTATTACAATACTATAAATACAAGTAAAGTATTGCATTCAAAAGTAAAAGTACAGAAGTATTATGAGCAATATGTGTGTTTTTCCCTTATGACTGATATCTGATTATATGTGACATTAATAGAGAGTTAATATTGAAGCATCACTAATCCGGGTGCAGCTACTTTACTTACTTTATATACAGTCAGAAGGTGGTTCTCAACCTCGGGGTCGGGCCCCTCCGGAGGGCCACCAGATACATCTGATGGGTCCGGAGATCATTATTGGAAGAGAATAAGAACTAAGTTCTGATACATATTTCTGTTTTACTCTATAAAAACAATCATTAATAAATGGTAAATTGACAGTTAATTAAACTTTCGTTTCAAAGCGATTTCTCTATTAACAAACAATGAAATGATCATTCATAATGTTTGCTATTTATTAGTTATGCTATAACTTATTCACCACATTACATTTCATATACTTTATTAAGTATTTGTGAACATGTACCAAATGACTGTTAAAGACATCAGTGAAACATCTTTAAACATGATATATTTGTAACATTGTTAATGGTTAATAACTGGTGCGTAAAGCTTCTAAACATATTATTGAGATCTTTAAAACTTTGGAAAGCATCTATGAACATTATTCTGATCGGTAATAGTTTGTCAATTGTTTTATCCCCTTACAATGGGGGATACAATAATAAGCTAACACACTTAATAAAAAATACAAACGAATAAACAAACCCAAGGACGTTGTCCTCCATGATGTGACTCTAAAGAAAGTTAAAGCTGCATTCATACCTTTGTAGTTCACATGTTACAGATCAACATGATGAGTCAACAGAAGTCTTTGAGTTTGACTCACCTGATGAATGTAAGTCCACCAACTCCTGAGGCAAATATCTCTCTTTAGCTGCTAAATATTTATATATATATGTTCACCAGCTAGTCTTTAACTGTTTGTCTGCTGTTTGCTGATGAGCAGGTAGTGTGCTGTAGCTTTTCACAGCTTCTTTTCTGAAATGTGTTGCACTGACTTAGCGCCCAAAAAACTCACAGCTTAATATTTTCCCGGCTGAATTCTGTTCGCTGTGATTCAAACATTTGTGACAGCAGTGCTGGCACATCCACAGGGACGCTCTCCTCTGACACACACAACACTGAGGGAAGCAAAAAGGGGAAAAGGTCAGAGTGCAAACAGGGTGTTTTCTGTTTCTAGCTGCTTAGAATGGAAGAGCTTCATGTGTGCGCCAAGAAGATGTGATCGTCACCAGCTGATGTTTGCTTTCAGGTTTCCCATCAGCGTGGACAGCTGAACAGCTGTGCTGCAGGTGGACCAGTCTGTTTCATGATAACGCACGCTTATTAATTTCCTGCAATAAACACTTCAGCATTCATGCTCCAGCGTCTCCTTTTGTTTCTGCAGTGTCAGATTTCCAATTGTATCAAGTTGAATGTTTTAACCAACATCAGTCCCGCTCACAATTCAAAATGTTAATAAATGCTATTTCCTCTCGCTTGCGTAATGTTTGCTGAAAAACTAAAGTGGAAATTACGGGTCCTTTTATGAAGTTCAAGTTACTTACTTGTGAGGAGGATGTTGAGCTCTGCAGTGTGTTCCAGTAAAGCTGCACAGTAACGACTAATTATAACAATGAAGGGATTCTCTATAGTGTGTTATCTTGTAGATGATTAACTCCTTTATTGTGGTGTAGCTTCAGCACCTGCATGTGTTAGAAACCATTTTAACAATAGTTCATACTGCTTCAACATGCTGAATAATTTTACATTGTAGGGTCAATGAAGATGATGATAATAACAATAATAATAAAATTATAACTTTATTTAAATATTGCACCTTTAAAAACAGAGTTAACAAAGTGCTTTGACAGACAAAGCAGCAAAAGTAAAGTAATAATAATAACAGAAAGCTCAGTGAGACAAATAAACTAAGAAATACATAAATAAATAAAATAAAATAAGTCATATAAATCAACAAATAAAAATAAAACAGAAAAGCGACGACATCACATAAAAGCCAGTCTGTAAAAATGTTTTTTAAGAAGTGATTTAAAAGAGATGATAATACACTAATAATTTGTACTAATGAGTCGTGTCCATCCATTAAGTCAAAAGCCCCCCAAAGAACTGGAGCACTGTGGGGAAAGTACAAGAAGCTGGACCTGGAACACTCAAGTGGTCTCTGCTGCAGTTTGTCTTTCCGTGCGTTTGGTAAACAGGAAGGTCAAAGAGTGAGAAACGTCACAAAGAGAGAGAGCGACAATAACTCTGCCTCTCAGTGTGAAGCTCTTAGTGTCCGTATATACTGTAGGCTAAAGATTCTTCTATCTGTTCACTGTAGTTACTTCATTTGAGTTTAGATTTTCTGTGATCTTGTTTAATCTTCAGATCTCCAGGATGGTTCAAGTCCTGACTTCAGACCTCAGAGATTTGCTTTTTTGTCACACTGTGATTTTCCTTCTTCTGGTACTTTCTTCTGCAGGTAAGATATTCTCACACACAATTTAATTGTTAATTTATCCAGCTATTCATTCATTAATTATCAATACATTTATATATATACACGACAATGTCTTTTCAAAATAAACCTCCCTCTTCACAGGCAAATACTTAGTTAGGTTTAATTAAAGATGATGAAATACTCAGTTAGGTTTAATAAAGATGAAATACTTAGTTAGGTTTAATTAAAGATGAAATACTTAGTTAGGTTTAATAAAGATGAAATACTTAGTTAGGTTTAATAAAGATGAAATACTTAGTTAGGTTTAATTAAAGATGATGAAATACTTAGTTAGGTTTAATTAAAGATGATGAAATACTTAGTTAGGTTTAATTAAAGATGAAATACTTAGTTAGGTTTAATTAAAGATGATGAAATACTTAGTTAGGTTTAATTAAAGATGATGAAATACTTAGTTAGGTTTAATAAAGATGAAATACTAAGTTAGGTTTAATTAAAGATGAAATACTTAGTTAGGTTTAATAAAGATGAAATACTTAGTTAGGTTTAATTAAAGATGATGAAATACTTAGTTAGGTTTAATTAAAGATGAAATACTTAGTTAGGTTTAATAAAGATGAAATACTTAGTTAGGTTTAATTAAAGATGATGAAATACTAAGTTAGGTTTAATAAAGATGAAATACTTAGTTAGGTTTAATTAAAGATGAAATACTTAGTTAGGTTTAATAAAGATGAAATACTTAGTTAGGTTTAATTAAAGATGATGAAATACTTAGTTAGGTTTAATTAAAGATGATGAAATACTTAGTTAGGTTTAATTAAAGATGAAATACTTAGTTAGGTTTAATAAAGATGAAATACTTAGTTGGGTTTAATTAAAGATGAAATACTTAGTTAGGTTTAATTAAAGATGAAATACTTAGTTAGGTTTAATTAAAGATGAAATACTAAGTTAGGTTTAATTAAAGATCATGGTTTAGGTTAAAATAACTACGAGATCGCCGTTACTGAAGTACACAAGTTACGTGATAAATAAATGACATGGGGAAGTTTTTATGACCCTGAGAAGATCTGAGCTTGAATACAAGTACAAGCGAGTGGTGAAAAGGCGTTGGAAAGGCTGCCAAAGCCTTGGCTGAGAAGTTACCTCACACTAACTGTGTCCCACCTGAGTGGTGGAGGTGTTCCAGGGGGCGGGACCAAAAACAGCATCCCTACCTTAAAAAGTGCTCCTCCTCTTCCCCACAACTTTAACAAAGCTCTGGAACTTGGGCGTCATCTGGTGGTGGATTTGGTCAATTGAGTTTGAGGGTTTAAATATTCAAACAATGAATGTGAACATTTAACAGATGGTTCATACTCACGTAATTCAGATGCTGTGAACTTTGTAAATCTAGAACTTCTAAAGGCAAACACTTTACTGCTGACTACTCAGAGTATTGCTTTAATCTTTTGAACCAAATTCAATGTATAAATGTCAAACAATTAATTGATAAATGTAAAGCAATGATACGAGTCACTGATTCTACCTGGATACATGCAATCCTTTTCATTTATACGTGGTTCATCGTTCTTTGTACTCTTGATTGTATTCTTCATTCACTCCCTTAATTTTGTTAATTTGATCGTTTATTCATTCATTTTCTGTTAAGTAGTTTAGTTAAGTTCAATAAATGTCATTTATGAAGATCTTGATCATTTGATTTGTGCGTATATGAAATAATAAGTCACTGTACACCATGACGAGAACTCCGTAGCAACCCTGAGATCGACTAAATTGATGAAAATCAAATTCTGTATTTTTTCATATTTTTCTCAAAATTTTCTCTCAAAATTTTCTCAAAATTTGTCCTGTATTTAATCTTATGTTAAATGATGTTATTGAAACCAATGGTGTCTTATGGCAAAAGCTGAGTACAATCATTCAATTCTAAATGTAGGCGTTTATGATTATTTAGTAATCAGTACATATTTTGATATTATAATTTATTGAATCTGCTACAAGCAATAACACTGCATTTAGTTATGGTCTCTTGGGTGAAAAAGCTTTTTTTTGTTAGACCCATGCTTCTAACCCTCCCACCCATCAGATATGGGTTTTTGTAGTCTTCATACTTCCTGGCTGATGATTACATATCTTACATACAAATTAATTTTGTGGAATATCTACAAATTAGTGCGCATTATTTTTCTGAAGTACAGTTTATCTGTGGTGAAGGGTTAAGTTGCGTTGATCTCTCTGAGCCGCCAGTGAAAAGACTTTTCACACTGAGGAATCATGTTTCTCCCTTAGGTCAGTCCCAGGTCATCGGTCCATCTGAGGTGACGGTGGGCAATGACATCATGGTGCCATGCCTCCTGGAACCTTCCGAGGACGCTGACTTTGTGTTCCTGGAGCTGTCGAGACCTGACCCGAGAAACATTTCACTGACACTTGACGATGACGGCACATACAGGCGCTGTATTACGAGCAGTTCACTAGTACTTCTGTTTGTAAGTAGAAAACACTGCACACCTAAACGTGTATTGAAGCAACTTTTGTTTATATCACATCAACATAAATACTATGCTGTTTTGTGTTTTATCATTTCAGATGATATCCCGCGTGGTGCTCCTGTTCATGTGATTGTTCTCATATTTATTGACTAGATTGTTGCTCTTGTTTTTTAAGTAAACCTTTGGTATTGGAGATTATCATCCGTAGAGATGTCTGTCGTCTCTCTAATATAATGACACTAGTTGACACTCGGTTTTTGGTTCCTAAAGCGCCCAAAAAATATATTTTAAAAACTCAACGTTAACATCTCACGTTACAGTCATTTTTATCCAAAGCGACTTACAATTCAGATTCTATCACATTTCTACTCCGTAGGAACAGCTACAGGAGCAATTTTGGGGTTAAGTGTCTTGCTCAAGGACACTTCGACATGCGGCTAGCATAGCCGGGGATCGAACCACCGATCCTCTGACTGAAGGACGGCCCTGCTCTCCACTTAGCCACAGTCACCTCTCTCTTGAAGTTGATCCACAGACCTCGTTGTGAGCAGTTTTATGTCGGAACTATTTTCTATCTACCGAACTAAAATTATAAATAATAAATAAACAGCTCAGTCAGTGCTACTCGGCAACTGAAACCAACGCACGTTAACGTCAGCCACACTCTTTACCTACAACTCACTAAATGGTTGTGTTGCCTAAACATTTTGTGAAGACCGACGTTTCTTTTCTTTTATTTATTTGAAGTTATTTATCTTATTTTACTTGATTTTTATTCCCTCATCCTTCTGTTTTAATGTTGTTCTGGAGAATTTTTGCCTCATATAAAACATTATGAAATTGTCTGTTGTGTGTTTAAATATATAAATACAATTTGCTTTGCTTCTCCTGCTCACTTATAAACCAGAACAATAACTCTAGTGGTGTTTAAAGGATTTCACCGTGTACTCGATGACAGCTTTAAATGTGAAAAACAGCCAGGAGACACTTCAGAAAGACACTAATGAAAGATGAATTCATGTGATTACACAAACATCTTCTAGGATACATTGAAGTTTGCAAACTGCGCAGTTTATATACTGTCCCCACCCAAAAGGAGACAACTGGTTGAGTCTATTGAGGTGAGAAGTTATATAAAGTTCCTGAACAGTTTCAGTCGCTGTTTGGCTGTGAGCATCGTGGTCACGGCTGCAGTTTGACTTCCAGTGAACAAAGCAAGTAGATGAGATAATAAACACCGTTACACTCATAACTGTCCCTGTGAAACAAAAGCAGCCAGGAACCAAAATGAGTCTGAGGGAAGGGGACTTCAAAAAGTAACTTTAATGTCAAACAAATACATATTTTAGCAGTTAACCAAATAGTAATAAAGTTATAACTTCAGTTGTATGATATTGCTAACAAATAAACAGTAGAGAATGGGTGTAGCAGAAATCTAAGTGTTACTGAGGCTCGGTCTCAAACAAGACAAAACAGGCATCCAGCAGAAAAAGTCAAAGAAAGAGTCAAAAACAAAAGCCAAACAATGCTACACGCTCTGCACCAAAGACACAAAAACTGGTTTAAAGAATCACAGGAACTACATTTCATCAATTTTCTAGGAAATACAAAAAGTTATGCATCTGTCAAATAAAGTGTGACAAAAGTTTCAGTAACACACCAAGAAAGAAAAAACAAACACATTGATGTAGTTTCCTTTCATACAGAAGGTCTCCTATTACGCTTTATAAACACAATCAGTTTGAATATGTATTGATTAGACATTGCACTAAATGTTACATATTAAATACTAATATTTCCCCTGATGAACAGTCTTTGGTTCCTTTTTATTTCCACCATCACAGACCTACTGTTTGTTGTCATTGCTTTGAATGTTAATTAACTAATTAATTATATGTTTGGAAAAAAACTTCCCTTTCTTTTCATTTACGAAGAAAGTAGAACATATAATACAATGAAAACTGCAGCGGTTCCTACCAACACATTTAGGTAATTAATCTTTCACAAAAAAGTGAAAAGATAAATTTTTATCCTGTGTGAAATCTCATGTGTGTCTTCAGACTTCCCTGCACCGTAAATCTTGTCCCACAAACATCACATACAAATGGTTTCTCTCCTGTGTGAACTCTCATGTGTGTCTTCAGACTTCCCTGCACCGTAAATCTTTTCCCACAAACATCACATCCAAATGGTTTCTCTCCTGTGTGAACTCTCATGTGTGTCTTCAGACTTCCCTGCTCTGTAAATCTTTTCCCACAAACATCACATCCAAATGGTTGCTCTCCTGTGTGAACTCTCATGTGTTTCTTCAGATTTCCCTTCTGTGTAAATCTGTTCCCACATACATCACATCCAAATGGTTTGTCTCCTGTGTGAACTCTCATGTGTGTCTTCAGAATTCCCTGCTGTGTAAATCTTTTGCCACAAACATCACATCCAAATGGTTTGTCTCCTGTGTGATCTCTCATGTGTGTCTTCAGATGTCCCTGCACTGTAAATCTTTTCCCACAAACATCACATCCAAATGGTTTCTCTCCTGTGTGAACTCTCCTGTGACTCTTCAGATTTGCCTGCACTGTAAATCTTTTCCCACAAACATCACATCCAAATGGTTTCTCTCCTGTGTGAACTCTCATGTGTGTCTTCAGACTTCCCTGCTCTGTAAATCTTTTCCCACAAACATCACATCCAAATGGTTTCTCTCCCGTGTGAACTCTCATGTGTGTCTTCAGATAACCCTGCACTGTAAATCTTTTCCCACAAACATCACATCCAAATGGTTTCTCTCCTGTGTGAACTCTCATGTGATTCTTCAGACTTCCCTGCACTGTAAATCTTTTCCCACAAACATCACATCCAAATGGTTTCTCTCCTGTGTGAACTCTTATGTGTTCCTTCAGATTTCCCTTCTGTGTAAATCTTTTCCCACAAAAATCACATCCAAATGGTTTCCGTCCTGTTTGGACTCTTTTCTGTGAATCTACCTTTTTCTTCCTTCTCAAACATTTCTTAGGAACCAAACAGCTCGATGGCATTTTTCCATAATTACACATCATGTGTCTCTTAAGAAAGCCCTTGTAGTGAAATCTATTACTACACTTGAAGAAGCTGAAGGATTTCTTAACAGTGTTACAGACTACATCCGTTACAAATGTTTCCTTAACTTTCAGAGCATGTGGATCAGAATCTGGTGCCCTGGTCTCCTTCCAATCACTGTCACTGTCCTCAGTTTCTGATCCAGAATCTAATAAAGGCTTTTGCCAATCATCATAACTGACTTCCATCTCAGAGGAGTCAGAAACCATTTCATCATTAGCATTCAGTTGTGCATGACGATCTGGATCTAGGTTCCCGGCTGGTCCTGATCCTCCACAGTCCTCTCCATCAGTAGCTGAGCTGCTGGCTGGAGGCTCTGCCTCTCTGTTATCCTCCTTTTGGCTTTGATGAAGCTGTGAAGACTGAGGTATCTCATCATCATCTTCAATCTTCACAGGAACAGTAGTGAATAGGAACCTGGTGACATCTGCCTCCTCCAGCTCTTTGAGGTGCTCTGCCTCCAGACTGGTCCAGAGTTCACCTGGCTCCTCTTTTATGCAGAGGGGCTCTTGGTCCTCCTGCTCCTCTTTTATGTGGAGGGGCTCTTGGTCCTCCTGCTCCTCTTTTATGCGGAGGGGCTCTTGGTCCTCCTGCTCCTCTTTTATGCGGAGGGGCTCTTGGTCCTCCTGCTCCTCTTTTATGTGGAGGGGCTCTTGGTCCTCCTGCTCCTCTTTTATGTGGAGGGGCTCTTGGTCCTCCTGGTCCAGGCTGGGGCTCCACTCAGGGGGAATATCTTCTTTCATCACCAACAGCAGCTGAACATCTGCAGGGAGAACATTATGGACAACTGTGAGGTCACACGGATGTCTCTGGTATCATTACATTATGTTACTGAGATCTAGTGTCACATCATACTGATGGATACCTCAACAATACCGATACTAAATAAGTGTCGCAATACCTTGCTCTTCAAAACAACTGTCCGACACAATGCCCGCACTAAACACTGTCAATCTCACACTATTTTATTCTCACTGTAAAGAATCAAATCCAGCCTTAATCTCATTTTGTGCTTGGAACTCCTCTTGAATCCCTCTAGGCTGCACTACAGCGTCTAACTGGAGATGTTGGTCAATGTTAAGTGAAATCTGTGCTCAAAACAATGTGCAGAAAAGCATAAAAACAGATGGGACACATCCCAGTCCCTGAAGGGCCGTTCAAACACTTAGTCATAAACTATGTAGACATGATACAATCAGCATATGGAAAGTGCTACATGCTAGTGGTAATTGATCAATGTAATCCCTTGGTGGAAGCAACTCCATCAAAAAACCAAGGAGCTGAAACTGTTGTCAAGTTTCTGACAAAGGAAGTCGTCCCACAATTTAGCGTACCATCAGAAATAAGCTCAGATGATGGTTCAGCATTTGTGCAGAAAGTAGCCACGAGGATTTTACAACAGTTGAGAATCAAACAGAGGTTGGGGGCCGTGTACCACCCACAAAGTCAAGGTTTAGTGGAACAGAATAACGCAAAGTTGAATAAGATCTGTGCAAGCACGAAGCTAAACTGGGTGGATGCTTTGCCACTTGGGCTAATGAGTTATTGCATGCAAACTCACAGTAGCACGCACCTAACACCGCATGAAATGCTAACAGGTAGACCTATGGCCGCAACAAAGAGGCCCCACTTGAGCAGAACATCACACAGCCTGTGATTGGCCGATTTGAGCATGTGACACAGATCTGAATCCGGAAGAGTCGAGCGGTCTAATGGTACGTTCTTTGAGTTTATTGACAGAATTTTAAGCCTATAAAAATATCAAAAACCGTTGGGGGCGAGCCAATTTCAGTTTTGGTCAAACCCATTGGCCAAAACTGAAATTATTACTCATTCGTCATAGAAGCTGTCGAGATTCCGTTTTTTTCACAGAACGAGGAGAGACTGCTGCGAAATGGCTGCAAGGATTACATTTTTTTTTTTAAGCCAATTTTCATCCAGGAAAACATCTAAAAAGGTACAGAGCGTTTCAATTTTCATGATGATGGTGCTGAGTGTTGATCTGCGGAAGAATAATTGTAACTTTGTAACGGTTTGAAGTAGAAGAATTCGGAAGCTATGGTTCGATTCAGATTGTTGTCCTAGTGCTCGTGGATATGCGTAGTGTGTGTGTGAAAGTGCCGTAGATCGCACGTAATGGTGATAACGGTGAACATTGCTCGTCTTCTCCTGGCGAAAAATAGGTGAAATTGTGGTAGTACTTGTAGTACCTTGAAGTACTTTGTGTATATATATGTTTTTGAGTGACTAAAATAGGTTACATGGTCCATTTTATCAGAATTTCTTCGTCATGTAGGTTTTTTAAATATTTTTAATTTCATTCGTTCTCAGAAGTGATTTGTACTACATGTGTGTACTCTGATCCTCCTTTAAGGGGGATCTTGGGTGCGAGAGGTTTTAACCTGCTCCGTTCAGGTGAACACACCACTGCTTTATATCTGTTCACTGACACTCTGCATTGATATTCATTGTTACTTGAAAAGGAACAGCAGCAGTACAACTTTATTACACACTATGATGATTACACTGTAAGAAAATAAAAATACTCAATTGATCCGCGGTTCACGAGTGATCCGAACCGTGAGGGGTGATCCGTTACACCACTAGTCCCTACAGAGTGGTGTGAGCAATGCTACCAGCGGTCCAGGTCGAAAGAAGTACAACGTGGTATCACTTGAGCCATTGCACGAAAGTCCAAGACAAAACCAAGGGCGGTGCGAAGTGAGAAGAACATGACAAACAAGGTAAGCCTGGAACATGTGTTGAAACATATGGGCGTTCTGATATGGATGCTGTGAGGAAGCGTGGGGCAGGAGAGACTGTGACACCACAGAGCATGCAGGTCAGAGCCCAGACGGTGACTCAGACATCCTCAAGGAGAGCCAGAAACCATGAATCAGACGAGTACGATGCAACCACACATATTCCAACCCATGCTAGACCAGGACCTATGCAGGCATTGACAATTAAGTTCAAACCGGACGATCCAGGGTTCAGACAGTTGCGCGCTAATACACATAGAAAGAGACGACGAAGGAGAGAAACAGTATAAAGTAGAAGTGTCAAACCTGTGCAGGCATAGTCAAGGCAAGCAAGCGTTAAAGTGGGGATTGGACCAGTGTTTAATTACCATAACGGCAGGAGATCAGCTTGATGTTGAGGTCAGAACGAGCCGACTGTGGAACCCAAATCATGTCTATTATGTACATGTGGAAATAAAAAACATTGACACTTCACAAGGAGTCCGGATGACTTATGAACTAGTACGAGTGGATAATGGTGATCCTTAATACTTAAAATATATATATATATATATATATATATCGAACAAATTTCCCCTTTTGGGATTAATAAAGTGTCTTATCTGTCTCAATTCATTTTTCAGATGAAGGCTTCCCCTTTGTTTTTGTTTCTCGTCGGACATCATTTTTAACCGCACCGCTCCACAACTCGGAACTACATCTTACCAGTGTGTGTGTGTGTGTGTGTGTGTGTGTGTGTGTGACACACATTTAAAAGATGTTTTACTGGATGAAGAGGAGCAGCGACTCCGAGACGCTCGACGTGTCTAAAGCCGAGAAACTCACCACGGCGGCGCAGGAGATCTTGGCGGTGGTGGAGAGGACCGTGGCCGGCTACGAGGAGGAGGCGTCGGGCTTCAGGCGGCGAGATCGACCGGCAGAAGAAGCAGCTGGAGGTCCTCCTGCAGCCTCGTTCCGTTCAAAAGACGGATACTTTAACACGAGCGCCTTTCTCAATGTGCGTACTTCTCTGTGGGCTACTTGTGTTCTCGTGGAATGTGAAACGTCATCAGTCTCAGCCACTGAACTGTTCCAATATAAAAGTCCGCCTCGAGCTAAGCACGGTCCAAATGCCCGGATGTGGCTCGATCCAACCATTTTACCGGGGATGCGTCTTGTCTGTAGCCGTAGCTGTGTCTCAGTTCAGGGGCTGCATCCTTCGGAGGCTGCGTTCGTAGACCGGTTGCGTCACAGCGGCTGGGACTAGGCTGTCCCGTTTAGCATGTTTTGTTGAAGACTCCTTCGAATGCAGCCGACGAATGCGGCCTTCAGACCCCGAGATCTGAAGGACACAGCTGATGGATCATCCGCGGCCCAGCTTATCCCAAGATGCATTGCGTGCCGGTGAAGATTTGAGTTGAACAAACATGGCGGCGAGAGCTGGAGAAGCGGCAGCGTTCACTTTTAAATGTAAGTGTTGGGTTTCAACTCACTCGAATGTCACCGATACTAATGTTAAAGCTAAATAAGAGATCTTATGACGTCACGTGTGTGTTAAAGTGATCCGTTAAGTTACGTCACGTTAGTAGCTGACAAGCTAACTGACGTTAGCCGCTGCGCTATTACCGGCAGGGCGGCTGCCTGCATCCGACCGTAGGTCAGCCTTAAAGTAACTTTTAATAACTTCACTTTCAAACCTCAGAGGTTGAATAATATCTTACTGAGGTTATGATGATTTTACAGATGATTCATATTTAATATCATGAACATAAACGGACCAACGTGAGCTCAGGTAGACAGGTAGTGAACCTGAAATATCACTTTAAGTCCGGTAACGTTAAGATTAATTACACGAATACACTGAATTTGAGTATTTAGTTAATTCTGTTCTTGTTGTGTTACAGAGAGCAGGAGCTGAGAGAACGATGGACAAACATTCAGCAACCGTAGCTTTGAATGAAGACATTAGTCCATTTGTAATATCTGCATTTGACCATCCTGTACTTCAGGTTACAGTTACATTAGCTCATCATTATAAAGCTTCACTAATAACACAACCAGTAGATCCTCCTCATGTGTTCATGCTGCTGTCACAGAGAGGACAGTTGTGACGTCACCTTTTTCTTTTATTTATTTAAATTGAAATGAGACACCCATGTAAAGGATTTCTGTGTGAATGTGTGTATATTCTGCTCTGTAAATTATAAAGTGTGTTACTGCAAGTTAATAAACATGTTTGCTGACATTTGTTTTGCTGCTGTTAATGTTAACGGTCTTGATTGATTTCCTCTGCCTTAGGATTGAGATATATATATATATATATATATATATATATATATATATATATATATATATATACATATATATATATATATATTTAATTACAAGAACTATAACTGATTTAATTAACGGAGTCATTTAGAAAAACAATATTATGAAAAAGATCTATGAATTAATTATTGAATATATGATAAAAAACTAATTTCCTGGTCTGAGTTGACCCGTCAAGTCGTGCTGAGGCATTGTGACCCCAAACTATTCTGTTCTGCGTTCTAACATGACTTCAACCGATCCTTTACTGTGGTCCATCGAGACCCTACTCTATCCATTGCTTTGGTTAACTTGACCTCTCTTAACTCAGGTTTAACGTCAACTCATGAAATACCACCTTAACAAGTTCTACCCTTCAACTGTCTCTCATGAATCATTTTCCATTTTGCTTAGGAATTCTCTGCGGCAGTAGGTACGGTATTTATTTAATTTATTTATATAAAATAAATCTCTTTTGGGGGATTAGGCTTTATCTGACCTCAGCATCACTACCCCTCGGTTATCTTACCTCAGGATGGAGTCCAATCATCAAAGACTTTGCACTATTCATATTTTATGCATGTATAATACATTATTGTTAAATTCTAATAAACTCCTGATTGAAATAACCATAACTTGTCTGAAATTTCCTGAATGATTGTTTTAGTGTTGGTTTCATCAGATCATAAAAACAAACTACCATCACGTGTTCGATCTCTCTTTATTTATTTCAGGAAAAAGATGTTGAACTGTACGCTGACCTGTAGACAAAATTAAAAGGACACTTTCCCAATGATAACTATCATTTAGGGAGTTATTATTATTAGTTACATTTCATCAGATTTCTCGTAAATACAAACAGCTATGGGTCAGTAAAAATAACTTTAATCTCACACAAATACATTTTTTAGCAGTTAAACAAATAATAATAAAGTTATAACTTCAGTTGTATGATATTGCTAAAAAATAAACAGTAGAGAATGGGTGTAGCAAAAATCTAAGTTTTACTGAGGCTTGGTCTCAAACAAGACAAAACAGGCATCCAGCAGAAAACCTTAGTAAAGAGTCAAAAACAAAAGCCAAACAATGCTACACGCTCTGCACCAAAGACACAAAAACTGGTTTAAAGAATCACAGGAATTACATTTCATCAGATTTCTAGGAAATACAAACATGTATGGGTCTGTCAAAAAAGTGTTACAAAAGTTTCAGTGACACACCAAGAAAGAAAAACAAACACATTGATGTAGTTTCCTTTCATACAGAAGGTCTCCTATTACGCTTTATAAACACAATCAGTTTGAATATGTATTGATTAGACATTGCACTAAATGTTACATATTAAATACTAATATTTCCCCTGATGAACAGTCTTTGGTTCCTTTTTGTTTCCACCATCACAGACCTACTGTTTGTTGTCATTGCTTTGAATAATAATTAATTAATTACTTATATGTTTGGAAAAAAACTTCCCTTCTTTTCATTTACAAAGAAAGACGAACATAGACAATGAAAACTGCAGCGGTTCCTACCAACACATTTAGGTAATTAATCTTTCACAACAAAGTAAAAAGATACATTTTTATCCTGTGTGAACTCTCTTGTGTCTCTTCAGACTTCCATGCCGTGTAAAACTTTTGCCACAATCATCACATCCAAATGGTTTCTCTCCTTTGTGAACATTCATGTGTGTCTTCAGACTTCCCTGCTGTGTAAATCTTTTCCCACAAACATCACATCCAAATAGTTTGTCTCCTGTGTGAACTCTCATGTGTGTCTTCAGACTTCCCTGCCCTGTAAATCTGTTCCCACAAACATCACATCCAAATGGTTTCTCTCCTTTGTGAACATTCATGTGTTCCTTCAGACTTCCCTGCCGTATAAATCTTTTCCCACAAACATCACATCCAAATGGTTTCTCTCCTGTGTGAACTCTCATGTGTGTTTTCAGATTTCCCTGCCGTGTAAAACTTTTGCCGCAATCATCACATCCAAATGGTTTCTCTCCTTTGTGAACTCTCATGTGTTTCTTCAGACTTCCTTGCCGTGTAAAACTTTTGCCACAATCATCACATCCAAATGGTTTCTCTCCTTTGTGAACATTCATGTGTTTCTTCAGACTTCCCTGCTGCGTAAATCTTTTCCCACAATCATCACAGCCAAATGGTTTCTCTCCTGTGTGAACTCTCATGTGTGTTTTCAGACTTCCCTGCTGCATAAATCTTTTCCCACAATCATCACATCCAAATGGTTTGTCTCCTGTGTGAACTCTCATGTGTGTCTTCAGACTTCCCTGCCCTGTAAATCTTTTCCCGCAAACATCACATCCAAATGGTTTGTCTCCTGTGTGAACTCTCATGTGTGTCTTCAGACTTCCCTGCCCTGTAAATCTTTTCCCACAAACATCACATCCAAATGGTTTCTCTCCTTTGTGAAAATTCATGTGTTCCTTCAGAATTCTCTGTCTTATAAATCTTTTCCCGCAAACATCACATCCAAATGGTTTCTCTCCTGTGTGAACTTTCATGTGTGTCTTCAGACTTCCCTGCACTGTAAATCTTTTCCCACAAACATCACATACAAATGGTTTCTCTCCTGTGTGAACACTCATGTGTGTCTTCAGATTTCCCTGCACTGTAAATCTTTTCCCACAAACATCACATCCAAATGGTTTCTCTCCTGTGTGAACTCTCATGTGTGTCTTCAGATTTACCTGGTTTGTAAATCTTTTCCCACAAACATCACATACAAATGGTTTCTCTCCTGTGTGAACATTCATGTGCGTCTTCAGATTTACCTGGATTGTAAATCTTTTCCCACAAACATCACATCCAAATGGTTTCTCTCCTGTGTGAACTTTCATGTGTGTCTTCAGACTTCCCTTCTGTGTAAATCTTTTCCCACAAACATCACATCCAAATGGTTTCTCTCCTGTGTGAACTCTCATGTGTGTCTTCAGATTTACCTGGATTGTAAATCTTTTCCCACAAACATCACATCCAAATCGTTTCCCTCCTGTTTGGACTCTTTTCTGTGAATCTACCTTTTTCTTCACTCTCAAACATTTCTTAGGAACCAAACAGCTCGATGGCATTTTTCCATAATTACACATCATGTGTCTCTTAAGAAAGCCCTTGTCGTGAAATCTATTACTACACTTGAAGAAGCTGAAGGATTTCTTAACAGTGTTACAGACTACATCCTTTACAAATGTTTCCTTAACTTTCAGAGCATGTGGATCAGAATCTGGTGCCCTGGTCTCCTTCCAATCACTGTCACTGTCCTCAGTTTCAGATCCAGAATCTAATAAAGGCTTTTGCCAATCATCATAACTGACTTCCATCTCAGAGGAGTCAGAAACCATTTCATCATTAGCATTCGGTTGTGCATGACGATCTGGATCTAGGTTCCCGGCTGGTCCTGATCCTCCACAGTCCTCTCCATCAGTAGCTGAGCTGCTGGCTGGAGGCTCTGCCTCTCTGTTATCCTCCTTTTGGCTTTGATGAAGCTGTGAAGACTGAGGTATCTCATCATCATCTTCAATCTTCACAGGAACAGTATTGAATAGGAACCTGGTGACATCTGCCTCCTCCAGCTCTTTGAGGTGCTCTGCCTCCAGACTGGTCCAGAGTTCATCTGGCTCCTCTTTTATGCAGAGGGGCTCTCGGTCCTCCTGCTCCTCTTTTATGCGGAGGGGCTCTTGGTCCTCCTGCTCCTCTTTTATGTGGAGGGGCTCTTGGTCCTCCTGCTCCTCTTTTATGTGGAGGGGCTCTTGTTCCTCCTGCTCCTCTTTTATGTGGAGGGGCTCTTGGTCCTCCTGCTCCTCTTTTATGTGGAGGGGCTCTTGGTCCTCCTGCTCCTCTTTTATGTGGAGGGGCTCTTGGTCCTCCTGCTCCTCTTTTATGTGGAGGAGCTCTTGGTCCTCCTGCTCCTCTTTTATGTGGAGGGGCTCTTGGTCCTCCTGCTCCTCTTTTATGTGGAGGGGCTCTTGGTCCTCCTGCTCCTCTTTTATGTGGAGGGGCTCTTGGTCCTCCTGCTCCTCTTTTATGTGGAGGGGCTCTTGGTCCTCCTGGTCCAGGCTGGGACTCCCCTCAGGGGGAATATCTTCTTTCATCACCAACAGCGGCTGAACATCTGCAGGGAGAACATCATAGAAAACTGTGAGGTCACACGGATGTCTCTGGTATCATTACATTATGTTACTGAGATCTAGTGTCACATCATACCGATACTAAAGAAACGTCGCAATACCCTACCGTTAAAAAAACGGTTCAATACCCCATTTCATTAGTACCGTTACTTTAAGAATGGCAGTTCTTTATTAACAGCCATATTTTGGAGTTGAGTCGATGTACGATAGCAGATATCTGCTTCCACTTGCTACAGATGTAGTTGGAGTGTTTTTCTCTCATATATAAATACAAGCGTCCTTATCTACTGTCAACGGCTCAACGACAAATACGACAAACAGTGAAATATGTTATCTAAAGTGCTGCAGGGTTGTAATTTGTGTCTATACTTGTGAAGGTAATACAGTAATATCAGAGAGGCTCCGTCGACCTCAAGAACCAGAGAATCAGAGAGCTTTACAAAATGGCAAACATATGGTGGACTAGTGATTACTGAATGTCTTGGGACACAGTCTACTGTACAGGCCTATTGTACTGATTATTGGACTCATTTCCACAGTAACACTAGCTGTGTCTCAGTTCAGGGGCTGCATCCTTCGGAGGCTGCATTCGTAGACCGGTTGCGTCACAGTGCAGCGACTAGGCTGTCCCATTTCGCATGTTTGTTGAAGACTCCTTCAAATGCAGCCGACGAATGCGGCCTTCAGAAATATCACTTTAAGTCCGGTAACGTTAAGATTAATTACACGAATACACTGAATTTGAGTATTTAGTTAATTCTGTTCTTGTTGTGTTACAGAGAGCAGGAGCTGAGAGAACGATGGACAAACATTCAGCAACCGTAGCTTTGAATTAAGACATTAGTCCGTTTGTAATATCTGCATTTGACCATCCTGTACTTCAGGTTACAGTTACATTAGCTCATCATTATAAAGCTTCACTAATAACACAACCAGTAGATCCTCCTCATGTGTTCATGTTGCTGTCACAGAGAGGACAGTTGTGATGTCACCTTTTTATTTTATTTATGTAAATTGAAAATAAGACGTCATGTAAATGATTTCTGTGTGAATTTGTGTATATTCTGCTGTGTAAAGATTCTCAATCTTCGAGGTTTGGATACTTGTGTTAACATTATTGATAACTTTTTAACTTTTCAGCATTTTGTCAATGTGATTCAGACAGTTTTTGAGAAAATGTGCCTGCAGGGGGGGGTGACCTATATAAAGTGTGTTACTGCAAGTTAATGAACACGTTTGCTGCTGTTGTTAATGTTAAAATTATATATATATATATATATATATATATATATATATATATATATATATATATATATATATATGTGTGTGTGTATCTGTGAATGAAATAAAATAAAGCTATTGATAAATACATTGTTTTAATTACAATAACTATAACTGATTGAAAACTACCGGTGCTGGAGTCGAGTCTGGAAGCTAAACTGACGGCACCGCGGGTTCGGAGGCTTCGTGCGTTTCGACATCATCATTTGTAATTGTTTCTCGTCGGACATCATTTAGAAACGCACCGCTCCACAACTCGGAACTACATCTTACCAGTGTGTGTATGTGTGTGTGTGTGTGTGTGACACACATTTAAAAGATGTTTTACTGGATGAAGAGGAACAGCGACTCCGAGACGCTCGACGTGTCTAAAGCCGAGAAACTCACCACGGCCGCGCAGGAGATCTTGGCGGTGGTGGAGAGGACCGTGGCCGGCTACGAGGAGGAGGCGTCGGGCTTCAGGCGGGAGATCGACCGGCAGGAGAAGCAGCTGGAGGTCCTCCTGCAGCCTCGTGTCTCTCTGGAGAGGAGAGGTCTGTGGCGGAACTCCGCTCATCATTTACCTTTGTTTGCTTCCTGACGAAGCTGCAGACTTCAGAGGACATCAAATAAAACGCGAACACACTTTGTGCTGATGTGGTTCACAACTCGGAACACATCAAGTTTAACTAAGTTGAACACATTAAGCCCGTTTTCCACTAATCAATGTGTTAATACGGTGAAATACCTTCGTGTGTTTCCGTTGGTGTTCGGCTACGTTCGTGTTTAAATGTGTGTCTCACTCTCTTTATCTTTCGGTTGAAAACACGAAGCCCTGGTTCCGGATGAGGAAGGTCACGAGGTGGTTGTTCTGAGTGAGGAAGAGGCGGAAGGGGAGGAGTCACGGCAGTCACGTGAGTTACTTTATAAAAGTATTAGTGAAACTATGAAAATATAAATAATATATAATGTTCCTTCACCAGTGATGCAGGAAGTATTCAGGTCCTTTACTGCAGTAAATGTACAAATACCACATTATAAAGTAAAAGCACGAGTACCACACGGTACAAATCCTGTGATACAGTAAAAGTACTAAAACTACACATTAAAAGTACTCTGTCACAGTATAAGTACTTGGACCGTCACTTAAAATGTACAGTATAAGTGTTTTGAAACGAGAAACGTGAAAGGAGTTGAAGTGTCTGTGATGAACTGAACTGGGAGTTGTGGTCTGAAGTGGTCTAGCTAGTCTGGGTCCAGCTGTGGAGGACAGGCTTTTCAGGAAGTATTCAGGTCCTTTACTGCAGTAAATGTACAAATACCCAGTGGCGGGCCGTGCATTTCATACCTGGGCCTTCACTGCTGAAATACCACCTTATAACCACATGATGGCGCCATAGCGAGGGTTATTATTCGTTTCTTGGGTTGTAACTACATAACGTTACGTATTCGTATTAAACCGTTCGGTACGAGGCTTACAAACCGAACAAAACGTTTGAATAATACTAGTGCATTTGGAAAATGCGGAAGCTTAAAATGTAGGAAATATAATGTTTTCTGCGCTCACTAGGAGACAGCGGTCTGTGTGACCTCTGAACCGGAACAAAAGCAGCTGAGGCCCCGCAAGTGTTCCGGGAGGCTAGGCTAACTAGCTTAAAACCTCTTCCACTCCCCCCCTATTTTGGAGCAACAACGCCTAAAATGACATCCCCAAATTAAAATGGCTGTAACTTCGGAACCACTCTGACTATATGCATCAATGAGATCTTTCCAGAAAGAAAACCCCCTAAAGGTCCTTGTGAAAGTGTCTGTAGACCTGTAGGTCATACAGAAACAGAGCAGTGGAACTTTGAAGTCAGTAAAGATTTTTGTCCGCCTAAAATAAAAAAGTATTTTCAGTATAAATAACTGCCTTTGGCTGAATCTGTACCGGTAAAGGACAGCATAGAGCTGTAACTACACTATCAGTGAACACCTGCCTCAAATTTGAAGAAGATTGGACAAAGTATGACCGTTCTACAGTGTTCCTTCTAGGAAGAGATCCAGGCGGAGCTCTAAAGGACATTTGGGGATCCAAATGGACACATGATAACCAAATGATATTCTGACATAATAAAGGTGATTTTTCCTTTACATTTTACTATTATATTATTTCCCTTTTATTTTTAGCCATTGCAAAAACTAAGTATATATGGTGTAAGACGTGGTATGTAAGTAGCAGAATATATATTGCTATGAGTAGTAGCCACGACCGAGCGCGCGGCCGAGTGTGCGGTTAGCTCCGTTACACGAGACTGTTTAGACCCCCAGGACAGCTCAATGTGCACATGCAATACATCGTTACCGCCCAGCACTAGGTTGGAATATGTGTGGTTGCATCGTACTCATCTGATTCATGGTTTCTGGCTCTCCTTGAGGATGGCTGAGTCACCGTCTGGGCTCTGATCTGCATGCTCTGTGGTGTCACAGGTTTCACCACCGTCAGTCTCTCCTGCCCCACGCTTCCTCACAGCATCCATATCAGAACGCCCATTAGTTTCAACACATGTTCCAGGCTTACCTTGTTTGTAATTTTCTTCTCACTTCGCACCACCCTTGGTTTTGTCTTAGACTTTCGTGCAATGGCTGAGGTGATACCACGTTGTGGACCACTGTTGGCATTGCTCGCACCACTCTTTAGGGACCTTCCCGCCTTGGCTCGTGCCACTTTCCTCGGAAGACTTTAAGAGACACCTGGTACCACTGGTTTCTCAGGCTTCTGGTCGGAGCCTGGCTCTTTTCCCTTCTCTAGCAAGTAGATGGATCTATGTATGGCAGTTAATTGCTCCATATAGTCCTTTTAACTCTATTAGCAGCTGCTCTAGTGGGGGTTCCTTGTAGGGGCCTCTTTGTTGAGGTGCGGGCATAGGTCTACCTGTTAGCATTTCATGCGGTGTTAGGTGCGTGCTCCTGTGAGTTTACATGCAATAACTCATTAGCGCAAGTGGCAAAGCATCCACCCAGTTTAGCTTCATGCTTGCACAGATCTTATTCAACTTTGCGTTCTTCTGTTCCACTAAACCTTGACTTTGTGGGTGGTACACGGCCCCCAACCTCTGTTTAATTCTCAACTGTTGTAAAATCCCTGTGGCTACTTTCTGCACAAATGCTGAACCATCATCTGAGCTTATTTCTGATGGTATGCTAAATCATCGTGGGACGACTTCCTTTGTCAGAAACTTGACTACATCTCCAGTTAGACGCTGTAGGGCAGCCTAGAGGGATTCCAGAGGAGCTCCAAGAGAGCATGCCTCGAGGGTTTTTATGCACATTGTTTTGAGCACAGATTTCACTTCACCAACATTACATTTACATTAGTCATGTAGCTAACGCTTTTATCCAAAGCAACTTACAATTCAGATGGTATCATACCGTACACCATACAGCTACGGCAGCAATTTTTGGGGTCAAGTGTCTTGCTAAAGGACACAACAACATGCAACCGGTTTGAACCGCCAACCCCCTGATTGAAAGACGGCCCTGCTCTCCACTCAGCCACAGTCGCGTCTAACATCTCCAGTTAGACGCTGTAGGGCAGCCTAGAGGGATTCCAGAGGAGCTCCAAGAGAGATTAAGCTGGATTTGAATCGATACTGCCCTGAATTACGATTAAAAAGAGAACTAAGGAATAAAAGTCAGACGTAAAAACTCTGACATTTTGGATCTCTTGTGAACTTGTCATTGTGAGCACAAGAATAAAGGTCCCCGCTGGTTGCATCTCCAAGAATTGCGTCTCTCCTCTTCATTCTGCCACAACACCTCCACCAGGGTTGTCCCTTGTCACCAATCCTTTGTTTGTGATTTTCACGGACAGGATTTAAAGGCACAGCCGGGAGGAGAAGAGTGTTTGGTGTGGGGACCTCAGAATCGCGTCTCAGCTCTTTGCAGATGATGTGGTTCTATTGGCTCCTTCAGAACCTGATCTTCAGCACACACTGGGGTGGTGCAGCCAAGTGTGAAGTTTAGGGACAAGAGTCAGAACCTCCAGGGCCATGGTCCTTTCCTGGAAGACTATGGATTGCACCCTAAACTTTGGGAGTGAGTCACTGCTCCAAGCGAAGGCAGTATGTCGGTATCTCGAGTTCTTGTGTACAGTGAGGATAAAATAGAGTGTGAGATGGACAGGCGGTTTAGTGCGGGCGTTGTGTCGGACAGTTGAGGTGAAGAGGGAGCTGAGCCAGAAGGCAAAACTCTCGATTTAACCAGTCCTTCTACGGTTCGACCCTCACCTTTGGTCATGAGCTTTTGGTAGTGATCAAAAGTATGAGATCATAGATTCAAGCTGCTGCAATGAGCTTCCTTCGTAGGGTAGCTGGGATCAGCCTTAAAGATAGGGTGAGGAGCTTGGAGTAGAGCTGCTGCTCCTTCACGTGGAAAAGGGGCCAGCTGAGGTAGTTTGGAGATCAGGATCTTACTGGACGCCTCCCTTTAGATGTTTTCTGGGCACATCCAACTGGCCTGGGAACGCCTTGAGGTTCCCCTGGAAGAGCTGGAAAGCATTGCTGGGGAGAAGGACGTCTGTAATACCCTTTAATTTACATCTTTGTTCAGCCGACGAAGCCTCTCTGATATTACTGTATTACATTCACAAGTATAGACACAAATTACAACCCTGCAGCACTTTAGAACCATATTTCACTGTTAGTTGTATTTGTCGTCGAGCCGTTGACAGTAGATAAGGACGCTTGTATTTATATATGAGAGAAAAACACTCCAACTACATCTGTAGCGAGTGGAAGCAGATATCTGCTATCGCACAGACTCAACTCCAAAATACGGCTGTTAATAAAGAACTGCCATTCTTAAAGTAACGGTACTAATGAAATGGGGTATTGAACAGTTTTTTAACGGTAGGGTATTGCGACACTTGTTTAGTATCGGTATGATGTGACACTAGATCTCAGTAACATAATAAAATGAAACCAGAGACATCAGTGTGACCTCACAGTTGTCCATAATGTTCTCCCTGCAGATGTTCAGCCACTGTTGGTGATGAAAGAAGATATTCCCCCTGAGGGGAGCCCCAGCCTGGACCAGGAGGACCAAGAGCCCCTCCACATAAAAGAGGAGCAGGAGGACCAAGAGCCCCTCCACATAAAAGAGGAGCAGGAGGACCAAGAGCCCCTCCACATAAAAGAGGAACCAGAGGAACTCTGGACCAGTCTGGAGGCAGAGCACCTTAAAGAGCTGGAGGAGGCAGATGTCACCGGGTTCCTATTCAATACTGTTCCTGTGAAGATTGAAGATGATGATGAGATACCTCAGTCTTCACAGCTTCATCAAAGCCAAAAGGAGGATAACAGAGAGGCAGAGCCTCCAGCCAGCAGCTCAGCTACTGATGGAGAGGACTGTGGAGGATCAGGACCAGCCGGGAACGTAGATCCAGATCGTCATGCACAACCGAATGCTAATTATAAAATAGTTTCTGACTCCTCTGAGATGGAAGTCAGTTATGATGATTGGCAAAAGCCTTTATTAGATTCTGGATCTGAAACTGAGGACAGTGACAGTGATTGGAAGGAGACCAGGGCACCAGATTCTGATCCACATGCTCTGAAAGTTAAGGAAACATTTGTAAAGGATGTAGTCTGTAACACTGTTAAGAAATCCTTCAGCTTCTTCAAGTGTAGTAATAGATTTCACTACAAGGGCTTTCTTAAGAGCCACATGATGTGTAATTATGGAAAAATGCCATCGAGCTGTTTGGTTCCTAAGAAATGTTTGAGAAGGAAGAAAAAGGTAGATTCACAGAAAAGAGTCCAAACAGGACGGAAACCATTTGGATGTAATGTTTGTGGGAAAAGATTTACACAGCAGGGAAATCTGAAGACACACATGAGAGTTCACACAGGAGAGAAACCATTTGGATGTGATGTTTGTGGGAAAAGATGTACACAGCAGGGACATCTGAAGACACACATGAGAGTTCACACAGGAGAGAAACCATTTGAATGTGATGATTGTGGGAAAAGATTTACAGTGCAGGGAAGTCTGAAGAGACACATGAGAGTTCACACAGGAGAGAAACCATTTGGATGTGATGTTTCTGGGAAAAGGTTTACAGTGCAGGGACATCTGAAGACACACATGAGAGTTCACACAGGAGAGAAACCATTTGGATGTGATGTTTGTGGGAAAAGATTCACAGTGCAGGGACATCTGAAGACACACATGACAGTTCACACAGGAGAGAAACCATTTGGATGTGATGTTTGTGGGAAAAGATTTACAGTGCAGGGAAGTCTGAAGAGACACATGAGAGTTCACACAGGAGAGAAACCATTTGGATGTGACGTATGTGGGAAAAGATTTTCAGTGCAGGGAAGTCTGAAGACACACATGAGAGTTCACACAGGAGAGAAACCATTTGGATGTGATGATTGTGGAAAAAGATTTACGGTGCAGGGACATCTGAATAGACACATGAGAGTTCACACAGGAGAGAAACCATTTGGATGTGATGTTTGTGGGAAAAGATTTTCAGAGCAAGGAAGCCTGAAGACACACATAAGAGTTCACACAGGAGAGAAACCTTTTGGATGTGATGTTTGTGGGAAAAGATTTTCAGAGCAAGGAAGCCTGAAGAAACACATGAGAGTTCACACGGGATGAAAATATATCTTTTCACTTTTATGTGAAAGAAGAATTACATAAATTTGTTGTCGTGAACCACTGTAGTATTCATTGTCTTATATTTACGTCTTTATTTGTAAATGAGAAGAAACGGAAAGTTTTTTCCAAACATTAAATATATCTTAATTACATTACAAGCAATGACAACACACAGTAGGTCTGTGAAACCAAAGAGTCTGTTCATCGGAGGAAATATGTTTATTTAATATGCAACATTTAGTTTAATGTCTTAATACATATTCAAATTGATTGCATTTTAAAAGTGTAATAGGGGGAATAGGAGACCTTCTGTTTCTTTTTTCTTTCTTGGTGTGTCACTGCAACTTTTGTAACACTTTTTGACAGACCCATACATGTTTGTATTTCCTAGAAATCTGATGAAATGTAATTCCTGTGATTCTTGATTCTTGAGCTTGTTACGTTGTTTGGCTTTTGTTTTTGACTCTTTACTAAGCGTGTATATTCCGCTGGATGCCTGTTTTGCCTTGTTTGAGACCAAGCCTCAGTAACACTTAGATTTCTGCTACACCCATTCTCTTTTTATTTTTTAACAATATCTTACAACTGAAGTTATAACTTTATTACTATTTAGTTAACTGCTAAAAAATGTATTTGTGTGACATTAAAGTTATTTTGACAGACCCATATCTTTTTGTATTTCTGAGAAATCTGATGAAATGTAACTAATAATAATAATAACTCCCTAAATGATAGTTATCATTGGGAAAGTGTCTTTTTTTACATTTGTCTACAGGTCAGCAAACATCTTTTTCCTGAAATAAATAAAGAGAAAGATCAAACGTGATGGTAGTTTGTTTTTATGATGTAATGAAACCAAACATAAAATACTCATTCAGGAAATTTCAGACAAGTTATGGTTATTTAAATCAGGAGAGTTTATTAGAATTTAACAATAATGTATTATACATGCATAAAATATGAATAGTGCAAAGTCTTTGATGATTGGACTCCATCCTGAGGTAGGATAACCGAGGGGTAGTGATGCTGAGGTCAGAAAAAGCCTAATCCCCCAAAAGAGATTTGCTTTATATAAATAAATAAAATAAATACCGTACCTACTGCCGCAGAGAATTCCTAAGCAAAATAGAAAATTAGTTATGAGAGAAAGTTGAAGTGTAGAACTTGTTAGGGTGATATTTCATGAGTTGACATTAAACCTGAGTTAAGAGAGATCAAGTTAACCAAAGCAAAAGATAGAGTAGGGTCTCGATGGACCACAGAACAGGATAGTGCGAGTCTAGATAGACCACAGTAAAGAATAGTGGGATTTCAACTGATCCCAGAAATGATAGAGGGTGTCTCGATAGACCACAGGAAAGGATAGGTTGTGGTTAAGTTAAACTGCAGAAAAGGATCGGTTGAAGTCATTTGAGACCACAGAACAGAATAGTTGGGGGTCACAATGCCTCAGCACGACTTGACGGGTCAACTCAGACCGGAAAATTAGAAAATTGGGCAACCGTCAGACTGGAAATCCTCCAGCATGCAGACTCTGAGGACGTGGTGGGTCGGCTCCTCGCCGAGGCGGGGTCTACCACATCTCCTCCTGTCAGACTGAACCGAGGGAGATGAGTCACCTGTGATATTTAATCAAAAACATTTTATTCTACATTTTATTTAAAATGGGACGACTAGCTCACTGGGCAAAGAGGGCTAAGAGTTATCGCTGACCATACACCTGAGGTCTCTCCTCTCTGTGACCAGACACCTGACATCTCTCCTCTCTGCGACCAGACACCTGAGGTCTCTCTGTGATCAGACCCCTGAGGTCTCTCCTTTCAGTGACCAGACACCTGAGGTCTCTCCTCCCTTGGACCAGACACTTGAGGTCTCCCCTCTCTGTGACCAGACACCTGAGGTCTCCCCTCTCTGTGACCAGACACTTGAGGTCTCCCCTCTCTGTGACCAGACACTTGAGGTCTCCCCTTTCTGTGACCAGACACCTGAGGTCTCTCCTCTCTGTGACCAGACACTTGAGGTCTCCCCTCTCTGTGACCAGACACCTGAGGTCTCTCCTCCCTTGGACCAGACACTTGAGGTCTCCCCTCTCTGTGACCAGACACTTGAGGTCTCCCCTCTCTGTGACCAGACACCTGAGGTCTCTCCTCCCTTGGACCAGACACTTGAGGTCTCCCCTCTCTGTGACCAGACACTTGAGGTCTCCCCTCTCTGTGACCAGACACCTGAGGTCTCTCCTCCCTTGGACCAGACACCTGACGTCTCTCCTCTCTGTGACCAGACACCTGAGGTCTCTCCTCTCTGTGACCAGACACCTGAGGTCTCTCCTCTCTGTGACCAGACACCTGAGGTCTCTCCTCTCTTTTGGTTCCTAAAACGCCCAAAAAATATATTTTAAAAACTCAACGTTAACATCTCACGTTACAGTCATTTTTATCCAAAGTGACTTAAAATTCAGAATCTATCACATTTCTACACCATAGGCACAGCTACAGGAGCAATTTTGGGGTTAAGTGTCTTGCTCAAGGACACTTCGACATGCGGCTAGCAGACCTCAGGTGTCAGGTCACAGAGAGGAGAGACCTCAGAGTCTGCATGCCGGAGGATTTCCAGTCCGACGGTTGCCCAATTTTATAATATTCCGGTCTGAGTTGACCCGTCATCTCGTGCTGAGGCATTGTGACCCCCAACTATTCTGTTCTGCGGTCTCAAATGACTTCAACCGATCCTTTTCTGCAGTCTAACTTAACCCCAACCTATCCTTTCCTGTGGTCTATCGAGACCCCCTCTATCATTTCTGGGATCAGTTGAAATCCCACTATTCTTTACTGTGGTCTATCTAGACTCGCACTATCCTGTTCTGTGGTCCATCGAGACCCCACTCTATCCATTGCTTTGGTTAACTTGACCTCTCTTAACTCAGGTTTAATGTCAACTCATGCAATATCACCCTAACAAGTTCTACACTTCAACTTTCTCTCATAACTAATTTTCTATTTTGCTTAGGAATACTTTGCGGCAGTAGGTACGGTATTTATTTTATTTATTTTTATAAAATAAATCTCTTTTCGGGGATTAGGCTTTATCTGACCTCAGCATCACTACCCCTCGGTTATCTTACCTCAGGATGGAGTCCAATCATCAAAGACTTTGCACTATTCATATTTTATGCATGTATAGTAAAGTATTGTTAAATTCTAATAAACTCTCCTGATTTAAATAACCATAACTTGTCTGAAATTTCCTGAATGAGTCTTTTATGTTTGGTTTCATTACATCATAAAAACAAACTCCCATCACGTTTGATCTTTCTCTTTATTTATTTCAGGAAAAGGATGTTGAACTGTGCGCTGACCGGTAGAAAAAAGTAAAAAGACACTTTCCCAATGATAACTATCATTTAGGGAGTTATTATTATTATTATTAGTTACATTTCATCAGATTTCTAGGAAGTACAAAAAGATATGGGTCTGTCAAAATAACTTTAATGTCACACAAATACATTTTTTTAGCAGTTAACCAAATAATAATAATAACAGTATAACTTCAGTTGTAAGATATTGTTAAAAAATAACAGTAGAGAATGGGTGTAGCAGAAATCTAAGTTTTACTGAGGCTTGGTCTCAAACAAGGCAAAACAGGCATCCAGCGGAATATACACGCTTAGTAAAGAGTCAAAAACTAAAGCCAAACAATGTTACACACTCAAGAATCAAGAATCACAGGAATTACATTTCATCAGATTTCTAGGGAATACAAAAAGTTATGGGTGTGTCAAAACATTTTTACAAATGTTTCAGTAACACACCAAGAAAGAAAAAACAAACCCATTGATGTAGTTTCTCTAAGGCTACATCCACACTACTACATTTGAAACCGGAGTTTTAAAACTAAAACGATCTCCGTCCACACGGCGTTTCAGCACCGTTTTCTAAATGATCTCTGTCCATACTAACACTACTGAAAACTAATATCACGTCCACTGGGCATGTGCGTGGGTGTTGATGTGAACAGGAAGTAGATTGGTTGCTTAGTTAAAACAAGTTAGTAATCTATCTCTCTCACACTCATCAAATTCACTTTAAAATCAACACTTACACATAATAGTTTACTAGATTATGATCCATAAATGTGGTCAACACATGACTCACTCGTTCCCTCTCGGTTTTGTTGTCTGTTCTCACTCGTAGTTCTGCTGGTGGCTGAAGTCTCTGTCCTACTGGAGAGCAATTACTGTTTGGTTCCTTTTACATTTTATCTGCGGACTTCACAATAGTTGTGCAGAACAAAAACGCCGGCGTAGCGTGGATGCTCAGTGTAAACGTAGCAAAACATATGTGTTTGCAAATGGAAACGGAGTAGTGTGGACATGGCCTAATATAGAAGGTCTCTATTCCCCCGATTACACTTTTAAAATGCAATCAGTTTGAATATGTATTGATGAGACATTAAACTATGTGTTGCATTTTAAATAAACATATTTCCTCTGATGAACAGAGTCTTTGGTTCCTTTTTTGTTTCCACCATCACAGACCTACTGTGCGTTGTCATTGCTTTGAATGTAATTAAGATATATGTAGTGTTTGGAAAACACTTCCCCTTTCTTCTCAGTTACAAACAAAGACGAAGATATAAGACCCTGAAAACTGCAGTGGTTCCTGACAACACATTTATGTTAATTCATCTTTCACAACAAAGTTAAAAGATACATTTTTATCCTGTGTGGACTCTTGTGTGTTTCTTCAGATTTCCCTGCTCTGTAAATCTTTTCCCACAAACATCACATCTAAATGGTTTCTCTCCCGTGTGAACTCTCATGTGTCTCTTCAGATGTCCCTTCTCTGCTAATCTTTTCCCACAAACATCACATCTAAATGGTTTCTCTCCTGTGTGAACTGTCATGTGTTTCTTCCGATGTCCCTGCACTTTAAATCTTTTCCCACAAACATCACATCTAAATGGTTTCTCTCCCGTGTGAACTATCATGTGTCTCTTCAGATATCCCTGCACTGTAAATCTTTTCCCACAAACATCACATCCAAATGCTTTCTCTTGTGTGTGGACTCTTGTGTGTCTCTTCAGACTTCCCTGCTCTGTAAATCTTTTCCCACAAACATAACATCCAAATGGTCTCTCTCCTGTGTGAACTCTCATGTGTTTCTTCAGACTTCCCTGCTGTGCAAATCTTTTCCCACAATCATCACATCCAAATGGTCTCTCTCCTGTGTGAACTCTCATGTGTGTCTTAAGACCTCCCTTCCATTTAAATCTTTTCCCACAATCATCACATCCAAATGGTTTCTCTCCTGTGTGAACTCTCATGTGTTTCTTCAGACTTCTCTTCTCTGTAAATCTTTTCCCACAAACATCACATCCAAATGGTTTCTCTCCTGTGTGAACTCTCATGTGTTCCTTCAGATTTCCCTTCCATGTAAATCTTTTCCCACAATCATCACATCCAAATGGTCTCTGTCCTGTGTGAACTTTCATGTGTCTCTTCAGACTTCCCTGCACTGTAAATCTTTTCCCACAAACATCACATCCAAATGGTTTCCGTCCTGTTTGGACTCTTTTCTGTGAATCTACCTTTTTCTTCACTCTCAAACATTTCTTACGAACCAAACAGCTCGATGACATTTTTCCATAATTACACATCATGTGTCTCTTAAGAAAGCTCTTGTCGTGAAATCTATTACTACACTTGAAGAAGCTGAAGGATTTCTTAACAGTGTTACAGACTACATCCTTTACAAATGTTTCCTTAACTTTCAGAGCATGTGGATCAGAATCTGGTGCCCTGGTCTCCTTCCAATCACTGTCACTGTCCTCAGTTTCAGATCCAGAATCTAACAAAGGCTTTTGCCAATCATCATAACTGACTTCCATCTCAGAGGAGTCAGAAACCATTTCATCATTAGCATTCGGTTGTGCATGACGATCTGGATCTAGGTTCCCGGCTGGTCCTGATCCTCCACAGTCCTCTCCATCAGTAGCTGAGCTGCTGGCTGGAGGCTCTGCCTCTCTGTTATCCTCCTTTTGGCTTTGATGAAGCTGTGAAGACTGAGGTATCTCATCGTCATCTTCAATCTTCACAGGAACAGTATTGAATAGGAACCTGGTGACATCTGCCTCCTCCAGCTCTTTGAGGTGCTCTGCCTCCAGACTGGTCCAGAGTTCATCTGGCTCCTCTTTTGTGTGGAGGGGCTCTTGGTCCTCCTGCTCCTCTTTTATGCAGAGAGGCTCTTGGTCCTCCTGCTCCTCTTTTATGTGGAGGGGCTCTCGGTCCTCCTGCTCCTCTTTTATGCAGAGAGGCTCTCGGTCCTCCTGCTCCTCTTTTATGCAGAGAGGCTCTTGGTCCTCCTGCTCCTCTTTTATGTGGAGGGGCTCTTGGTCCTCCTGCTCCTCTTTTATGAGGAGGGGCTCTTGGTCCTCCTGCTCCTCTTTTATGTGGAGGGGCTCTTGTTCCTCCTGGTCCAGGCTGGGGCTCCACTCAGGGGGAATATCTTCTTTCATCACCAACAGCGGCTGAACATCTGCAGGGAGAACATCATAGAAAACTGTGAGGTCACACGGATGTCTCTGGTATCATTACATTATGTTACTGAGATCTAGTGTCACATCATACTGATGGATACCTCAACAATACCGATGCTAAATAAGTGTTGCAATACCTTGCTCTTCACCACAACTGTCCGACACAATGCCCGCACTAAACTCTCTGTCAATCTCACACTCTATTTTATTCTCACTGTAAAGATTCAAATCCAGCCTTAATCTCATTTTGTGCTTGGAACTCCTCTGGAATCCCTCTAGGCTGCACTACAGCGTCTAACTGGAGATGTTGGTCAATGTTAAGTGAAATCTGTGCTCAAACAATGTGCAGAAAAGCAGAAAAACAGATGGGACACATCCCAGTCCCTGAAGGGCCGTTCAAACACTTAGTCATAAACTATGTAGACATGATACAATCAGCATATGGAAAGCGCTACATGCTAGTGGTAATTGATCAATGTAATCCCTTGGTGGAAGCAACTCCATCAAAAAACCAAGGAGCTGAAACTGTTGTCAAGTTTCTGACAAAGGAAGTCGTCGCACGATTTGGCATACCATCAGAAATAAGCTCAGATGATGGTTCAGCATTTGTGCAGAAAGTAGCCACAAGGATTTTACAACAGTTGAGAATCAAACAGAGGTTGGGGGCCGTGTACCACCCACAAAGTCAAGGTTTAGTGGAACAGAATAACGCAACGTTAAAGGACTATATGAAGCAACTCACTGCCATACATAGATCCATCTACTTGCAGGAGAAGGGAAAAGAGCCAGGCTCTGACCAGAAGCCCAAGAAACAAGTGGTACCTGGTGTCATTGCACGAAAGTCCAAGACAAAACCAAGGGCGGTGCGAAGTGAGAAGAAAATGACAAACAAGGTAAGCCTGGAACATGTGTTGAAACTAATGGGCGTTCTGATATGGATGCTGTGAGGAAGCGTGGGGCAGGAGAGACTGACGGTGGTGAAACCTGTGACACCACAGAGCATGCAGATCAGAGCCCAGACGGTGACTCAGCCATCCTCAAGGAGAGCCAGAAACCATGAATCAGACGAGTACGATGCAACCACACACATTCCCACCCATGCTAGACCAGGACCTATGCTAGCATTGTCAATAAAGTAGTAGTGACCCCGTTGCTTCCCAAAAAAAGGTCACCACGGTTGCTGAAATGTTTGTTTAGACGTGTGCCCAAGAACAAATTCCACTTCCAATATAAAAGATTTATTTCTCCTTTATACAAACCAAAATTATAACATTTATATTCCTTCAATATGGAACGGTCGATGTCGCACGGTCAAAAACTGTTTGCTCCCTGCCGAATCAGCAACACCTGTCTGCAATGACCAAACTGATTATGTACCTGTGCCCCAATTCCCACCGGCACTACGCCCCCATGTGGTGGCAGGTTATACAAAACAAAAACAACACAATGGCTCTGACAATAATATTGATTGAAAAAAACTAGCCAGCTGTTCAACTAGAGCTGAAATACTGATTAATCCCTGAATAATAGATTATTATTTTGCTGAAAGTAAATATTGTCTTATCACTTAATTTTATTGTCAGAGTACATGTGATATGTTAAAGCTCATTTTAAAATAAAATTCATGTCACCAGCACCTCTGTAAATACAGAGAGAAGAAACCTCAGGGGTCTGGTGACAGAGAGAAGAGACCTCAGGTGTCTGGTCACTGAGAGGAGAGACGTCAGGTGTCTGGTCACAGAGAGGAGAGACGTCAGGTGTCTGGTCACAGAGAGGAGAGATGTCAGGTGTCTGGTCACAGAGAGGAGAGACGTCAGGTGTCTGGTCACAGAGAGGAGAGACGTCAGGTGTCTGGTCACAGAGAGGAGAGACCTCAGGTGTCTGATCACAGAGAGGAGAGATGTCAGGTGTCTGGTCACAGAGAGGAGAGACATCAGGTGTCTGGTCACAGAGAGGAGAGACATCAGGTGTCTGGTCACAGAGAGGAGAGATGTCAGGTGTCTGGTCACAGAGAGGAGAGACATCAGGTGTCTGGTCACAGAGAGGAGAGACATCAGGTGTCTGGTCACAGAGAGGAGAGATGTCAGGTGTCTGGTCACAGAGAGGAGAGACGTCAGGTGTCTGGTCACAGAGAGGAGAGACATCAGGTGTCTGGTCACAGAGAGGAGAGACGTCAGGTGTCTGGTCACAGAGAGGAGAGACCTCAGGTGTCTGGTCACAGAGAGGAGAGACCTCAGGTGTCTGGTCACAGAGGAGAGACCTCAGGTGTCTGGTCACTGAGAGGAGAGACGTCAGGTGTCTGGTCACAGAGAGGAGAGACCTCAGGTGTCTGGTCACAGAGAGGAGAGACCTCAGGTGTCTGATCACAGAGGAGAGACCTCAGGTGTCTGGTCACAGAGAGGAGATACCTCAGTTGTCTGGTCACAGAGATAACTCTTAGCCCTGTAACATGTAGAATAAAATGTTTTTGATGAAATATCACAGGTGAATCGTCTCCCTCGGTTCAGTCTGACAGGAGGAGACGTGGCAGACCCCGCCTTGGCGAGGAGCCGACCCACCACGTCCTCAGAGTCTGCATGCTGGAGGATTTCCAGTCTGACGGTTGCCCAATTTTCTAATTTTCCGGTCTGAGTTGACCCGTCAAGTCGTGCTGAGGCATTGTGACCCCCAACTATTCTGTTCTGTGGTCTCAAATGACTTCAACCGATCCTTTTCTGCAGTCTAACTTAACCCCAACCTATCCTTTCCTGTGGTCTATCGAGACCCCCTCTATCATTTCTGGGATCAGTTGAAATCCCACTATTCTTTACTGTGGTCTATCCAGACTCGCACTATCCTGTTCTGTGGTCCATCGAGACCCCACTCTATCTTTTGCTTTGGTTAACTTGACCTCTCTTAACTCAGGTTTAATGTCAACTCATGAAATATCACCCTAACAAGTTCTACACTTCAACTTTCTCTCATAACTAATTTTCTATTTTGCTTCGGAATTCTCTGCGGCAGTAGGTACGGTATTTATTTATTTATATAAAATAAATCTCTTTTGGGGGATTAGGCTTTATCTGACCTCAGCATCACTACCCCTCGGTTATCTTACCTCAGGATGGAGTCCAATCATCAAAGACTTTGCACTGTTCATATTTTATGCATTTATAGTAAATTATTGTTAAATTCTAATAAACTCTCTCCTGATTGAAATAATCACCATTTGTCTGAAATTTCCTGAATGATTTTTCATGGTTAGTTTCATTACATCATAAAAACAAACTCTACAATCACATGTTCGATCTTTCTCTTTATTTATTTCAGGAAAAAGATGTTTGCTGACCTGTAGACAAATGTAAAAAAAAGACACTTTCCCAATGATAACTATCATTTAGGGAGTTATTATTATTATTAGTTACATTTCATCAGATTTCTAGGAAGTACAAAAAGATATGGGTCTGTCAAAATAACTTTAATGTCACACAAATACATTTTTTTAGCATTTAACCAAATAATAATAATAATAACAGTATAACTTCAGTTGTAAGATATTGTTAAAAAATAAAAAGAGAATGGGTGTAGCAGAAATCTAAGTTTTACTGAGGCTTGGTCTCAAACAAGGCAAAACAGGCATCCAGCGGAATCTACACGCTTAGTAAAGAGTCAAAAACAAAAGCCAAACAACGTAACAAGCTCAAGAATCAAGAATCACAGGAATTACATTTCATCAGATTTCTAGGGAATACAAAAAGTTATGGGTGTGTCAAAAAAAGTGTTGCAAAAGTTTCAGTAACACACCAAGAAAGAAAAAACAAACCCATTGATGTAGTTTCTCAAAGGCTACATCCACACTACTACATTTGAAACCGGAGTTTTAAAACTAAAACGATCTCCGTCCACACGGCGTTTCAGCACCGTTTTCTAAATGATCTCTGTCCATACTAACACTACTGAAAACTAATATCACGTCCACTGGGCATGTGCGTGGGTGTTGATGTGAACAGGAAGTAGATTGGTTGCTTAGTTAAAACAAGTTAGTAATCTATCTCTCTCACACTCATCAAATTCACTTTAAAATCAACACTTACACATAATAGTTTACTAGATTATGATCCATAAATGTGGTCAACACATGACTCACTCGTTCCCTCTCGGTTTTGTTGTCTGTTCTCACTCGTAGTTCTGCTGGTGGCTGAAGTCTCTGTCCTACTGGAGAGCAGTTACTATTTTGTTCCTTTTACATTTTATCTGCGGACTTCACAATAGTTGTGCAGAACAAAATAAGCATTAATAAGGACAGGAAAGTCCTCGGTTTTGAGTCCATCACCCTCTCTAAAGCCGCTAACCGTGGCTTCAGACGTCCGCTCCGTAGATCTGATAACGCCGCTGATCGCTCCATTAACAGCTGCTTCCTCCGTAATGAAGCAGACTTTAACTGAACAACAGCTGCTAGTAAAGACAACAAGGTCAGCATCGCCTGTAATCAGTTGTCCATGTTAAATTAACCTGGTAATCAATGTTGTTTATGACTACCGGGAATTGGTCACGTGATAGGGCAAGGACGAATCAGGGAAGGACACGTCATGACTGCTAAGAACCAATCAAGTAGCGAACACGGGTGTGGGCATCATCGTTTCCAAACTTATCCGTTTCCGACCGTCCACACGAATACGCAACCCCGGAGTTTTCAAACGTATCCGTCTTCGGGAGCGTTTTCAAACTCCTTCATTTGTGGTGCTTGAAAACGCCGGCGTAGCGTGGATGCTCAGTGTAAACGTAGCAAAACATATGCGTTTGCAAATGGAAACGGAGTAGTGTGGACATGGCCTAATATAGAAGGTCTCTATTCCCCCGATTACACTTTTAAAATGCAATCAGTTTGAATATGTATTGATGAGACATTAAACTATGTGTTGCATTTTAAATAAACATATTTCCTCTGATGAACAGAGTCTTTGGTTCCTTTTTTGTTTCCACCATCACAGACCTACTGTGCGTTGTCATTGCTTTGAATGTAATTAAGATATATGTAGTGTTTGGAAAACACTTCCCCTTTCTTCTCAGTTACAAACAAAGACGAAGATATAAGACCCTGAAAACTGCAGTGATTCCTGACAACACATTTATGTTAATTCATCTTTCACAACAAAGTCAAAATTTTTATCCTGTGTGGACTCTTGTGTGTTGCTTGAGATTTCCCTGCTCTGTAAATCTTTTCCCACAAACATCACATCTAAATGGTTTCTCTCCCGTGTGAACTCTCATCTGTCTCTTCAGACTTCCCTTCTCTGTAAATCTTTTCCCACAAACATCACATCTAAATGGTTTCTCTCCTGTGTGAACTGTCATGTGTCTCTTCCGATGTCCTTGCCGTGTAAATCTTTTCCCACAAACTTCACAACAAAATAGTTTCTCTCCTGTGTGGACTTTTGTGTGTCTATTCAGAATTCCCTTCTCTGTAAATCTTTTCCCACAAACATCACAACCAAATGGTTTCTCTCCTGTGTGAACTCTCATGTGTTTTTTCAGACTTCCCTTCTCTGTATATCTTTTCCCACAAACATCACATCCAAATGGTTTCCGTCCTGTTTGGACTCTTTTCTGTGAATCTACCTTTTTCTTCACTCTCAAACATTTCTTAGGAACCAAACAGCTCGATGGCATTTTTCCATAATTACACATCATGTGTCTCTTAAGAAAGCCCTTGTAGTGAAATCTATTACTACACTTGAAGAAGCTGAAGGATTTCTTAACAGTGTTACAGACTACATCCTTTACAAATGTTTCCTTAACTTTCAGAGCATGTGGATCAGAATCTGGTGCCCTGGTCTCCTTCCAATCACTGTCACTGTCCTCAGTTTCTGATCCAGAATCTAATAAAGGCTTTTGCCAATCATCATAACTGACTTCCATCTCAGAGGAGTCAGAAACCATTTCATCATTAGCATTCGGTTGTGCATGACGATCTGGATCTAGGTTCCCGGCTGGTCCTGATCCTCCACAGTCCTCTCCATCAGTAGCTGAGCTGCTGGCTGGAGGCTCTGCCTCTCTGTTATCCTCCTTTTGGCTTTGATGAAGCTGTGAAGACTGAGGTATCTCATCGTCATCTTCAATCTTCACAGGAACAGTAGTGAATAGGAACCTGGTGACATCTGCCTCCTCCAGCTCTTTGAGGTGCTCTGCCTCCAGACTGGTCCAGAGTTCATCTGGTTCCTCTTTTATGTGGAGGGGCTCTTGGTCCTCCTGCTCCTCTTTTATGTGGAGGGAGTCTTGGTCCTCCTGCTCCTCTTTTATGCAGAGGGGCTCTTGGTCCTCCTGCTCCTCTTTTATGTGGAGGGGCTCTTGGTCCTCCTGCTCCTCTTTTATGCAGAGGGGCTCTTGGTCCTCCTGCTCCTCTTTTATGCAGAGGGGCTCTTGGTCCTCCTGCTCCTCTTTTATGCAGAGGGGCTCTTGGTCCTCCTGCTCCTCTTTTATGTGGAGGGGCTCTGGGTCCTCCTGCTCCTCCTTTATGTGGAGGGGCTCTGGGTCCCCCTGGTCCAGGCTGGGACTCCCCTCAGGGGGAATATCTTCTTTCATCACCAACAGCAGCTGAACATCTGCAGGGAGAACATTATGGACAACTGTGTTGTTTAAAATCAAATAATGTAACAAATGTTAAAATCTGTATCATAGGAAACCTGCTATATTACGCTCACATGCACAGTACAGGACTGAATGGGTTAAATAAACTTAACACCCTAATAGGAAATAACAGCCACAGCTACGTGGCTCCTGTAGATGAATTACATCACGTAAGAGGAAGGGCCTGCCTACGTAGCCTGTAAAAGAGGGGGGGGGCTTCCTGGGCCGCCTGTAGAAAGGCTATAAAAAAGGCTCTTCACACTCTTTGCTTCAGAGCGCTTCCCCGGCCAAGGCAGAGCGCTCGCTGCTTATATCTTTCAGATACTCCCTCTTGAGAAACACATAGCTAGATTCCTTTCACAAGGGAATTTTACAACTTTCCAAATTTCCAAATTTCCAAATGTGGAAATAGTGTTATACTATAGAGCTAACTTCAATGTGGAAATAGTATTATATTGTAGAGAAGCATTTAGACTAGTATCAACTTGAATGTGGAAATAGAATTATGTTGTAGCTTTCCTATACAAGGAAATAGAATGAAATCGTAGAACACCTTTAAAACATATAAACTTTAGCCCACTTTATGTAGAGACCCTTCACACGGAGCATTCCTATAAAAGGAAATATACGCTTTAGCATGTAAACTTGTACTAACTTGATTGTGGAAATAAAGACACTTGCTTTACCATAGTATTGAAAGGAACTTAGAACTTTCCCTCTTTTTCTTTCCTTCTCCCCCTTCGTCGTATCCAGGAGGGGCGCCTTCCGTCAGAGGTGAGTGTGAAATCTAATTTAGACTCGTGATTGGTCAAACCTTATAAAACGTCTCTCAAGAAACCAAACAGAAGGCCGTTCACAGTGGAGTAAATCCACCCACAGGTTCTGCCTGAGTGTCCTGGTAGTTAAGACGTCTGCCTAAATCCCACAAAGTGAACCCACAGAACCGGATTTGTGTAGTTCAGCGTAAGTTGTTCTAAAAACTAAAAATCCTCCTTGAAATCGTTGCCCAACATTGGTAAACCGATAGACTAACGCAGTAAGGAACCTCGGGGGCGGGAGGCGATAGTTGCTATTGTGGGAGAATACCTTTGGTGTCGAAATAGGAGCAAAGGGTTTGCTACAACCGGCCTAGCCTCCCCGGAAGCCTGAGACACTGAGGGAAAATAACCAATAGTTTATTGTTGAAGAGAGAAAATGCAACAACTGTGAGGTCACACTGATGTCTCTGGTTTCATTTCATTATGTTACTGAGATCTAGTGTCACATCATACCGATACTAAACAAGTGTCGCAATACCCTACCGTTAAAAAACTGTTCAATACCCCATTTCATTAGTACCGTTACTTTAAGAATGGCAGTTCTTTATTAACAGCCATATTTTGGAGTTGAGTCTGTGCGATAGCAGATATCTGCTTCCACTCGCTACAGATGTAGTTGGAGTGTTTTTCTCTCATATATAAATACAAGCGTCCTTATCTACTGTCAACGGCTCGACGACAAATACAACTAACAGTGAAATATGGCTCTAAAGTGCTGCAGGGTTGTAATTTGTGTCTATACTTGTGAATGTAATACAGTAATATCAGAGAGGCTCCGTCGGCTGAACAAAGATGTAAATTAAAGGGTATTACAGACGTCCTTCTCCCCAGCAATGCTTTCCAGCTCTTCCAGGGGAACCTCAAGGCGTTCCCAGGCCAGTTGGATGTGCCCAGAAAACATCTAAAGGGAGGCGTCCAGTAAGATCCTGATCTCCAAACTACCTCAGCTGGCCCCTTTTCCACGTGAAGGAGCAGCAGCTCTACTCCAAGCTCCTCACCCTATCTTTAAGGCTGATCCCAGCTACCCTACGAAGGAAGCTCATTGCAGCAGCTTGAATCCATGATCTCATACTTTCGATCACTACCAAAAGCTCATGACCAAAGGTGAGGGTCGAACCGTAGAAGGACTGGTTAAATCGAGAGTTTTGCCTTCTGGCTCAGCTCCCTCTTCACCTCAACTGTCCGACACAACGCCCGCACTAAACCGCCTGTCCATCTCACACTCTATTTTATCCTCACTGTACACAAGAACTCGAGATACCGACATACTGCCTTCGCTTGGAGCAGTGACTCACTCCCAAAGTTTAGGGTGCAATCCATAGTCTTCCAGGAAAGGACCATGGCCCTGGAGGTTCTGACTCTTGTCCCTAAACTTCACACTTGGCTGCACCACCCCAGTGTGTGCTGAAGATCAGGTTCTGAAGGAGCCAATAGAACCACATCATCTGCAAAGAGCTGAGACGCGATTCTGAGGTCCCCACACCAAACACTCTTCTCCTCCCGGCTGTGCCTTTAAATCCTGTCCGTGAAAATCACAAACAAAGGATTGGTGACAAGGGACAACCCTGGTGGAGGTGTTGTGGCAGAATGAAGAGGAGAGACGCAATTCTTGGAGATGCAACCAGCGGGGACCTTTATTCTTGTGCTCACAATGACAAGTTCACAACAGGCTCTTTGAGAGTAAAGGTCGCCGACCCCTGAACTAAGTGGAGGCACCTGGGCCCGGTGCGCTCCCACTATAAGGCTCCGCCTTCCCGGCAACCAGTGGCGCTCTCCTTGTTATGTCTAATAAACTCTTTGCTTTTGGCCAACTGAGCCAGGTCGTGACAGGCCCCTACACAGGAACCCACACTTGAGCAGCTGCAAATTGAGTTAAAAGGACTATATGAAGCAACTCACTGCCGTACATAGATCCATCTAGTGCAGGAGAAGGGAAAAGAGCCAGGCTCTGACCAGAAACCAGAGAGACCAGTGGTACCAGGGGACCAGGGGTCAGTGTTTAATAACGGCAGGAGATCAGCTTGATGTTGAGGTCAGAACGAGCCGACTGTGGAATCATGTCTATTATGTACATGTGGAAATAAAAAACATTGACACTTCAAAGGAGTCCGGATGACTTATGAACTAGTACGAGTGGATAATGGTGATCCTGAACCCACGATAATACTAGCGTACGAATTGGTAAACAACAACATAAAGCTGCGCATCCAACATCAAGGGGTGACAATTAACTTAGTGAAAAGAGAAACCCACGCATTAGAGATGATAGAGGGGGAAGCGAAGCACAATGAGCTGTGTGGGCGGAGTATTAATAATGTCACCGGTGGGTCAGCATGGACAACTGTTGAGTCTATCTGTCTTAATTCATTTTTCAGATGAAGTGTTCCCCTTTGTTTTGTTTCTCGTCGGACATCATTTACAGACGCACCGCTCCACAACCCGGAACTACATCTTCCCTCGTTGTTTGTGAAATCACACCAGTGTGTGTGTGTGTGTGTGGGACACATTTAAAAGATGTTTTACTGGATGAAGAGGAGCAGCGACTCCGAGACACTCGACATGTCTAAAGCCGAGATTCTGAGAGGAATCGTTACCGAGAAACTCACCACGGCCGCGCAGGAGATCTTGGCGGTGGTGGAGAGGACCGTGGCCGGCTACGAGGAGGAGGCGTCGGGCTTCAGGCGGGAGATCGACCGGCAGGAGAAGCAGCTGGAGGTCCTCCTGCAGCCTCGTGTCTCTCTGGAGAGGAGAGGTCTGTGGCGGAACTCCGCTCATCATTTACCTTTGTTTGCTTCCTGACGAAGCTGCAGACTTCAGAGGACATCAAATAAAACGCGAACACACTTTGTGCTGATGTGGTTCACAACTCGGAACACATCAAGTTTAACTAAGTTGAACACATTAAGCCCGTTTTCCACTAATCAATGTGTTAATACGGTGAAATACCTTCGCGGAACCGTCGTGTGTTTCCGTTGGTGTTCGGCTACGTTCGTGTTTAAATGTGTGTCTCACTCTCTTTATCTTTCGGTTGAAAACACGAAGCCCTGGTTCCGGATGAGGAAGGTCACGAGGTGGTTGTTCTGAGTGAGGAAGAGGCGGAAGGGGAGGAGTCACGGCAGTCACGTGAGTTACTTTATAAAAGTATTAGTGAAACTATGAAAATATAAATAATATATAATGTTCCTTCACCAGTGATGCAGGAAGTATTCAGGTCCTTTACTGCAGTAAATGTACAAATACCACATTATAAAGTAAAAGCACGAGTACCACACGGTACAAATCCTGTGATACAGTAAAAGTACTCCTTTCACAGTAAAAGTACTAAAATCACACTTTAAAAGTACTCTGTCACAGTATAAGTACTCGGACCATCACTTAAAATGTACAGTATAAGTGTTTTGAAACAGTGAAAGGAGTTGAAGTGTCTGTGATGAACTGAACTGGGAGTTGTGGTCTGAACTGGTCCAGCTGTGGAGGACACTGGGAGTCTGGGTCCAGCTGTGGAGGACACTGGGAGTCTGGGTCCAGCTGTGGAGGACACTGGGAGTCTGGGTCCAGCTGTGGAGGACACTGGGAGTCTGGGTCCAGCTGTGGAGGACACTGGGAGTCTGGGCCTCCTGTGGTTCGATGACGAAGACGACGAAGAGCAGCGGCGAGCGGCGACGAGCTCCAGACGGAGACGAGAAGACCTGAAGGACCCGGACTATCAAACCACACAGTATGTAGCATGCTAGTTAGCTAAGCACGATGTTAGCATGCCAGTTAGCTTAGCATGTTAGTTAGCTTAGCACAATATTAGCATGTCAGTTAGCTTAGCATGATGTTAGCATGCCAGTTAGCTTAGCATGCTAGTTTTAATGTGTATTTATATAAGTTACAATACGTTCACTGTCTTTTGCTTTGTTGTTCAGTGGCAGGTTAATTTTCCCCAGAGGCCGGTCTGACAGGAGAAGGCCCGGCAGACCTCGGAGCACTGAAACACAGATCCAGCTGGTGCTGAGGGTCTGCGTCCTGGAGGACTCTCGGACCGTCGTGCTCTCGAACACCGGTTCGTTCTATAAGACAGCAGAGTGTCTTTTTTTACAGCCGCGGTGATAAAAGTATAAAAAAAAATTTTTTTTAATCTTCTTCAGTTTTTAAGAAGTACCCGGTTCAGGAGTTGAGGTGTCCTCGAGGACTCCAGGAGGAGGACTTCCTGGACCTGCTGAGGTCCACGTTCCCTCAGCTGGCCGATCGGAGACCCTTTGACGTCTTCACATCGGACCGGACGAAGACGCTCCAGCCTCTGAGGGTGGAGACGCTCACGCCTGAGGAGATCTGCCGGAGCATCCGGCTCTCCGGCCGGGGAAACTCTGCCCTCTACATCCGCCTGAAGGTGAGTCCCGAGTCAGCTGGTTTACTAAAACATATGAAGATTTAGCTGTAATTAAATCGCAATAAGCGGATAAAAAGATGCAGAAATAACGACGTAATGATGTTGAATTGTTAAAACTCTGATTTTATGTTTTGACGCTTTTTGTATGCAACACGACAAGCAAACGACTTTTAAACTGTTTCTTTTCTGAATGGAGTTTGTTTTGATCCGTGCTATGCTAAGCTAACATTGTAGCAGCTCCATCAACACTCAGAATAACTTCATATAGACTTAAATACAGCAGCGACTATATTGTTTATAACAGAAGTCTACAGTTAATACACATACACATACACTTGCCGAGCACTAATATATATATATATGTATATGTGTATATATATATATATTAGTGCTGGGCAAGTTAACGTGTTAACGCATTAATCAATTAACGCCGACAATTATTTTATCGCGCGTTAACACAGTTTTAGTTTTATTATTCAGCGGACATTTTTAACACAAGAACCGGCCGAACAGCCGGCAGCGAGCGGTGAACAGCTGTTTGTGTGGCGTCTCTTCCTGTTTCCTTCCCCTACATTCCCCTGGGTCCTAAGTCCCTCCATGTACAGCTTCTTATCACCCTCTATGTACCAACGTACATTTATAACAAACACCACACATGTTACGCTAATCAGCGTAGCATAGTGTCTGACCAACATACCAAAAAAAGCAAAAAAGAAATGATTCATTTAAATTATTTACCATTTTTTTTATTGTTTTTAAAGTGTTTAGTTTGTAATATGTATAATAATCATATCATTGAGTTATCACTACTGAGAGTTTAACAAACATTAAAACATGACGTAGATAGGTTTGCAGGTTTCAAGATGTTTATTTAAATTCATCTCTGACACACATGAAGATAAAGTTGTGAACAGCGGCTGAATATCTATGATCAGAATCAGTATAACTGTGTTATAACTGCTGCTGTGTGAAGAGAATCCTGCTGTTAACAAGAACCTGATGAGTTTAACGTGTTTACACCAAATGTTGTTGACCTTTAGTTCATAGAGCAGCACTTTAAAATAAAAGTGAGCAATACACTACTTTTGAATTAATTATTGAACTTTGGGCATAACAATGTGATTAATCGCAAAAAAATTATGGGAATAATCGCGATTAAAAATTGTAATCGTTGCCCAGCAGTAATATATATATATATATAACTATATATATATATAGTTTCCTCTGGTCTGTGTACTAATATGAGGTAGAAAATTAGCTCTCTAGCTTACAGTAGAACCTTTATGTTGAGGTAGAAACTGAAATGTTGATTAATGTGCACTTTTTCATTTAATTTAATTTAATAGAAATTAAATAAAATGTGATGGAAATTAAATTTAAATCTAATTCAATGGACATTAAAACTAAATTAATTTAAATTAAATGAGAACTCTCTGGGACCACAGGAAGCTTTTTTTCTATCATTTCTAATTCAACAAGGTCAGACTGTCAAAGATGAGAACTGAGACTGTGATTTTAGGAAAGAAAAATAAAGTTTTTACTGAGATATGAACTTTAAACTCTTGTTTCAGAGCGGAGAGGATCCTCAGAGCAGCAGTGAAGACCTTCATGGTCTGCAGAGACCTGCTGGGTCTCCGTCCGGCTCGGCCACGACGTCGGCTGACGAGACGGAAACCTTCAGCAGGTAAATAAAGAGGAGAGACCTCAGGTGTCTGGTCACAGAGAGGAGAGATCTCAGGTGTCTGGTCACAGAGGAGAGACCTCAGGTGTCTGGTCATAGAGAGGAGAGACCTCAGGTGTCTGGTCACAGAGAGGAGAGACCTCAGGGGTCTGGTCACAGAGAGGAGAGACCTCAGGTGTCTGGTCACAGAGAGGAGAGACCTCAGGTGTCTGGTCATAGAGAGGAGAGACCTCAGGTGTCTGGTCACAGAGAGGAGAGACCTCAGGTGTCTGGTCACAGAGAGGAGAGACCTCAGGTGTCTGGTCACAGAGGAGAGACCTCAGGTGTCTGGTCACAGAGAGGAGAGACCTCAGGTGTCTGGTCACAGAGGAGAGACCTCAGGTGTCTGGTCACAGAGCAGGAAAACACAGTTTATATGATTAGGAAGCGTTTGTCACACATGATGTGTTCAAGGAACGTCGGAAAGATGAAAATCTGATTGTGTAGTTTTGGCGAGTCCTTAAAGAAAACTTATTTTTCAATCCCGCCGGCGGGATTTTGGGTTTCAGATTGTTAATAATAAGTCGAGTGACGACATATAATAAAGATTTAAATCAGCTGTTTTCAAACAGAAGTGGGAGGAGCTTCAAAGAAACATTTCTGCTCATTGTGCCCTCCAGGTTATCGTCTCCCTCGGTACAGTCTGACAGGAGGAAGCGGGGCAGACCCCGCCTCGGCGAAGAGCCGACCCACCACGTCCTTAGAGTCTGCATGCTGGAGGACTCCCGGTCCGACCGGACGCCTCACAAAGGTAAATGACACTTTCAGGGTTCATGTTCTGAGATGATCCGGGTCTACTCACTGACTGAGTCCTCCTCCTTGTTTCAGGGCTGACCAAGTCCTCGGTGCGGGAGGTGAAGTGTCCTCGTGGACTCCGGGAGGAGGACTTCCTGGACCTGCTTCGGTCCACTTTCCCTCAGCTGGGGGGTCACGACAAACCGTTTGACGTCTTCAAGTCCGACAGAAGCCGGAGACTCCAGAAGCTCAAAGTGAAGACCATGACCCCCGAGGAGATCTTCAGGACCAGGTCCACCGGAGAGAAGACCCTGATCTACATCAGACTGAAGGTACTCACTGTGGTATTGGTACATTTACTCTAGTACTTCAGTACACAGTCAAGCTACTTTCTTCTTCTCAGAGGTTCATATTGTACTTTTTACTGTACTACATCTCAGAGGTACATATTGTACTTTTTACTGTACTACATCACAGAGGTACATATTGTACTTTTTACTGTACTACATCACAGAGGTACATATTGTACTTTTCAGTGTCTTTTTCATTAAAAACATGAACTGTTGCAGACTGGAGATGAGGAAGAGGAGGAGGAGGAGGAGCTTCACCTTTCACAGAGAAGCGATGAAGCCGGACTCAACTCAAGGTAATTTAAAAAGAATCATTCTGCGTAAAACAAGTACTTGGTTCTTTTGATGCTCATACTTAAGTAAAATATAGAACTTTGAATTACTACTGAAAGTACTTCTTCTACCACTGGTTTGATTCAGACACATCATCTTTGAATTAGTATTACTGTGTTTTTTTAAATTCTCTCCTTGAGTTTGTTGTCATTTATCGTAAACAAATAAAATATTAAAGTTTCTTTCTTCAAAAAATCACATTTATTCACTAAAAATTAGTTTCTTTTAAGTTAAACACCACAAAGCTTTTATTTATTTAGCTATTTAAACCCTCGAGACCTGCTCAAAAGAACAGTGTAATCCTGCTGCACTACGGATCATAAGACATACTGATACTCAAAGTAATCTCTTACTTTTTGCTCCACATCAGCCCAGTTCAACATGTAGAAGGTAACAGAGCGGACGTCCTGTCACAGCAACAGGACGTGGAAACAAAGGAAGACGCTGCTGCTGATGTAGACGCTGACGCTGACGAGGACGGAGGCGATTTGTTGGATGGAGACGACGACTGGGAACCCGATTCGCCGCAGACGTCAAAGAGGAAGAGGAAGCGAGGAGCCAAAGCGTCCGGCGTGGAGCGGAAGTTGATCTCAAGCGGTAAAACACCCTGTAAAGTCTGTGGGGTTTGGTACAGGACACAAGGCAGTTTAATCAAACACGCCTGGAGCCACGTGGATGAGCCACGGTGCATCTGCGGAGTGTGCGGCGAGCGCTACAAGTCCGCGGACGACTTGAAGGGACATCTCAAAAAATATAAAAAGACCCACGAGTGCTCGTACTGCAGGAAGTCCTTCCTCACCGTCACCGGCCTCAAGTGCCACACCACCCTCCACACGGGAAACAGGCCGTTCAAGTGCGACGTCTGCGGCAAGACCTTCGCTCACGTGTCCAGCTTGAGTAACCACCGCTGGGTGCACGTGGAGGAGAAACCGTACAAGTGCGCCGTCTGCCCGAAGGCGTTTGGCCTGAGGGCTCAGCTCCAGGCCCACGTCAAGGTGCACACTGGCCGAGACCGGTACCACTGCTCCGTCTGCGGGAAGTCGCTGTACGACCTGCGCTCCCTCACCCGCCACAAGGCCACGCATTCGGGGGAGCGGCGCTACGGCTGCGACATCTGCGGGAAGCGCTTCAAACTCTCGTGCACGCTTAAGTCTCACGAGAAGACGCACGCGGTGAGGGAGCGGCCGTTCCTCTGCCACGTCTGCTGCAAGACCTTCCTCTCCAACTGCGGCCTGACGGCGCACATGCGGACGCACAGCGGCGAGCGGCCGTTTGCCTGCGGCGTCTGCGGTAAAGGCTTTGTGTCCAACGGCGAGCGAAAGGCGCACACACGCGTGCACACAGGCGAGGCGCCGTACGGCTGCTCGGAGTGCGGCCGCTTCTTCAAACGCAAGACCCACCTGAGCAACCACGTGAGGAGCCACCTGGGCATCAAGCTGTTCGTGTGCGCCGTGTGCGGGAAGCCGTGCTCCCGCCAGGAGCACCTGACGGTCCACATGAGGACGCACAACGGGGAGAGACCCTACCAGTGCACCGTCTGCGACAGGGCCTTCACGCAGAGCCACTGTCTGAAGACGCACATGAAGAGCCACGGGGCAGCGGGGGCGGACACGTTCCTGAACAAACCGTGAAGGTCTGAGAGGAAGACGAGACCAGAACACAGTTTGTTTGTTTTTAAACGGAGCAAATCAAATTTCAGAAGTATCACGATACCGATCCATATGAGCTGTTTTGTTTTTGTTTATAACAGCTGATCTACAGGACCGTCCCAAAATCATGCAAACCGTAGTCAGTTAAACCGTCAAAAACTCTAAATGTTTTACATTCTTAAAAATCATCTTTAGCTGTTATTTACATAAAAACACACAATTCAAAAGATCGGGGAATAAAAGATTTTATTTTTATTGATGAAAACAAATCATAACTATTAGTGTTAATGATGTATAATAATCTCTTAGAGCTCGTGTTAGAAAGTTAAACAGCTCATAATTCATCTCTAATATCTATTTTATGTTCATGTGAAAACATCTTCAAACTACTTGATTATTCTTTATCACCAAAACTACATTTTACAGATTACATGTGAACACATCATGATAACGTTATAATTTACTTTGATGGTTAAACTGTGAAATTAAAAAATAACAATCTCAGAATTTTAACATTTTAGAACTTTGGCTTCTTTTTGTTGTATTGGAAAAAAGGTAAAGCAGTGACAAAAATAGTTTTTGTTTTACCTAAAACAATGTCAAACAACACCCAGCTCTACTTTTTGATAAATAAATAACAAATAAAAAAAACTTCTGGAACAATTCATCGATTAGTTAATCAATATAAAAGTAATGCAACATCGATATTAACAGTCTTAGTAATTGATTGCTTTTGTTTTACATTGGAAGTAGTATTTAAAGAAACATGTTTGTTAATTAGTTGTTTTAATCAGCTGTTCTCTGATTCCAGCGTCTCAAATTTAAAGAAAAATAACTTAAGTTTTTCAGTTTTACATCGTTTTAATCTGAATATATAAAATATGATCCACAGATAATTCATCTGTTTCAGTTTATTAGTTAAAATTAGTAAAATTGTTCGATCACATTGTGAAACAGCTTCGTGTGTAGTTCACTTGTATCGACTTCGTGGTGCATTCACTGCCTCCAGGCCATGTGACGCTCACAAACAGAAATTCATCAACCGTACAGCGATTTTATTTCTTACATGTTTTACTTGACTTCCTGTTGTTTTAATAAAAATAGAAATGTTGTTTTTATGTTTTTATTCTCGTTCCACTTTTTTCATAGACGTGTATTTAATGTTGCATTCAGGGCAACTGGGAAATGTGACGTTTCCTCAAACTGAGTCGTTTAAACTGTGAAATGATTTCTAATTGATTTCTACAAATGTGCTTCCTTGATGAATGTGACATCAGAACACTTTCAAATCCCACGGGGCCCTGAATGCAGCATTTGGTGCCTTAAAGTGCATGTTTTCCTCAACAGATATTATTCAACTATTAACCACAAAAAGCTGTTTGTGACCAAAATAAACTTCATTCTGTGTAAAAACAATTTATCCCATTTATGACGTTTTGTGAGTAAACGTGTCGGCACGCGGTACAAAGTACATTTACCACAAGTTTGAGATACTTGTACTTTTACCTGATTGTTTTCCTTTCATGCTACTTTCTACTTTTCCTCCGCCTCATTTATCCGCCGACTTTATTGTTATCAAAACTTTATTGTTATCAAAACTTTATTGTTATCAAAACTTTATTGTTATCAAAACTATGAAAGAACATCTGTTGGTTCCAGATTGAATACTGTAAAGTTACATATACTTTTACTGAGGTAAAATTTTAGATTTTTTGATATTAATACTTATCGTAGTAAAGAATGTCGGCGCCCCTTAATTTTACAATTTATTCATTTTATTCATTTTCAAAACTGTAATTTGTCATTTACGAACCAACGATATACACAATAATAAATATGATTGTAACACTGAAATCAGGATAAATTAGGTAATTTGCACAAAAAAAGGTGGTTTCCAGGGTGTCTTTGTGTTGCGTTCAGGGGAGCTCCAGCATGTCGTGTTCAGCCAGGATTCGCTGAGTTTGCGTGTGCACGAGCGCGAGGGCGTTAATGATGGTGTGCAGGACGGGCGTGGCCTCCCGCTGGCTCCGCACGCAAACCAGCTGTAGGAAGTAGCGTCGGTCCGGGAGGGCGAGGAAGACGAACTCTGCAGCTCGACGGAGCAGCCAGGGGTGGTGGGGGGCCAACGCCACCATGTAGGCATCCCTGAGGGGGGGGGAGAACGTTAGCATGATGTCATGACCTGGAACCTGTTAGCTTTAGCCTCAGTCTGTTATTATGACTTCATGACGTAGAACCTGTTAGCTTTAGCCTGTTAGCCTGTCGCTACCTGCTCAGCTCTCCAGGTGTTCTGTACCGTCCGTCGGCGTCCGGTCCTTCAGCCAAACCCTCTAACATGAGCTTCAACCACAGCAGAGACCGATGCAGCCGCAGCAGCGTCCGGCAACCCGAGTCCGTCCGCCGCGAGAAGTCCACCACGCCATCTTTTAGCTCCGCCTCCACCATGGAGCGAACCGACCGATTCGCCTCCGAGAGGAAGAAAAAATCAGCCGATAACTTCATATAATCCCCCAGCACGTTTTTTTTTGCGACACTCACCCCAATTTGTAGTCCAGCGCTGTCAGGTGGACCACGTTTCCCATGAGCCTCCAGGCTGCGTTTGAGCGACAGCTCTCGTATCAGCACGACTTTTTCCTTCACTTTGTGAGAAAAGAAACCGACCATCGTCCCGAGAGACTCCATGAACCTGAAAGAGAGATTTAAAGTTTGGACGATGCTACTGCAATCTAGAAACGGAGGAATCTGTAGTCAGTTTGTAGTCCGGGGATGTATTGACCAATCACGTCTGAGCAGGCTTTAAAGTGAAGTCAAAGCTTCATGAGTTAAAGCTGCATTCTCTCTAGTGTCCACCAGGGGGCGACTCCTCTGGTTGTATAGAAGTCTATGAGAAAATGACTCTACTTCTCTCTTGATTTATTACCTCAGTAAACATTGTAAACATGAGTTTATGGTCTCAATCTCTAGTTTCAAGTCTTCTTCAATACAGCATGATGTTCATTTAGTAAATGATGGTCCATTTAGAGTCACACAGACCATAAAGCAGGGGATGCTTTAGGGGCGGGGCTACACAGTGATTGACAGGTCTCTACCAGAGACGTATACGGCGTCTCTACGTCACTCCTCCTCAGTCCAGATGTGGTCACTTCCTGTTCACTGGTTGCAAAAAGCTAAGATGGCGACAGAGTTAGGCTAGTTTCCAGTCTTTATGCTAAGCTAACGTAGCTTCATATTTTGCAGACATGAGGGAAGAAAAGTATTAGTTTAAAATAAGTTGTGTACTTGAGGAGCTGATCCCAGCTCTGCAGGTACGGCTCCAGCAGGACGTCGTCGGGGTTCTCCAGGCTGGACTTTAAATACCGCAGCAGACGGCGAGCCTGAAACGGTTGGCCGGGACACTCCGGTATGAGGGGCGGGGCTTCCGCCCCCTCCTCAGGTACCAATAGAGGCTGAAAGAAGAAAAAAAATACACAAAAGAGTTTATAGTGTTTATCTCGATATCCGTACCTAATTTATTTTCAGAATTCATGAGATCTCATTGGTTTGAGATGAGTTACGTAACGTGTTTAAATGTAAACACAGACGTGTGTTCGTCTCACCGTTTGGCGGTAAAACTTCAAACATGGCTGCCAGGAGCCGCCACAGTCTCCGACTCCACCCTGAGCTGAAGGACAACAAACAGGAACCAGAATACAGCCGGTGGTTATTCTGGAAGCTGTAATCACCCGGCTTATTAAACGTCTAAGGCCTTTGTTTATCAAAATATTCATAATTTAATAAACTAGAAATTAGTTTGATAGAATTGTTAATCCATGATCACAGCTGTCATTATTTTACTACTTTGTTTTTATATTTAGTTTTTTTTTTTTATTCCAATATTTGCCTGGAAAACATGTTACTGATTCATATCTGAATTCCCCACAAACAATAATTAAAAAATATAAAATATAAATATATAAATCAATAATAGTTACTAACGGTTACATGTGATCACATTTGAATATTTCCCTCCATGTAATGACTCAAACACTAAATAACAGCAGAAGAAGTAAACCGACTCTTTAATCAAGTAAAAGTACTAATACCACGATGTTAAAGTCCTGTGTTTGAAATCCTACTGACGTAAAATGTACTTCAGTATTATCAGCTGAATGTACTTAAAGTATTTAAAGTAAAAGTACTGGTGATGAAATAAATTAAACGATTAAGAAGTAAAATTAATAACTTGTTTATCAGGTCACAGTACGAGTATAAAGTGGCAGAAAACAAAAAGTACAAGTACCTCATGATAGTACTTCAGTAGTTGAGTAAATGTACTCTATAATAAAGCTTAAGAGCAGCTGACTCAGCCAATCAGAGAGAGGCGTGGATCCAACATGGCCGACAGCGGCGGAGGAAACTCACGGAGCCACAAGGAGCTGATGAAGAGGAGCAGAGCCAACATGGCCGCCAGCAGCAGGAGGCGAAGCAGCTTCATCCGTGTGAGGAGAACCATGTTAACCACATCACACACACACACACACACTCGTATATTAAAAAACAACACACACCCACACACACTCTTTCCCTTTAGCTCCTCAGTTAAAACAAGACGACGCTGTCATCACATTCTCTCTCTCTCTCGGTGGGGTTAAAGGTCGTCTGTTGGTTCACTCCCACTGCTGCACACACACCTTCACACTTGACCCCCCCCCCCGTCCTGTTTATCTCTGTTTTATCACTCACACACACACACACACACACACACACACCATTCTACGACTTCTTCAAGGTTTCAGCCCCGATAAGACCCTGTGGTGAGTTCAGGTGTCTGTAATAACAGTAGGACAGTTGAGTGTCTGTGGTGAGTTCAGGTGTCTGTAATAACAGTAGGACAGTTGAGTGTCTGTGGTGAGTTCAGGTGTCTGTAATAACAGTAGGACAGTTGAGTGTCTGTGGTGAGTTCAGGTGTCTGTAATAACAGGACAGTTGAGCGTCTGTGGTGAGTTCAGGTGTCTGTAATAACAGTAGGACAGTTGAGTGTCTGTGGTGAGTTCAGGTGTCTGTAATAACAGTAGGACAGTTGAGTGTCTGTGGTGAGTTCAGGTGTCTGTAATAACAGTAGGACAGTTGAGCGTCTGTGGTTAGTTCAGGTGTCTGTAATAACAGTAGGACAGTTGAGTGTCTGTGGTGAGTTCAGGTGTCTGTATTAACAGTAGGACAGTTGAGCGTCTGTGGTGAGTTCAGGTGTCTGTAATAACAGTAGGATAGTTGAGTGTCTGTGGTGAGTTCAGGTGTCTGTAATAACAGTAGGACAGTTGAGTGTCTGTGGTTAGTTCAGGTGTCTGTAATAACAGTCGGTGGTTTATTAATCACACAAGAGTAAAAACTGAGGAGAAAATGATTTATTGATGTTAAAATGAAACATGTAGCACCTTTAAGAGTCATAAAGATGTTGAAAGACACATGATGGATTTATTCTCCCACACATCTGATTGATTGATTGATTGATTGATTGATTGATTGATTGATTGATTGATTGATTGATTGATTGATTGATTGGTTGATTGATTGATTGGTGTCTTTGGTGTGTGAGTCTGGTGTGTCTGTGTGCTTGTGCTTGTTTTTAGTGTAAAGCTAAAGTTGAATTTAAATCTCAAGGTAATAATAAAGGTTTTCTACGACTAAAAGAAGTACATTTTTTAAGGTAGAATAAGGATTTTAACATTGTTCTGTTGTTAAAGCCTGAAGAGAAGATAAATAAAAGATAAGGAGGAATACTAATTGTTTTTGTTTTAAGGGGAGTAAAGCTGTAACTTTATGAACAAGGAAAGAGCTTTAGGGTTAAAGTGGATTTGTTCGGGAGAATAAAGGCTTTGCTGAGGTTCAGGTTATAGACCAATAATAATCAAGCTTTTTCTTACCGTATTGTTTAAAACAATAAAGAAGTTTTGACATTAGAGAATGTTCTATATAAAAACAGACTTAACTGGTAGAAAAAGAGTTTGTGACACATTTGGGTGAGATAAAGTTTGTGTAAAGGGTTTAGAGAAGGTTTTGGTTTTCCTGTAGTGTGTTGGAGTTTTCCTTTTAACTTTACACTTCCACCTTAAAAAGGTTTGTGTGTGTGTGTGTGTGTGTGTGTGTGTGTGTTGAGGTTAGCTGAGTCCTTCAGCTTTGACCTGCAGGACGTCACTCAGTCCGGGACGTTTCTGGAGAACCTGAGGAACAAAGACACACCGTCAGTAAACCAGTCCTAATAAAACCTCACGGTAGTCTGAGTTCTCTTTGAGGAACTTTGTAGCGAATGAGAGAGTGATGTTGTTACTTTGTAGTGAATGAGAGAGTGATGTTGTTACTTTGTAGTGAATGAGAGAGTGATGTTGTTACTTTGTAGTGAATGAGAGAGTGATGTTGTTACTTTGTAGTGAGTGAGAGAGTGATGTTGTTACTTTGTAGTGAGTGAGAGAGTGATGTTGTTACTTTGTAGTGAATGAGAGAGTGATGTTGTTACTTTGTAGTGAATGAGAGAGTGATGTTGTTACTTTGTAGTGAATGAGAGAGTGATGTTGTTACTTTGTAGTGAATGAGAGAGTGATGTTGTTACTTTGTAGTGAGTGAGAGAGTGATGTTGTTACTTTGTAGTGAGTGAGAGAGTGATGTTGTTACTTTGTAGTGAATGAGAGAGTGATGTTGTTACTTTGTAGTGAATGAGAGAGTGATGTTGTTACTTTGTAGTGAGTGAGAGAGTGATGTTGTTACTTTGTAGTGAGTGAGAGAGTGATGTTGTTACTTTGTAGTGAATGAGAGAGTGATGTTGTTACTTTGTAGTGAATGAGAGAGTGATGTTGTTACTTTGTAGTGAATGAGAGAGTGATGTTGTTACTTTGTAGTGAATGAGAGAGTGATGTTGTTACTTTGTAGTGAGTGAGAGAGTGATGTTGTTACTTTGTAGTGAGTGAGAGAGTGATGTTGTTACTTTGTAGTGAATGAGAGAGTGATGTTGTTACTTTGTAGTGAATGAGAGAGTGATGTTGTTACTTTGTAGCGAATGAGAGAGTGATGTTGTTACTTTGTAGTGAATGAGAGAGTGATGTTGTTACTTTGTAGCCAACGAGAAAGTGACGATGTTGTGGTTTTAATCAGCCAATCAGAGAGCAGGATTTAACTTGTCTCACTCACCTTTAGTGTGTTGAGGATTTCTCCAAACAGATGTTGAGCTTCCTGAGTGTCCGGCTCTTCAAAGTAATCCGCCACAGCGACCTCGACCATTATAGACCCAATGTTACCACACATACCTGCAGAGACACATTGATATGTATTTATACATCATGTAAGTGGTATAACTTACTATAACTAATAATAATAACAACAATAACAGTAAGTGTCTCACTGTGGAAGTGGAGGATGGCCTGACCGCTGACAGGTGTGTGAGTCAGGATCAGCGTCTCCAGACTCTTCAGTCCTGCTTTACACAGCTCTGTCGCCGCCTGCAGGCCGAGGTCGGCAACACGCTCCAGCTCCAACACCTGCAGGTGAGCACAGGTGTGCACTGCACACAACCAACAATCACAAACACAACATTTACTATTTAGGTTTGGCAACTTCCAGTCAACCTATTATGTTTTTTACGACAAAGGTCGTTGCACCAAAACGTCCAAAAAACACGCTCACCCAAAGCAGCCAATCCCTGAGTCCCACAGCCGGCTCCGCCCACACTGAGAGAGTGGAGGTGTGGCCAGCATCGACCAATCGTCTGCAGGCAACGGTTTCCAAAACGAGTGGGTTGTTGGCTGAAAGAGAGAAGTAATGAAATGATGGATGAGTTTAAAAGTAATATCATTTAATATTTGAGTCTGTGTTTACTCACCAGGGGTGAGCAGGCGCCACCTGCAGGCTGCTGATGTTCCTGCAGCCTGCACCCAGGGCCCAGAGAACCTCGTGACCGAGAGGATCGGATGAACTCCTGGAGGAACAGACAGGTAGAGAGACAGACAGGTAAACAGACAGACAGGTAACAGACAGACAGGTAACAGACAGACAGGTAAACAGACAGACAGGTAACAGACAGACAGGTAAACAGACAGACAGGTAAACAGACAGACAGGTAACAGACAGACAGGTAACAGACAGACAGGTAAACAGACAGACAGGTAGAGAGACAGACAGGTAGAGAGACAGACAGGTAAACAGACAGACAGGTAAACAGACAGACAGGTAAACAGTCACCTGTAGGTGAGGATCTGGAGGCTCCTGCTGTAGCAGCTGGCGAGCCACAGCGTCCTGTCTGTGAGGATGTGAGGACACTGAGAGACAGACAGGTGGAGCAGACTGCCCCCTGCTGACCGCAGCAGGGCCTCCACCCCCGGCTCCACACTGCCGCTGAGACGGGAAAACACACAGGCAGGTCAACTACAATACCCACAATGCATGTTTCCTCTCACGCTGTCACACCTCAGTGCTCCGTGTTACCGTGTGTTCTTGTGGTAATCCTCTCGCGTCTCGTCGGCTTGTCTGCTTCGAGGCTTCAGGTTGTTCAGAACCACAGACTGAGTCTGAGTGCACCACTGAGACAGAGTGGTGAGGAACTACACACACACACACACACACACACACACAGAGAAACACACTGAATGTGGATCCATCCGCCGCTGAAAATAGTCCCCAACCAACGCACTCATTCCTGAGTGTCATGTGACTCATAACGGATCATAATGTCTCGAATAGATTTAGTGTTTAAATATGATGATGATGATGATGCTATTAGTATGATGATGAAGATGATGCTCCTCTACCTCGGCGGACACTCTGGCGTTCTCCAGGCGGAGGCGTGTCCAAACCGCCGGGTGCCTGGCGACGAACCTCCAATCGGAGCAGACCTCGGCGGCGAGCAGCAAGGAGCGCACGTCCATATAAGGAAACACGCAGAAGAGCCCCGCCCTCAGCCTCAGGGACTCCGCCTCCAGCTGTCTGTCGCCGTGACGACGGGAGGGGCTGGAGTGGCGGGAGGAGGAGGGGGGGGCTTCTGCAGAGGAAAAAATATCTGAGCTTTTATTGTGAAGGAGCCACAGGAAGTGATCGCAAACACAGTTAAATGGAGACGCAGTTCACCTGAAGCAGGTGTGTGCGTCCTGGCGAAGACCAGCCTCCTCAACTCAGCGCTGCTCCAGAATCCCTCCTCCTCTTCCTCCACATCCTCTTCATCTTCCTCCTCCTCTTCTTCAGTGCTGTAATGCCGACGGTTTCTTTTGCTCCACGTTCTCCCACATCCTCCATCCTCCACCCTGGACACACAGGAGGAGGAGACGTAAACAGACAGGTAGCAGACAGACAGGTAGCAGACAGACAGGTAAACATACGTACCACGGCCTCTCTCTGTCACGTCTGGTCCAGGGTGGTGGATCGTAGAGGTCTTGATGGAGGTGGACCGCCCCCCCGTCACCGTCCCACCCACCTGAACCCAGAGACCAGGTCCGCATACGACCAGTTAGTCCACTGGGAGACAGAGAGAGAGAGAGAGAGAGGACCAGTTACTGTGTTACATCACTCAGCAGACCTGAGGTGATGCGTTCATGTACCTGAGGTGATGCGTTCATGTACCTGAGGTGATGCGTTCAGGTACCTGAGGTGATGTGTTCATGTACCTGAGGTGATGCGTTCAGGTACCTGAGGTGATGTGTTCATGTACCTGAGGTGATGCGTTCAGGTACCTGAGGTGATGCGTTCATGTACCTGAGGTGATGCGTTCAGGTACCTGAGGTGATGTGTTCATGTACCTGAGGTGATGCGTTCAGGTACCTGAGGTGATGCGTTCATGTACCTGAGGTGATGCGTTCAGGTACCTGAGGTGATGCGTTCATGTACCTGAGGTGATGCGTTCATGTACCTGAGGTGATGCGTTCAGGTACCTGAGGTGATGCGTTCATGTACCTGAGGTGATGCGTTCAGGTACCTGAGGTGATGCGTTCAGGTACCTGCGGTGATGCGTTCAGGTACCTGTGGTGATGCGTTCAGGTACCTGCGGTGATGCGTTCAGGTACCTGTGGTGATGCGTTCAGGTACCTGCGGTGATGCGTTCAGGTACCTGTGGTGATGCGTTCAGGTACCTGTAGTGATGGTGGCTGTACAGCTGCTCTCCCAGCCGGTAGGAGCCGGAGACACTGTAACTCCTCTGGAGGACGAAGAAGAAGAAGAAGAAGAAGAAGAAGAAGAAGAAGAAGAAGAAGAAGAAGGAGATGTTGGAGGAAGCAGGAAGAGAATCTACTTTAATTATTGTTTTTTGTTTTTCTCACCCGGTTGCCGATGGTTCCCTGCATCTTGTCGGCGATGACGTCGTCGGTGCTGCCGTCCAGGCTCCGCCCCTCTCGGCCCGGTGCAGGTGCGTATCCCTCGTACGGGTCGGTGTGTGTGTAGCGGTCGTGGTGGTGATGTGTGTGTGAGCCGAGCAGCAGTAACTGTCTCTCTGCACGGTCGGCTCGTTCCAACAGCGTCTCTATGAACACCTGAGTTATTAATGAACACACACATTCAGTTTACTGCTCTGAGATATATGATGGTGTGTGACGACAATAGAAGATCTTTGGAGGTCACCTGCAGTCTGGATTTAGCCTCGGCCTCTTTCTCTGCCGTCTCTCTCAGGAAACACTCGATGCCCACCATCTCCCTAAAACACACACACACACACACACACACACACACACACGTGTAGACCCCGTTTCTATTGGTGAACATGATGACATACTTTTGTGGGCGGAGCTTATGTGGAGGCGGAATAATTCTCTGAACACATTTTAGTTTTACTTCAGCGGGAGGAGAGCAGAAGGGAGAGGATGGCTAGCTAGTTAGCTAGTTAGCTTAGCCATCTCCAGAGCTAGCTAGTTAGCTAGTTAGCTACTACTCTGAGGTGATTAGTGTCTATGGGAACACAAAACAGCCTCAAGTTAAATCAACACCTCCTCTATAAAATATGACATAGTGCAGTGTTTTACATATATTTATATATATATATACATATATACCGTATATATGTATATATATATATTTAGGTGGTGTTGTCCCCTAACAGAGCTTTAGATGTAGGTAATTATAAATGTCACATAAAAACAACAATATGTAACGTGAAGCCACACTGCACAGTGTGACTGACCTCACACACACACACACACACACACACACACACACACACACACACACACACACACACATACACCCTCAGGGCTGCTACCATCTTCCATTTATCATCACAGCAAACCACAGCTGTGTGTGTGTGTGTGTGTGTGTGTGTGTGTGTGTGTGTGTGTGTGTGTGTGTGTGTGTCTCCAGTGATGCAGAATGAACACGACGTGTCCTCAGTCTGCATCATGTTGTTTCTCTTCATGCTGCGTAACGTATCACATAAAAGATAATATTACAACATTCAGTACTTCTGTTCCTGTAATGTTTTGAGGGACGTAAACAGGAAGTACAGTGTGGATGCTGTGGGCTATATTCATTTATATTTATTTACATTTTATGCAAAACAAGCTGAGTGATGTATTAGCAGCTCCTGTTCTGCAGTTCTGCAGTTATAAGATGAGTTTAATTTGTTCCTCTCCAGTTTGAATGGTGTGTTTCGTCTTAAAGCCTGTTGTGTGTCTGGAGGCTTTGAGCGTACTGAGTGTGTGTCTGTACGGATTCACAGTAAATGTAAAGAGACACTGACTGCTGTCGTTCGCTCAGCTCTCTGTCTTTTCCTTCCAGATCTTTCTTGAGTCGCTCCATCATCTCCGTGGCAGCAGAGACCTGGAAGATAAAAACATGTTTCAAATGTTTCTTCATGTTTTATATCTCCACGTTTTAAAGTCGCCCTCACCTGTCTGGACAGGTACGTCGCCCTCTCCTCCACTTCCCGCTTCTCGCTCTTCAGTCGCTCGCCGCCACGCCGCTCCCGCTGTAGCTCCGCCTCCCTCCTCTGGAGCTCCGCCTTCAGCCGACCCACGCGGCGGTTCACCCTCTCCTCCACCTCCGCGAACGTCCGGGCGATTTTGCGATCCAGGCCCAGACCCAGCCTCTCCTCCAGCCCGACCCCGACCGAGAGCCCCGACCCGGAGAACAGCTCCAGAGCGGTGCAGGGCTCGTCCTCGGGACGTCCCGCGGGAGAGCCGAACATCTCCCTGAGCAGCTGGACGGAGGCCGCCGACGAGGCCAGATCCAGGCAGGCCAGAGGGAGGGGGAGGCCGTGGGCCTCCACGCCCAGAGAGGAGCTCTGTATTTGGGGTACGGCTCGGCCGGGCAGCGGGAGCAGAGCGCCGGATCTGGAGCTTCTGACCCGAGTCTGAAACGTGAGATGAAGTCAGAGCAGCTTCTAAAAACAGCAGAGAAATGCTTAAAAATCTCTGATTCCAGCTCCTCAAATGTGATGATTCGATGCTTTTCTTTGCTTCTTATGACGGTAGAGTCACACCTGCGACAGCACCAGCAGCGTCTCGTAGGTGTGTCGGCTGACCAGGTGAGCCCGGAGCTCAGGCACGGACGAGAAACGGAACCCGTCGCCACAGCGAGGGCAGAAGTAGGGCAGCTCCGATGAAGAGGAGGAGGAGGAGGAAGAGGAAGAGGAGGAGGAAGACATGTTTCTACAGGGAGCTGCAGACCTGGATGATAAAACAGGAACAATGGAAACGCTGCAGAGGAGAGTAACTGGAGTTACTAGAATAAGTGTGTGTGTGTGTGCTGAAGGAAAGAAATCTGGGTCAATGTGTGTGTGTGTGTGTGTGTGTGTGTGTGTGTGTGCTACATATTTAATTTTGTGCGGATAAAGATTTAATGAGAGAGAAATCTGTAGATTAAAAACAGCAAAAAGCTCGACTCGTCACACTTCTGGATGAGCCAGTTGTGTCCAGACATGTTTGAATATCTCACTCACACACACACACACACACACACACACACACGCCTGTTGGATTTGACATTTGTAGGGCGTGTGTGTGTGTGAGGCTAATCGCTAAGTGAAGCATGCATCTTCCACCCCACTGACTGTGTGTGTGTGTGTGTGAGAGACGAATTTAAAGATGGATGGATGAGCAGGAAGAAAGAAATGTGAGGGCGTGGTCTCTCTCTCAGTCTGTTGAACACTAACTTCACTGTTTTCTGGAGCTACTTTCGAACTAGAAACAAAACACAATGGCGTCGTTTGTTTACCACCAGTAGCCACTTAGCTTAGCTTCGCTCGGTCCAAAGGTAGGAAGGCAAAGTTCGGCACATAGTTCACAAAAATAATAACACGCTAACCAGAGCGATTTAGAGCAGACAGAGCCAGGCTAGATGTTTCCACCAGTTTCCAGTCCTTATGCTAAGCTACGCTAGCAGCCCGGTTTCACCAATTTGTACGTCTTTTAGCGAGCAATAAGAGCGCCGTTATTGCTTTTCATGCATAATTTTTTATGCCATGTAGATAACCAGAAAACTGACTGTACATGTCCTAAAGTGTTGTTGAGTTAGTTTTAGGTTACGCTAGTGATGTTTGTGACGTGTTTTCCGTACTCAAGAAACATTTTCTCTAGATTTCGTACTTATTTTAAGCCCAGCTTATGTTCTTCCTCAACCTGACCAAGTGGTTTTGTTGCCTAAACCAGATGGCGAGACGTCAAACGTCGTGAAATAAAAATAAAGTGTTATCATGACACGCAGACTTTCCTTTAGATGTTGTGCTTTTTACACGCTTTAATGAGATCAGGTTGGCTCTATGCATATTATATATAAGTCCATCATTTTATATGTATTTTCACACGCTACTTTCACAAAATAGATCTTGAAGCACCGTGTCAAGTGGGTCGAACTAAAACGCTGGTTTCGGGTCGGGTATCCCCACACAAGTGACCAAACGCCTCGATGTAGCATCAACAAACACCAGAGCTAACGTAGCTAAAATAGCGATATGGTGGATTTACTGTTTAATCAGACTAAGAATGAGACGAGATTTAAACACCCGCGGTCCCTCCGCCTCACTCAGAGACCACGCTGCCAGGAGGAGAGCGGACGCCAAGCTATCGGAGACGGACTGTAGCTACTTGAATTTAGCCGGCGCTAACCCAAGCTAACCCTAAACGCCTCCTGAGCAGCCGTCTGCGCTCTCCTCCCTGTGGTCTCCGTTACCGTAACGTTAGCATGGATTTAGCAAGCTAACGTTAGCTAGCTAACTAGCCAGCCACTGAATGAGCTGTGAGGGTGTTTAGTCATCATGATTTAAATTTGTCCACTTTACTACGTATCTTATAATATATATTTTATATGATAATATATATGTTATGAGATGTAATATAATATATATCTATATTATATGTAATAATATATATATATATATATTATTACATATAATATAGCAAATATTTTCTTCCTCCTTTAATTTGTGATTTAAAAGTGACATAAAAATGTCTTAAGTTCACGTAAATAATTGAGTTTAATTGACCACCAGAGTGACCACATTTAAATGTAACACATTATTATTTCTGTGATCATTTAGTGTTTTTAAATCAAACATTAAACCGCCTTAAAGAGCAGAATCGGGACTTATTGTAGCTCGAATCATTGAAACAAATTAAAATAATATCGTAGTTTATTAACATGCCGCTCAGTCGGTTAATACGTCATGCTTTTACCGGGTAAATAACTCAACTCTCACCTGTGCACGTGCACGTGACGCTGCGTCGGTTGGTCAGTTTCAGCCGTTTTTATTTTCCCACTGAAGAAGCTCATTTCGTCCTCGCGCGGATCGATCAGTCCGCTCGATTCTGAACTGGACTGTCGCGTGCAGCCTCGTGTGTGTGTGTGTGTGTGAGATCCAACTGCCGCCCCGCGCGCCCCCTCCTCGCGGCGTGCAGCCTGTGACGTAAAGAGCCGCGTGACGTGCCAGTTCTGATGTGATGGCGGAGCAGAAGAGGGCGGGGCTTACATTCATCTAATCAGAAGTAGAAATACTGTGAAGTAAAAAGTACTGTAATCTGTGTTTTACTGCAGTAAAAGTACATCAAATATACTGAAATTAACAAGCGTAAAAGTACTCATTGTGCAGAATAATAATATATATTTGTATTATTGATCATTAATCTATAATCTGAATCTTTAGACTAACAAAAGTTGTTAAAATAAATGTGAAGTAAAAAGTTTAAAGTAGCAGAAAATGGAAAGTACAAGTACCTCAGTATTGTGCTGAAGTATAGTACTTGAGTAATGTACTTTTACTTAGTAAAGTTAGTGTTTTATCGATAAAATACCTGCATGTTGGTTCATAACTTACATTTCTGAACATCTGTAATTGTACTTGTCTTGTAGTAGTTTTCATCTAAAGTATATCTTCATTACATTTAAAGTTACTTCTTGTACCTCTACTTTAAAAAGGTATATATATATATTCCCTTTTTACTAATGTGTAACAGTAATGTGTACTCAGAGTACATTTTACACAAGTAATCTTATTTCTACTTGAGTACAATTTATTTAAACTTTTCTTTGAATTGAGCAAAAATAATTACATTTCAGAACAATATTGTAGGAATGTTTCCTTCCTTTTTAATAATAATAACAATAATAATGGTAATGATGATGATAATTATATATAAGTAATAATAATTTATAAAAAATAATATTATTATTATTGTTATATATTATATATCATTATATAATTAGTTATATATATTTATATATAATTATTGTTATGATAATAATCATCATAATATTAAATATTAATAATAATAAAACAAACAATAACAATTTTAAAATAATAATAATAAATAGTAATACCAGTAAAAATAACAATAACAAAAAGATAAATAGAATAAAAGGCCCTTGCTTTAATTAATCTAACGGAAGAAGTATTATCAGCTAAATGTAGTTAAAGTATAAAGTAAAGTACAGTAAAATGTGTTTTAATATATGCAGTATGTTACATGTATTTATAGTCTATTGGCTAGTTACTCAAGTAAAGTACAAGTACATCAACACAGTACTTAGAACAATACTTTAGTGAGAAACCACCACTCATGAAGAGATGTAGTACTGACTGGTGACCACTGGGAGGCACTAGACCACAGGCGTGTGTGTGTGTGTGTGGGTGTGTGCGTGTGCGTGTGTGTGTGTGCGTGTGTGTGTGTGAGAGAGTGCGTGTGTGTGTGTGCGTGTGTGCGTGTGTGTGTGAGAGAGTGCGTGTGTGTGTGTGCGTGTGTGTGTGTGTGTGTGAGAGAGTGCGTGTGTGTGTGTGCGCGTGTGTGGGTGTGTGTGTGAGTGTGTGTGTGTGTGTGTGTGCGCGTGTGTGTGTGCGCGTGTGTGTGTGTGTGTGTGTGAGAGTGCGTGTGTGTGTGTGCGTGTGTGATCAAATAAAGAGTCAATAAAGATTATTTATACATAGAATATGAAGATTATAGTTTAACACGTGTTTGAAGTCTATGTTGTGACGTGAACGTGACTCTGTGTGGCGCTAAAATGTGGATTCATCCGCCAGTAAAAAGACGAAGAAATAGTCCCCAACAGATTCTGTCATTTCCTGTTTGATATAAAAAATACAAACTACAGTGAGCAGATTACTGATGATACTAAGTATATATGTATATGTATATATTATGGGATGTTGAAATGCCTTTCCTGTATGTCTGGTTTGAAAACTCCCATGTTGCTGTTGCCACGGCAACGCAACCTTCAACGTCTGTTGCCCAGCAACAGCAGCCTGTTATAAGATGTCAGGAGCGTGATGAAGAAGATGATGATGATGAAGATGAAGGAAACAGACTCGTTGTTGTTTGTTTGCTTGTTTTATTGACAGCAGCATCCTCCATGCAAAATAACGAGGGAACACAACCTCCCACAATGCATCAGTGCACCACAGGTGTAGAAAAGTGACATCGTGTAGTTTTCATGTTGATAAATCTTCTTTCTCTCTTATAAATATATACATAAATACAATCTCTCTCTCTCCTATTGTAAAACAGAGCGACACAAAGAGGTAGACCACTAGAGAAATATATAAAAATAGAGATATGTGTCATTAAATATTCATAGGATTAAAAAACAGCAACATCACGACATTCTGACGTCACACATTCACGTTCTTCACGTCCTCATGCAGGAAACAAAAGTCCAAAAAGTGTTTGTTTTTTACAAAGCTCCTTTAAGAGAGAGTCCACTACCAGGAGCGTCTCGTGCACCGTGAGGCGGACCGGCTGGTCCTGGATCAGACCGGAACACTCAGACCTGAACTCTTTAAATCCACCATCACCCTCCCGCAAGCGGGACTGTCAACTCGCGCATGCGCCGTGAGAGTGGGCCAGGTCACCTGTCTAAACACCTGCTCAGTGTGACGTCACATGGAAACGTCTCTCTCTGACGCGTCACCGGTCGATGGTTCAAAATTCGGAAGCGTGAACTTCGCTCCTGCAGCAGCCAAATCGGAAAAACGGGAGCACGCGCTCAGACGCCGGGCGCGTTCAGGGCCAGGGAGTAGGCGGCCATCATCTGCGCGCGTAGCTGCTGCTTGACGTGCACACGCCCATGCCTCTTCCTCTCGTCGCTGCGCGCGAAGCGCTTGCCGCACACGTCGCAGGAGAAGGGCTTCTCCCCGGTGTGCGTGCGCGTGTGCGTGGTCAGGTGGTCGCTGCGGCTGAAGCTGCGCGCGCAGATGGTGCACTGGAAGGGCTTCTGTCCCGTGTGGATGCGCACGTGCCTGTTAAGCTCGTCCGAGCGCGAGAAGCGGCGCTCGCACCCCTGCACGGAGCAAGGGTACGGTTTCTCTTTCAGTCCGTTCTTCTTGGCGGGAGCTCTCCTGCCGCCGCGCGACAGCTTGGGGGCGCACGCGGCGTGCGCGCCGCCGATGTTGACTATCGGGAACGCGCCCTGCAGGAGGGAGGAGAGGAGATGAACGTCCAGGGTGGAGGGGAGAGGGGGGGTGGAGAAACTCTGCTCAAGCTCCGTCTTGACCACCGGTCTGCCGATGACGTAGCTACCGGAATCTCCCCCGGTAACCGGCGCCATCAGGCTCTTCAGCCAGTCCTCCAGACCCAGCGGCTCCTGCTTCACCTCGCAGCCGGGCTTCAGGTCGCCCTGGCCGGCCTCAGAGCTCAGCAGGGAGTCGAGGAAAGCGGACACGTCCACCTGTTGCTGCTCCAGAGCGGACAGCGGGAGGAGAGAGTCCGCGGTGCCCGGGTAGGAAGCATCATTCCCGGGCATCGAAGAGTGTGCGCACCCGCTGCTGCAGCTGGAGCTGACGAACTCGCTTTTAACAACCACCGGGTGTGAAACCACCGCCGTGGGAGGAAGAGGAAGAGGAGGGGGGGTGCTCGACTCTGAGATGAGATCCGCAGGTGGAGCGCAGAGCGCGGGAGAAGAGGAGGATGTGTCCTCGTGCTCCATCTCGGTGCAGATCCCCACGATCTCTGTGATCATGTTGAGGATCGCGTCCGCGGTGCTGCTCAGCTCCGCTGCTGCCGCCGGCGCTGCCTTCACCACCGGCTCCGGCTCCGAGAAGAAGCTGCCGGTGTAGCCGAGAGATGGAGAGAGAGTGTCGGACGAGCAGTCACTGAAGTCGGAGAAGAAATCCGAGTCCGAGGCGTCGGTTCCCGGAGAGAAAACTGAAGGAGAGAAGAAGGAGGAGGAGTTATTAATGTTGCATAATCACTGTGATCGATATGCAAAACAGCTGATCAATAACCACCTGTTGCTGTTTGCAGGTGTGAAGGTATAACCTCACACCTGCAGCTCATTATGCACAAAAACATGCACATCATGAATACATATTAAATAACGATTTGTGATTGATTACACGCACACACCTTGGCAGAAAGGTGACCCCACGTCGGACTCAGCTCCGTCGCTGATGGGGCTCGAGCCCACGCTGTCCACCCACGCGCTGCAGGCGTCCTCAAATTCCGACATGAAGCAGCTGTCCTCGCGCTCCAGAAGCATTTCGGTTTATAAAATAATGAGCTGGATGAACTCGATTGATCAGTTGAATGTCGGGGACTCCCGTTATTAATCCTGTTATCTCCCGGTGTGCTCCGGTTAGTCCCGTTAGTGCAGAGAGATGCTTGGTGCTTCCTCGCGCTCTCCGGTTTTTATACCCTCCGTCTCCTAGGTAACTCCCGTTAACGGTCTCATTGGTCGGTGCCGTGCGCGAGGGATTCCCTCCCGCAGCGGTGCTTCGTAGCTGCCCAAACATGGGCCACTTCCGGTGGTGACGGCGGGTATCCCCGCACCATAAAAGGACAGGCGGGAGAGCACACGTAACGAGATTTCTTTTTTTTGGGTTTCCCTTCACTGCGGCAGCGGAGCGACACGAGAGAGATTATGCAACCGGAGGGTTCACGCGGGGCTGCAGCAGAGGAGGATGAGGAGCATGATGAAGAGGCTTTGTTGTTATTGAGGAAGAAATAAAAAAAAAAAGAGGATCCCAGTTTCATCATCTGAAGGTTGTTTATGCATTTCTAGTGTCTCTCTTCACCTGTTGGAGTTCAGGTTGGTGATGCTTTGGTTTCACATCCATACCATAATAACCATAATAACCATAATAACCATCATAACCATAACAATCATAATAACAGACAGCACAGTTTTACAAGCGTGTCAGAGAACTACAGTGGCCTTCAGGTGACGTAGGACGTGAAAGTGTACGAAGTCGTCGTGACGTCACTCGTTGATTTGTGGACGTTTTGAAGCTTCGAGTTCTGCGTTTTGGCCGTCGCCATCTTGGTTTCTTTTGCAGCCAGTGAACAGGAAATGACCATATTTGGACTGGTAGAGACCTGTCAATCACTGTGTAGCCCCGCCCCTAAAGCATCCCCTGCTTTATGGTCTGTGTGACTCTAAATGGACCATCATTTACTAAATGAACATCATGCTGTATTGAAGAAGACTTGAAACTAGAGATTGAGACCATAAACTCATGTTTACAATGTTTACTGAGGTAATAAATCAAGAGAGAAGTAGAGTCATTTTCTCATAGACTTCTATACAACCAGAGGAGTCGCCCCCGCCCCCCCCTGGGTAACATGGCTACAGTGGAAAAAAATAAATGACGACGGCCAACAAACCAAGATGGCGACGGCCAACAAACCAAGATGGCGACGGCTAAAAAAATAAGATGGTAACGGCCCAAAAACACATTAAAACAAATAAAGCATTCATTTTGGCACAGTGAGAGAGGAAGAAGAAGAAACCGTCAGAAACGAATCAAATATCTTTGATGATGATATTTAATGAGCAGAAACCTGTTTTTAATATCTCAGTCGTCACAGATTATTTATAACCAGAGGACCTTCTGATGAGAGACAGACGGGTCCGTCTCTGTCTCACTGACCGTCTGTCCTCGTCTGGAGACCGCCACCCATCACTGACACACACATGTGACACTCATGCTGTCGCCATGGAGACGGGAGCAGATTCAGGGAGTTATGTAAAAGATGAAGTCAGGAAATAGAAGCTCAGCAGCTCGTCAAAATAATAAAAAAATATATAATAGTTCAGTAAAATTAAATTAAATAATTTAGTAAATCAAAATAATTTAGTAAATTAAAATAATTTAGTAAAATAAATAAATGAAATAATTCAGTAAAATAAAAACAATTTAATAAATTAAAATAATTTAGTAAATTAAAAACAATAATTTCATAAAATAAAATAATTTAGTAAAATAAAATAGAGCAGTAAAGCTACATCACCTTAAGAATAATAAATAATGTTATTTGTGACACTCTGACATTAAAGTGAAGCTTTAATCTGAAGTCACTTCCAGAGCAGCATCTAGTGGCCAACAGAGGAACTGCAGCTTGAGTGTTCATAACGTCCTCGTGGAGTCTCCAACCTTTGTGTTTGCACCCAAAAAATAACCACGTGACCAAACGGACAACGACGAAGACGAAGATGAAGAAGAAGACGAGGGTGAAGAGACCCTCAGTCTCTCTCATGAACAGACTGTTAGGAGGAAGAGGAGGAGGAAGAGGAGGATGGAAGGATGTGCGGGGGCGAGGGAGGAGAGACTGTTGCCATGGCGCTGTGCCACCTCCTGTTACAAAGAACACACACACACTAACACACACACACACACACACACAAGATATCCTCTATTTTCTATTCAACACATTCTTCTTTCCTGTTAAAATCCTGGTGCCTACATTACCCACAATGCAGCTCTCCCCCTGCAGAGGGCAGTGAAGTGATGTTAGAATGCAGTGATGGAAGTAACCAAGTACATTTACTCAAGTGATGTACTTCAGAGCGGTAAGGAGGTGGTACTTGTACTTTATACTTCGTCTTCTTCAGTTAAACTACAGACTGTTTTTAAACTTAAGGACGTTCTAAACATGCTGACGTCGTCTCTCTGACCTCTGACCTGCAGCCTGATAACACCAAGGTCTGATAAACACACACACACACACTCACACACACACACACACACACACACACACACTGTAACACGCATACACACACACACACTTACACACACACCCACACACTTACACACACACTCACACTCACACACACACACACACACACTCACACTGTAACACACATACACAAACACACACTCACAGTAACACGCAAACACACACGCTCACACAGTAACACACAAACACACACACACACTCACACTCACACACACACAAACACGCATACACGTAAACACACACACACAGTAACACACACACACTCACACACAGTAACACACACACACTCACACACAGTAACACACACACACATGACCTCTGACCTCTCCAAGGTCTCTCTGTGGAGAGATAAAACCAGGACTCCTCCGTCTCCCTCTTCATTCTCCTCCATTTCATCATCACAGCCATGTTCGCTCGTCTCCTCTCCTTTCTTCCTCCCTTTCTCTCCCCTCTCTCCCTCCCTCCCTCCTTCCTCCTCCTCGTCTTCTTCACCGTTGCCATGGTGGTCTTCTTCCTGAACCGAACCGGACCGTCGTCCTCCGGACCTCCGTCCCGGTGCTCCGTCCCGTGCCTGCCGAGGCTCCCCGTCCTGGGCAGCCTCCCCTGGTTGGGGGGAGGCCTCCCCCCTCACCTCCTCTTCACCCAGCTGAGCCGCAGGTAAGACCGCCGAGTCCTGAACCTGAACCAGAACCCTCCTCTAGGGTTTGTGGTCCTGGAAGCTTCCTGGAGACCACGACCATGTTTTTTTCAGTTCATGTGAAGTGTTTTTTTATGTTTAATAACGTTTGGAAAGACTCACTAACTAGTTAAAGACTATTAACTAGTAAGACTAGTTAATAGTCTTTAACTAGTAAGACTATTAACTAGTAAGACATTAACTGGTCTGGAAAGACTCGTTAATGTTTAGAAGGACTCGTTCATGTTTAGAAGGACTCGTTAATGTTTAGAAGGACTCATTAATCTTTGTAAGGACTTGTTAATCTTTGGGAGGACTCGTTAATGTTTTGTTCTAGGTACGGGTCTCTGTTCGCTCTCTACCTGGGTCCTCACTACACTTTGGTGATAAACAACCATCACCACGCCAGAGAGGTTCTACAGCAGAGAGGGAGAGACTTCGCTGGACGTCCGAGCATGGTGAGACATGCAGAGAGGGCGAGAGAGTAAAGTTCTACTACATGATACTGTTTAAAAACATGTCATCATTTATCTTCATCTCTATCTCTTCCTCTTCCGTCCGTCCTTTCTTCTGAAGGTGACCACCGACTTGTTGACCCGAGGCGGTAAAGACATCGCGTTTTCAGACTACACTCCTCTCTGGAAGCTACACCGCCGCCTCGTCCACAACTCCTTCACTCTGTTTGGAGAAGGAAGCAGCCGACTGCAGGACATCGGTACTCCACCCCGTTAATGTCTGAAGGACTCGTTAATGTCTGGAAGGACTCGTTAATGTTTGGAAGGACTCGTTCATGTCTGGAAGGACTCGTTAATGTTTGAAAGAACTCGTTAATGTCTGGAAGGACTCGTTAATGTTTGGAAGGACTCGTTCATGTCTGGAAGGACTCGTTAATGTTTGAAAGAACTCGTTAATGTTTGGAAGGACTCGTTAATGTCTGGAAGGACTCGTTAATGTTTGAAAGAACTCGTTCATGTCTGGAAGGACTCGTTAATGTTTGAAAGAACTCGTTAATGTTTGGAAGGACTCGTTCATGTCTGGAAGGACTCGTTATTATTTGGAAGAACTCATTAATGTTTGAAAGGGCTCGTTATTCTTTGGAAAGACTCGTTATTGTTCGAAAGGACTCGTTAATGTCTGGAAGAACTCGTTAATATTTGGAAGGATTCGTTAATGTTTGGAAGGACTCGTTAATGTCTGGAAGGACTCGTTAATGTCTGGAAGAACTCGTTAATGTTTGGAAGGACTCGTTAATATTTGGAAGGACTCGTTAATGTTTGGAAGGATTCGTTAATGTTTGGAAGGACTCGTTAATGTCTGGAAGGACTCGTTAATGTCTGGAAGAACTCGTTAATGTTTGGAAGGACTCGTTAATATTTGGAAGGACTCGTTAATGTCTGAAAGGACTCGTTAATGTTTGGAAGGACTCGTTAATGTTTGGAAGGACTCGTTAATGTATGCATTGGTGTATAAAAAATGAACATAGCAAGAGAAAATAAAAACAGTAGTATGGACCAGAAATACTTATATATAATATGTATCTGTTTTCAATGAAACAGCTGTTCAGTATGTGATAATATTAAATACATATTTCTGTCTAGTTCTGTCCTCGGTGGACAGTCTGTGTGCCGAGCTGTTGTCCGGCGGGCGGCGCGGCTTCGACCCGTCTGCCGCGGTGACCCGGGCCGTCACCAACGTCGTGTGCACGCTGGTGTTCAGCGCCACCTATCGCCACGGCGATGCCGAGCTGCAGGAAGTGATGCAATACAATGACGGCATCGTGCAGACGATTGCCCGAGGAGGACTGGTGGACATTTACCCCTGGATGAAGGTACGTCCACCTGAACACAGAACGCCTTCGATTCAATGTCCTCCCTTTCTTCAATGTCTTCACGTTCTAAAATGTCCTAATAAGGACAGAAGTACAGACACATACAGTCTGTCCTTGTCCCTCAGGTCTTTCCCAACAAGTGTCTCAGTAAACTGAAGGACTGTATCATCGTCAGAGACCGACTGCTGTCACGAAAACTGGAGGAGCACAAGGTAACGTCCTTCGTCCCTCCAGACCGAGCAGCTCTACTCTATTAATAAATGGAGATGTGTGTTTACCAGTAAGAAGCTCCGCCCCTCTTCTGTGGTCTGAATCCAGGCCTCGCTGAGTGACGGTGACCCCCGTGACCTTCTGGATGCCTTGCTCAAGGGTAAGACGGACGGCGGTCAGAAGTCCTCGGGGTCCGAGGACGAGACGATCACAGACGACCACGTCCTCATGACGGCAGCCGAGGCGTTCGGAGCCGGAGTGGAGACCACGTCCACCACGCTGCTCTGGATCCTGGTCTACCTGCTGCACCACCCAGAGGTACTACTGCTAATACTACTACTACTACTACTACTGTTATATACTGAGCATGATGATACTACTACTACTACTAGTACTGTTAATACTACTACTACTACTACTACTGTTATATACTGAGCATGATGATACTACTACTACTACTAGTACTGTTAATACTACTACTACTACTGTTATATACTGAGAATGATGACACTACTACTAGTAGTGGTAGTATTGTGGTATTAGTATCTTTACTATCTTTACTGTAACAGAGTATTTGTAAAGTGTGATATTAGTGTGTTACTGTAGCAGAGTGTTTCACAGCGTTGTAGTACTTTTACTTCAGTAAAGGATCTGATTACTTCCTCCATCACTGTCGATGGCCGTCCGTGTAGTTGTCGATAGTAAACAATCATCGTTGCTGTTATGCCCCGCCCCCTCGCTGTTATGCCCCGCCCCCTCCAGGTGCAGGAGCGTGTGCAGAAGGAGCTGGACGAGCAGGTGGGCAGCGAGCGGGCGGTGTCCACGTCGGACCGCGGCCGGCTGCCGTACCTGGACTGTGTCATCAACGAGGGCATGAGGATCCGCCCGGTGAGCCCGGTCCTGATCCCCCACACCGCCATGACCGACAGCAGGTACTTCAGATACTTCAGGGTATTTTATTGGGGATGAGAAGTGACTATCTGGGTTTTGGACTATTTGTCATTTTATACGCAAAAGAAAGTGTTGACAGTAAATGTCTGTTGTAGTATTGGAGGTCACTCCGTCCGTCGTGGGACTCGTGTTTTGGTCAACATGTGGTCGATCCACCACGACCCCCAACACTGGGACAGACCGGACCTGTTCAACCCAGGTAAACCACCACCAAAACCACCTCATCGGAGATATCTAACTCCAATAAACTGCACCTGAACACACCACAAACCACCGGTTTTCCCGCCTTCTCCAGATCGTTTCCTTGATGACCAGGGCCAGAGGTTCTCCCCTTCCTGCTTCCTGCCATTCGGGGCGGGACCTCGGGTCTGCGTCGGCGAATCGCTGGCCAGGCTGGAGCTCTTCCTCTTCCTGTCCTCTCTGCTCCAGCGCATGAGCTTCACGCTGCCGGACGGCGCCCCCCCGCCCACCCTGCAGGGGCGGCTGGGCGTGGTCCTGCAGCCGTTACCTTATAAGGTCGTCGTCACTCCGAGGGCTGGGTGGGAGGGCGGGGCCAAGTGAAAAAAGGGGGAGGGGCTAAACCTAAACCTTTTGTCGTCGCGCTCAAATAAATAAAAAATAACATTAAAATCCAAAATTCCCGAAAAATTACGTGAATAGAAACTTCTTTACGACTTTAAAATTATTTTGAAAAAACATTTACACTGGTACTAAAATAATGTTACAAAAGCTGCAGGCATTATCCTAAAACCAGGAAATGACTCAGCATTTGTTTCACTTCCTGCTCCCTCGTCTGGACGTTAACGTGTATTACATCATACCTGCGGCGCTCTATTTGTTAAAATGGATTTCAAATTAGTATAATTTTTCAGGAATTTTTTAAAGTGAAGGTAAAATACGTAGCTAAATTTGTCACGAGTTAGCTTAATTTGTTTCATAAAATATTTTCCATTTAGAGTAAAATGAAGATGGATGATGTAAAGAGCTAATTAGCGTCGCTAACGTCTGCGGCTAACATGAACATTTTCTACAAATTGACAAACTCATTGTAAATCTCTAAAAACAGTAAAGAAGCTAACGCTAAGCTAGCTCGTGGCTGCGCTGTTCCAGCTTCACTTCTTTGTAGCTTCATGCTAACGCTATGCTAACTAATTCTAAAACATGCAACCATGTTCAAATCTAACAGTGGAATATAATGAAACCAAGTTTAAACTGAGCTTTAAACGTCATTTAAAATGATTTTTTTGTAACCCAAATGATTCTTAATCAATAAATATCGATATCTCCAGTGTGGTGACGGTGTTTTCATTATCAGTGGATGAACGGAGGGAGTCAGGTGGTAGATTTGACAGTTTTTATTCAGTATATCGTCACACACTTTTAGAACAGGCTGGTTTAGTTAGGTCACACACACACATCCACACACACACACACACACACACACACTATTAATTTAGTATTACTAATAATTAGCGTCGTTATTATCGTAACATTAAGGGATTTTAAAGTCTCTTCTCGGCTTTCTTCCGCTCCTCCGACAGAAACCTCATGCAAACAGGAAGCACAGCGGAGAAGAGATGACGAGATAAAAACGCTCTTTAGACTAAAAATAGAAGGAGCACACGGACGTTTCTAGTAAATTAAATAGTTTTGTCAAACACCACGGCTGAAGCTGCTTCCAAATCTGCTCATGGGACGAGTGAAAGAGCCCAAAACGGTTAAATAAGAACAGTTAATGAGATATAAGAGTTGTCTAAAACCTCGACTGGGTTCACATGTCAATCCGGTAGTTTTCTCTCATCTCAAGGTTGAAGGTGGAGCACTTAGTCTCGCGTTGGGTTTCAGAGTTAAAAATGGGCATTTTACCCTCAAAGGAACCGGCTCCGGTTGGACCTGGTCTTCTGTTCCAGTCTGGGTCGGTTGGTAGTAGTATTCTAATCTAGGTCGGTTGGACCAGGTCTGTACCAGACTGGGTGTGTTAGACTGGGTCTATTCAAATCTAGGTAGTTTGGACTTGATTTGTTCAGTCTTTTGGGTTTAAGTTGATCAACTTTTTAGTTAAAACCAAATCTGACCGGTGAACGTGAACCCAGTCGGTGTGAAACTCTTCTACCAGAGACGACTAATTCTTTAAGGTTTTCGTCCACCGACGCGATTTTAAAAAAACAGCCCAACAAAATAAGAGATAAAGACGGCGTTTCCAAACATTAGGCCGGCCCTGACATCAGCCTCGTGTAGGGGGGGGGGGGGGGGGGGGGGGGCTGATCTCAGAGCTGCGAGCCTCTTTGGGAACCTGAGCTACGACGGGGACAGATTTGAGACAAACAGTCACTCTGGTTGAAAGTCCACACCAGCTCCATCTAACGCTAAGTAGTAACAGTTGTCAAGTAGAAATGGCACTCAGTAACCATGGAGATATATAACCTTATTAGTTCAGGTAAACAAAAAACAAAAAGAAAGAACACCATCAACCACAACATCAACGGCTCGGTATCACCCCTGAGCGTTCTCGAGGAAGTCCTTCAGAGTCTCTACGAACTCCTTCTGATCGGAGACGAATACCACGAGACGCCACTCGGAGAATCTGCTTGAAGTCCACGTCCGCTCAAAGGCAGATTCCTACATCTGTGAATTTAGCCACAAAAGGTTTTTGTTTTAAAAAACAAGAGACCGGATCATTTACCGTCCATCCACGTATGAATCCAATCTTGTGCGCGTTGTTGTTTTTTTCCAAACCGACGACCGAGACGTCAGGATTTAAACATCCAGCTGCCGCCATTGTAGACGGTTAACGGCAAGATTTGTCCCTCATGGGCATCCGTACGGGCGGTAAAGTCTTCGTCGTAGAGAAGCTCGGACCGGGTTATTGAAGACCGAGACCTTCGTCTCACCCGAAGCTACATCGGGAACACTTCCCTCTCACGTCTTTACTCTAAAACAAACGTTCTGACGAGTTCTGGTTCAATCCGGTGTCGGTCGGACGTTAACGGTCTGGTGTCTTTCTTTCCAACTCGCTCTAACGTCTAGTTCAGGAACAACGCGTTAACAACGCGTTAACAACGCGTTAACAACGCGTTAACAACGCGGCTTACAGAAAGAAAAACAAAACAAAGTGCACTTTGTGGGAGCGGGTTTAAGAAAAAGCTCCAACTGACGTCGATGCAATGTTAATTTTGGCAGCTTTTTAATGTTCATCATTACTTTTAGTCTTGTGTCAAATGTCCTTTTTCATCAGATTATACTTTATATTCAATCGAGGTATATTCAGTCATTTTGTCCTTTTAGTCGAAACAAAAGATTTTGAATATTTAAGAATTCAGCTTTGCAGGCAAAATAATTACGATCAATCGTTTGATCTAAAGTCTTAGTTGCAAAATTAACATTGCTTCTATTTTCGAAGCGTTTTGGTGGAATTAATTAAAAAAAACGTTTCATATAAAAGTACAACAAAATGTCTGTGTGTTAAACTTTGTCAGGACGTGGAGACGAGCTCTGAGTTTCGTTGTTTCAGCCTCTACAATCATCACTCTGCTGCTGTTGGCTGAAAAATGTCACATCTGCAAGTTGTTGACAAAGAAAACTTCTAATTTGTCCAGAAGGGTTTTTAGAGAGATGTTCATCCACCAAAGGTGCGTAAAAAAGCCAGTGTGTTATATTTTGAATTAAAACAACAGTTTTTTTACTCAACAATGACAAAACATTGCTTTTCTATCAACGCTTCTGATTAATAATATTGCTCTTCACTCATCTCAGACTCTAAGGTGATTGGAAAAAAACACTATAATTGACAAAATATACTCTACCTTTACGTTTGTCTCAGAATAAATCCTAAATGCATTTCAAGGCCCTAAAAAAGTTCGACTTGTTTGGTGAATTGTTGCAGGACGATGTGAACTTAATCCATTTTGAATTGAGGGTTCTGAACGACGTGTCTATGAACGCAGAGGGAATATTTCAGAGTTCAGACTGAGCGTCGTTGTGTCTGACCTCAAAATACGGAGAAAGAGACAAAGACGGGCAACGATGACGTGTTCCCGTCTGCTGTTTGGTGCTTTGTTGTCGCTCTAAAAGTAGCCATTGTTTATTCTTATTTATGCAAAAAGCTTTTTCTCTTCCCCGAAAAGGCTGACGCACAGAAAACCAAACCCTGAAACCTTCCGTGTGGGATCGAGTCCCTTCTTATAAAACTACCCACCGAACGTCTTCATCAGAACGTCCCCTCTAACGAGTGAATCAGTCTCGTCCCTTCTGTCAGTCAGACTGAATCATCCTCCCACATCAAGTCTCTTTGTCCCCGGCACGGTTCCAAAAACCTCCGTCATCACCCTCCAGACGAGCTAAATGTTCAACTATTTAAAGTTACGCTCCTCTACTTGGTGGTGGCAGACAAGACGCAAGAAAGAAAAACAATTTGTGTCAAAGCACCCGATGGTGACGGACGTTAACAGAAAGACTCCCATGATGACGTCATTGGACAACTCAACACTGTTTTATAATTGGACAAACAGGATTACATCCAATAAATTAGCGTTTAATTCCCTTTAAGCATCAATATTTTCTCTTTCTGGTACTTTATAAAGTGCAAAGTTGGATTTCAACTACGACTTTGACTGAGATGTGAAGCTCTAACTCCCACGTGACCTGAACGCCACATTAGCTTAGTGGACATCGAGCTGCGTCTGTATCTTGTCTTATCGGAAGTGAGGAGTGAAAAACTGTCTTATTCTGATTGGGAGCTAATCACGTCCACTAAGAAACTACGGCAGCTTGTTAGCTAGCTAGCCGTAGCCACCACAAAGTAGCCGGTGCAAGCTAGCATTTCAATGTTATCATTCAAATCTATCCCGTGGCTAAACTACAGCTTACAAGTCCTGCTTTAAAGTTTAACATACCTTGATTTCACAAATGATTTACTGATAACGGGTCAAGAAAAGTAGCAATGTGCTTGCGAAAGACGTCTAGCTGGTAAAGATGGATGTAAACAATGCAGGTTGAAAGAAGAACTAAAAATATTTGTATTATTCCAAGTTAGGGGACTTGCGATTAACAGATTTAAACAATAATGGTCAAAATTGAAGCTGAGTAGAGGCCCCTGGTTTTAGTTCCTAGAATGGGTCAACCTCCCGAAACACTGGATCCCACATGTCCCACAATGCACCTCAAATAAGACCTTTCCTGTCTGTCCTAACTCTCCCAAAGTGTTGACGGACATTCTGTAGTGCAGTATTTACCTCTCCATGCAGATACTTCCCAACCACATCTGAGTACCTCACAGCTGTAACGAGCTAACGCTCCCGTGTTGAATCTCTTCCTAACGTCCGACACTTTACGCCGCGTCTGACAAACGGATGCTGAAGATGCTACATTCAGTAACGTGACTCCACTATCTTCTCTGTTCAAAACCTCCCCCGGGTTAGAAAAAAAAACTCGGATCGACCCCCTATCGTTAACTTCCTGTTCGTCCCGTGTCTGGGATGACGAGTGGTTTTAATTCCGCCCCCCGGCTTCCGCCAGTCACACAGTCTCCATGACGATGACGACTTTGCCGCCGTCCTCGGGCGTCGGCGTCGACGTGGAGGTGGAGTTACACGGTCTGAGTCCTTCCCCCGTGGTGGTCTGACCTCTGGCGGGGCAGTCCACGCTGTCATGGAGATCAGTGTCTCCACCTCCTTTGTTATCCCCACCTCCTCCTCTCTTGCCATCCTCCTTCCTTTCCTCCTCTTCCTCCTCCTCTTCCTCCTCATCCTCCTGCTCCACCCGACACCGGCACACCTCGATGCCAGAGTCGCCGGTAAGGCGCCGGTGTCTGTACTGGCTCTCGTCGGCTCCCATGTCCTCATCCTCGTCGTCGTCATTGCCCTCCTCCGGTTCCTCCTCCCCGTCCTCCCAGCTGGGAGGTCCCGGTTCAAAGACGTCCACGCAAGGGGAGAAGAGAGTCTGTTTCGGAGGGGACTGGGTGGCTCGAGGCGAGGGGGAGAGGGAGGAAGCGTGGCCGGAGGAAGATCCACCTTTGTTGGGCTGGTGCAGAGCGGTGAGGGGGTCAAGGAGTAAAGCTGGGGCTGGAAGGGAAGGAGGTGAGGATGCAAGGGGAGACTGAGAACATTCAGACTCTATGGTTATGGATGGGCAGGAGGAAAGGGAAGAAGAGGATGCGGGTGTCATGAAAGTGAGCACTGGGGTAGGAGCAGACAGTGGACCTGATCTAGAACCAACGTTAGAGCACGATGCAGATCCAGAACCAGAACTTAAACCAGCCTGGACATTTGATGCTGATGGACTGATAAGGTCTGAGTCTGACCATTGAGACAGGACCACAGAAGGACCCGAACCAGCTGGTACTGCAGCTGGATCTAGACCAGATACAATAGCAGCAACAGACTCTGGCTGGTAGAGTAAGCCTGACATTGGGCTTGGAGGAACCAGCGCTACATCTGACCCAGGTAACAGTTCTGGAAACTGGCCATGGGCTAATGTAGGCGCATTCGTAGCAAGGGTAAGGTCTGAATGTGCAGGGTTTAGAATGTGGTTTGTTTCACAGTCGGATACGATGGTGATTTTAGGTTGTAGGTTTGGCACTAGGATAAGGTTGGACGGTACTGGGTCTGGAACTTGGGTAAGGTTTATAAGTATTGGGTCCATAAGAGAGCTAGAATTTGTGGGTACTGGTTCTGGAGCTTGGGTAACGTTTTTAGGTACTAGGGCTGGAATTTGGGTAATGCTTGATGGTACTGGTTCTGAAACTTGGATAAGGTTTGAAAGTACTGGTTCTGGAACGTGGGTAACGTTAGTAGGTACTGGGGCTGGAGCTTGGGTAAGGTTTAAAGGTGCCGGAATTGGCACAAGACTAGGATTTGGGTCTGGGATTGAGCATGTTATCAAGGCCAAAGTCCTTCCAGCATCTGGGGTTGGAACTGAGTTTGGACTACTTGGAACATTGGCTGTATCAAACGTTCTTGTTAGATCGAGGGTTTTGAGGGTTTGGGTGGCTGTAGGGCTGTCAGAAGTGCTAGCTGTTGGGGTGGAGGGGGCGGACATTAAGGTGATTTTTGGGGCAGGGGTAGTTTCGGGGCCCTCGGCTGTACCCTCAATGTTTATTGTTTGGATTGAGGGGAGTAATAAGTCAACAACACTTGGACTACGGACAGTAACTGGGCTACCGGTGCTGACTATTGGGGTGCACGGTGTTAGGTCGAGCTGTTGCTTTATGGGAGATGTAGTTACAACGGGAAGAGCCACCTCTGAATCAGGAGACAGCAGTGGCTGCGGGGAGGCCGACCCGGTAACAACCGCAACAGTAACGGCCCGGTGGGGAACCAATGAGTCCGTGGCGTCGGTTTCCTGTGCTTCGGCGGCATCTTCATCGCCGATGTCGATGGCCACCGCGGCGACCAACCTCTCAGAGACCAACCGGGTCTCGTTCACCTCCAGACAGGTCGCCGCGGCCGTGATGGTCTCCATGGTGATGTCAAAAGCGAGGGGTGCGGCCTCGCTGGGCGTGGTGGCGTGGCTCGTGTCGGTCTCGTACGTGACGGGGGCCGATAGGGAGGAGCTACACGGAGAGGAGGGGCAGCAGGAGTCACAGGAACAACTGGAGCTACAGGAGAGACGCATTTAAGGAATTACAGTTGTTTTGGGTAAAATAGTCGTAGCAGAAGTAGTAATAGTGGCAACACCAGTAGTCTCAGTATCACTGCCAGCAGTCAAATGAATAGTATTAGCAGAAGTAGAAGCAGTAGTAGTGGTAGCCTCAGTAGTGCCTTCATTAGCATTGATACCAGCAGTCCCAGTAGCAGCGGCGGCGGCGCTGTTACCTGTTGTCGGAGCTGAGGGACGAGGGACCGTCGCTGAGCGGCCGGTGCAGCAGCGGGTCGTGATGCTGCGTGAGCAGGTGGGGGTCGGCGGTGCGGGGGGGCTGCGGGTAACGCGGGGTGGTGAACACGGAGCTGTACGGCGGGGGAGGGGTGGAGGGTTGAGCCGCCACCTCCTCGTAGGACGGCAGCTTCAGAGACGCCAGGAAACCTAAAAAGACAGCAGAGGGGGGAGCGAAGGAGTTTGGATGATACTTTGAAACCTGCAATTGTTCTTTTTGGCCACTTGGGGGCAGTGGAAACAAGTGGAACACAACATTGACATAACGTTTAATTGCTATTGTTAATACTTGATTCATTAGCCCTCTGAACCCTTAAAACCCGCCGGCGGGAACGAAAAGCATGTTTTCTTTAAACCATCGCCAAAACTACACCATGTATTGTAGCCAGAAGCTGTAAAACCCGTCGTTATCGGCCGACTTAGAACACATCGTGTGTGACAAATGCTTCAGGCAGAAAAAGCAGCCAAAACGAAGCCTAAATTGGTGATACCTCATCAAAAACATTTTTATTCTACATGTTCTCATTTAAAATCTTGCCACAAATAAACCGTTTACTTTAAACAGATTCTGTAAAAAACATTAAATTTGAAAGAGACAGACAGACAGACAGACAGACAGACAGACAGACAGACAGGTCTTACTGAGGTCCAGCATGGAGGACGGGTATGAATTGGCTCCATGATAAGCCAGCAGGCTGATCTCTCTCTGCCTCTGCTGCTGCTGAACCCTCAGTTTGGCTCGACGGTGTCGGTACGCACAGCAGCAGCTGAAGAGGATGAGGACGGTCCAGAGCAGCCAGAACCCTGAACACACCATCGCATCAGTACAGAGACCAGACTATGTGTATAAATATACAAACCATGTGGTGAAAACAATAACAACGCCGATGTATTTACACCTAGATGACGTTATTTTGAGTGTCGATGGAGCTGCTACATTGTTAGCATAGCCTAGCACTGATCAAACCAGACTCCATTTAGAAAACAAGCATTTTAAAAGTTATTTACTTGTCGTCTTGCGGAGAGAACTAACAAAACATGAATTCAGACTTTTTACTAATCGGCATCATTATGTAGTTATTTCAGCATAATTTTGATCTGTTTATTGTAATAAAATCACAGCATAATGTTTGTTTAGGGTTCATACAGCTGTAGTAAACCAGCTAGAGCTCTTCTTGCAAACCACACATTGGCTGGTTTACTACACCAGTATGCACCAAAAGAAACCACAGATTGCTGTGATTTAATCGCCTTAAACAGATAAAAACGATGCCGAAATAACAACATAATTCTGCCGATTTAGTAAAAAGTCTAAATTCACGCTTCGTCCGGTCTGTCCTCAAAACGACAAACAAACAACTTTTAAAATGCTCGTTTTCTGAATGGAGTCTGGATCGATCCATGCTAGGCTATATGCTAACGTTGCAGCTTGTAGTACAGGGCAACCAACTTACACCAGAGTTCGTAGTAGTAGGTGCAACAGCCGGTCTCTCCGCAGCAGTGTCCCGTCTCACACAGGTAGCCTCCGTTAGCATTGGCCCCGGGGCAGTACCGCGGTCTCCCCAGCAGGGGCAGGCTGCCACCGGAGTGGTACTCCATCGCGCCCCCGCTCTGATCCGCAAAAACTAGCCCCGCGCCACCGCTCTCCACTAGCGGCTAACTAGCTGTTAGCTAGCAAAACACGAACAAAAAAAAAACCTCAGATCGAAGCGCAGCTACATTTTCCTTTTAGGTCATTTATTCTCCAAAATAAATTTATATTTTCTGAAGAGTGTGAAGTGGAATTGCTGTGCTAGCTGTTAGCCGCTAACGGCCAGGAGCTTCAAAATGAAGCTGATCTAGCAGGTGGAATACTTCTGATTTCTCAGTGAAGCAGCAGCTAAATCGGCAGTTTCAATGTTACTGCAACCAAATACTACGAGTACTGCAGCTGTAGTAGTACAGTGGGGTGGGGGCGGAGCCAGACAGGGTGACGGCCAATAGGAGGTCCTGAACTGGAGAGAGAGAGAGAGAAGACAATAGTTTATTGATAGACAGGACGTCACACAGGCCTGTTTGATATTCATCAGTGAAGCAGCTCAAACCACAAAACCACACAATGATGCCTCTTCATACACACACACACACATGTTTGTATTGCTGTACTTCTGAGGACCGTCAGTCCCATAATGCATTGCCAGGCCCCTCACCTCAGAGAAGAGGGTCACATCCCTCTTTGTTTATTTTGTCAACTAGCAACTGTCTTTAAAACACAACAGGTAGAGAACAGAGTACCTGAGCAGGTAGAGAACAGAGTACCTGAGCAGGTAGAGAACAGAGTACCTGAGCAGGTAGAGAACAGAGTACCTCAACAGGTAGTGAACAGAGTACCTGAGCAGGTAGTGTACAGAGTACCTCAACAGGTAGTGAACAGAGTACCTGAACAGGTAGTGAACAGAGTACCTGAGCAGGTAGTGTACAGAGTACCTCAACAGGTAGTGAACAGAGTACCTGAGCAGGTAGTGTACAGAGTACCTCAACAGGTAGTGAACAGAGTACCTGAACAGGTAGTGAACAGAGTACCTGAGCAGGTAGAGAACAGAGTACCTGAGTAGGTAGTAAATAGAGTACCTGATTAAAAGAGCTTCTGCACACACACATTTAAATATAAACCAATAATACTTAAATATGCTGTTTTGTAAAACAGGCCTACTTGTTCCCAGTTTATTATTTTAAGCCCTGTATGATATTACTATAATATTACAATAATATTATATTACTATAATGTCTGTGTAGTCTAGTAACTCATTCGCTGAAGATACTGCAGTAATTTCTCATATTACTTTAAATAAATAAACTCAGTGATGTTTATGTGATATTACATTAGTATAATATGAAGTATCTCCAGATTTACTCATTAATCTGACAAACAGACGTCACGTCAGCACCACGGAGAGTGAAAAACAATAAAACAACATTTAAAGTCACAATGACGGAAATAAAATGAAACTAATGAAATCAAATATACTTCAATAACTCATAAATATCACACTGAACGCTCTGAGTTTGGCCCTCGTAGTGAAAATATTACTTATAAAAATATGTTATGACACCAGAACTATTTCTGACGGAGTTATTAAATCAGATTTTAACAGTTTAACAGCTTAAAATCTGCCCCATTCAATAAAAAACAACATAAATCATCATCCTACCACTAATGAAAGCATTAAATTCACATGTTTAACACAATAAAAGCACAAAAGATTCATACGTGCATCAAATAACAAAAAATAAGATATTAAATAAATACGAATATTAAATACAGCTCATGCCAATCAAATCAATAAATATCACTGAGTGGACACAACAAAGATTACATTATTATAGAGTTTTCACAATATAAAAACAAATAAAAACACAACTTAATGAAAAGTAGACAAACTGATTTCAAAACAAATCAAATATTGTATAAATATTCAATCTTTAATATCAAACTAAATGTATTCATGAATTAGACTTTAAATATATATTTATTCTCACAATATTTAAAAAAATGATTGACAAGACTAAAATAAAGGTCAGGGGCCCTTTAAGGCACGAGGCCACCAGATTAAAGAATTAAATATATTAATTAAAAATAAATATTCTCTGCCTCAAAAACAAAACAAAAAGCAGAACAATCTGTAAAAAACACGAGAATTAAAAATTTTATTTACAGTAAAAATAAAGTAAAAATAGAAATGTGACCCCCCCCCCACACACACACACACACACACACACACACACACTATAATACAATAATACATAAAGGCCACGAGTGTAAATATCACAACAACATCCGTTCACTCTCAGTACTCAACCTGTGTATTTATATATATATGACTGTGTGTGTGTGTGTGTGTGTGTGTGTGTGTGTGTGTGTGTGTGTGTGTGTGTGTGTGTGTGTGTGTCTGTGTGTGTGTAGTAATCCCCCCCCCCCCCCCCTACCTACCTAACACCCCCGTACCGCTCCGTCCTCCTCGGGTCAGTCTGCGGGCCTCTCCTCACCCTTCGTCGGTGTGTCGGTCGTTGAGTGTGTCGGTGTGTCTCCGCTCGGTACCGCCGGGGCCTCCTGTCTGTCTCTCTCTCTCCTGTCTCTCTCTCTCTCTCTCTCTGTCTCGCGCTCCCTCCTCGGTGCGACCCTCCGCGAGCCCCGCCGCCATCAGCGCCAGCGGCACGTCAAGCCCGCGCGCCGCGAGACGACGCGCTTCCGCCCCTTCGCCTTGTGTGGATTTCAGAATAAAAGCCGCTGAAAGATGCCAGTTGTTCATTTTCCTGCATGTATATATAGAGCAGTCCTCATAAACATATCATATTACAGACTATAAATACACGGAGAAATGACCTGATCCTGTGCTACACATTGAGCTGTAGTACTCTCTGTTCATGTACAAAATACAACAACATACATTAGTGGATTTACTGTTACAGTAGTTTTACAAGGTGTAGAACTTTAACTGTAACGTAATGTTTTAACTGTGTGGTATTAGTACTTTTACTTCAACAGAGTACTTTTACTGTACAGTATTAGTACTTTTACTGTCACTTAGTATTTGTACCCTGTGGTATTTATACTTTTACTGTACAAAAGTATTTTTACTTTGTGATATTAGCATTTTAATAGTGTGGTATTAGTACTTGTACTGTAACAGAGTATTTCTACAGTGTGGTAATAGTACTTTTACTGTAACAGAGTATTTCTACAGTGTGATATTAGTACTTTTACTGTAACAGAGTATTTCTACAGTGTGGTAATAGTACTTTTACTGTAACGGAGTATTTCTACAGTGTGGTAATAGTAGGTACTGTTATCGTAACAGAGTATTTCTACAGTGTGATATTAGTACTTTTACTGTAGTATATTATCAAAAAAAACATTCCTCCCTCACTCTATTTTCATATCTGCTCTAGTAAACTTTTACTTTGTAAAGAAGAAGAGAACTGTATTCATACCGGAAGTTCCGCGTGTTTCCGTTAAATCTAGCTCGACAGTTCCGCCATTAACGGCCACCAGCCGGTAACAGCGAGTCTCCCGCAGAGAAGAGACTCAAACTAAACATCTGGTCTCTATTTATATTATAACGACGTGTTTCTGCTCCACTGTGACACTAATAACACCTATTTATATTTAAATATGTTATAATATATAAACATTAAATATAAATCATGATTAGATCGATGAGAGGAAGAATCCACACCAAGTAAACAACGTTCATATTGACGTAGTATTGATAATAAATCGTAGTATTGATAATAAATCGTAGTATTGATGATGAAGGATTATGGATTCTCATGGCGGACGCACTGGCCTCTGATTGGCTCAAAGGGACGGGCTGCGGGCCAATCAGAGAGTGCGCTGCGTGAGGCTGCCTCTCCTAGCAACAAGAGGGAGCTGCTGGAGATCAGAGCTGTTGTTGTTCCTCCAGGGGAAGGATGCTTCCTTGGTAGGACGCATCCATCCAAGGAAGCATCCTAAAGAGGCTGAGACTCCTTCCTAGTCCTCAGAGAGGACACTAAGAACCTTCTTTAGCTCCTGTTTGTCTCTCAGCTCAAGAGCCTCCATGAGTTACGTAATTTAGGGGGATTAGTCGCCATTTTTAAAATTCTGTTAGCTGCATAAACAACAAACAAGACAATGAAAGAAAACACAACAAATGGAGCTTAAGTCAACTCATTGATGACATCACACCTACTGAGCCAGAGAACGAGAGAGCTAACCCAGTAGCACAAAGGCTAACCCAGTAACGTTAGCACAAAAGCTAACCCAAAAGCAAAAAGGCTAACCCAGTAGCACAAAGCTAAACGTTAGCACAAAGGCTAGCCCAGTAGCAGTAACAGGTACTTTCATGACTATTGTGTTTATTTAATTGTGGCATGAAACCCAGTTGTTTACTTTGTTTCTTTTTATTTTGTTGTTCTTACTGTTGTTTACTGTCATGATCACTCAGCGGTTTGCGTCGCCCAGCGGGAGTCTGGGATATGAACAGAGGAGTCGCCCCCTGCTGGCCAACAGAAAGAATGCAGGTTGATAAGTGGTGACATCACAGCAGCTGACCAATGAGATGAGAGCAGCTCATCAGTGATGAGTCAGAACTCTTCCTCTTCATCAGGCTCGTGTGGAGTTCAGCAGCAGGTCGATGGCGCCCTCTGGTGGTGGAAACAAACACTTCATGATTATAAATAAAGTCTGGTTCATTGAGACAAACTCACCTGACGGAGCGTTTAAGTGTCTCATCCGCCAGATGAAAGTTCAGGTTACATTCAGGTTATCCTCATTAAATATGATTATTTATTCATCATAGTTATTCATTGTTTGTTGGTTAAATTCAAGGTGTATCATCTCGTTTTACTTTACTGATTATACCTAATTATTTAATTTAATTTTATTTTATTTTATTTTATTTTATTTTATTCTGTCTTGATTTGCTTTGATTCTTCCTCCTTTTGATGAAGTGTGTGTCGTATATATGGAGAACTTAAAATGAAATACTACTAAAATATATATTAATACATTCTCAGCTTCACACTGCATCACTTCTACGAACACCATAACAATAATTCACAGAAATAGTTTTATGTTCTTCTGGTATCGTTACTAAGCGACACAACATGTGAGCATTGTTAGCATTGTTAGCATGTTGAGAGTCTTCGTGTTATCATGACATGTTAACACACACACAAACACACATTCACACATACGCACACACATACACACATACGCACACACAGACACACACAGAAGTTTAATTCTTAATAAGCCTATCAAAGTGTGTGTGTGTGTGTGTGTGTGTGCGTGTCTGTGTGTATGTGTGTGTGTGTTTGTGTGTGTGTGTGTGTGTGTGTGTGTGTCTGCTGACTCAGGAGGATCAGATTAATCCTCCCTCCTCACTTTTCTTCACCTCCTCCCTCTCAGTAAAATCTGTCCTCCCTTCTCACGTTTACTCCTCCCTCACTTTCACGTCTCACTACCTCCAGTACTCCGATCCTTTACTACTGGAAAAGTACTAATACCACACTGTAAAAATACTGTGTTTTAGAAAAACTACTGATATTACGCAGTAAAAATACTCTGTTACAGTATAAATACTAATACCATACTGTAACGACGACGAGACACAAAGCAACTACAAAGAGACACAAAACAACTACAAAGAGACACAAAACAACTACAAAGAGACACAAAACTACTACAAAGAGACACAAAACAACTACAAAGAGACACAAAACTACTACAGAGACACAAAACTACTACAAAGAGACACAAAACAACTACAAAGAGACACAAAACTACTAGAAAGAGACACAAAACTACTACAAAGAGACACAAAACAACTACAAAGAGACACAAAACAACTACAAAGAGACACAAAACTACTACAGAGACACAAAACAACTACAAAGAGACACAAAACTACTAGAAAGAGACACAAAACGACTACAAAGAGACACAAAACTACTACAAAGAGACACAAAACAACTACAAAGAGACACAAAACTACTAGAAAGAGACACAAAACTACTACAACGAGACACAAAACAACTACAAAGAGACACAAAACTACTAGAAAGAGACACAAAACAACTACAAAGAGACACAAAACTACTACAAAGAGACACAAAACAACTACAAAGAGACACAAAACTACTAGAAAGAGACACAAAACTACTACAAAGAGACACAAAACAACTACAAAGAGACACAAAACTACTAGAAAGAGACACAAAACAACTACAAAGAGACACAAAACTACTACAAAGAGACACAAAACTACTAGAAAGAGACACAAAGCAACTACAAAGAGACACAAAACTACTACAAAGAGACACAAAACAACTACAAAGAGACACAGAACTACTACAAAGAGACACAAAACTACTAGAAAGAGACACAAAGCAACTACAAAGAGACACAAAGCAACTACAAAGAGACACAAAACTACTACAAAGAGACACAAAACTACTACAAAGAGACACAAAACTACTACAAAGAGACTCAAAGTCTGAATGAACACCGAGGTCAAAAACAAGAAAAACGTTTATTCTTCAGACCGAACATGTTCTGTTGACACCTGAACAGAATAATGAGCTCATAATAACAAACACAGAAGTAGTTTTATTATCTGAAACCTTCTCCTGCTCATCACTGTCAAAGGTTCCAGCTGAGGGTGGATCCATGACAGCATCATCTCCTCTAATCTCTTTATCCTCATCAGGTCGACTCTGCTGCTCCAAACACTCCGTCGCTCCTCACATCCCTCCTTTTTATCCTCCTTTCTGTCCAAACTTCAGCGGATTTAACGAGGTCGGCCTTGTGTTGTGGTGGTGGGAGGGGGGGGTACTCCTCTGTTTCCATGGCGATGAGTTTGATTGGCGGTTGGTGGATCTAGGCCACGAAAACCCAGAGCGACAGATTATCAGCTGTTGGGTGAGTAAGGAGATTATATACACATACATTCAGAATAATCATACAAGACTCTATGTGATGCTTTTATTTTGTAGTAGTAGATGTTTAGTTTAGTAGAACAAAGACGCTGATCAGAGGTTCAACTGAAAGACAAAGTCTCTGAGCAACAGCTGAGTGAGAAGAGAAGCAACTGGAAGCTTTGCATCAAGATGTGTGCAGATTTAAATAAGAACCGGTTTATAGTTTAATATCATATTAAATCTTTTATCGTGTTTCAGTGAATCACATATCGATTTAATTTAGTCTACATTGATAATAACGAGCACACACCAACTCAAGTTTCACTTTGAGTTTAGTTTAGTTAAGTTAAGTTAAGTTAAGTTAAGTTAGGTTAAGTTAAGTTAAGTTAAGTTAAGTTTAGTTAAGTTCAGTTCAGTTAAGTTAGTTTTAGTTTAGTTTTAGTTTTACATTTCTCAAATATTTAATTCTCACAAAATACAAAAAAACAGGCTTTACCTTGTAGTTATTTAATATAGACTATATATTTATTGAAATACCAGGAAACATACATCGTTATATATATGTATATATATATGTTTCACAATAAAAGCAGCCTAGAACAATAGAATTGACCAATCACAGTTTAAATCTCTTCAATCAATATTTACAGTTCGATAGTCAAACTGATTCTACATCCAGATCAACAGGTTCATCGTCTGTCTTCTATTCTCTCTGAACAGGAAGTCAGAGGACAGATCACCTTCATGGCCAAAGTGGCTCCATCAGTCCCGACCCCGATCTCCAGGTTGACTCCGCCCACCGTCGTTCGACAGGACATGGAGGAGGAGCCAGGTGACAGGTGAGTGGTTACAGTGACTAATAATGAGTGTTGTTCTGGACCCAAGAAGAAGTTCTATGGGTCCTTAGAGAGGTTCTTTAAGGTTTGATGGGTTGTGAGGCGGTACTATAGATTTTAGAGGTCCTAAAGGATCTAAGGCTCCTTATGAAAGGAATATGGGTCCTTGAAGATGTTCTATGGACCCATAAACCTTTTTAACCTTTCAAGAATCCAGGGGACCTTTAAGAAGTTCTATGGGTCCTTGAAGATGTTATTAATGAGGTTTCAGGGTTCCTTGAGGAGGTTTAACCGAACTGTGAGACAGTTTTGGGATTATGGGGGTCCTGATGGAAGTAATATGGGTCCTTGAAGAGGTTGTTCTAAGGATCCTTTAAAAGGTTTCATGAGGTGATGTGTCCTTGAAGAGATTTAAGGAGATTATGAGGTGGTCCTGAGGAATTTAAGAGTCCTTTAAAATATTGAGGCCTTCGATTAGAAAGTGTTGAAGGGGACCTTGAGGAGGTTTGAGGGGTCCTTGAGGAGGTTGTGTTGTCCTTCATAAAGTTCTAGTGGTCCTCATTGAGACATTCCCAGGCTGGTAGTTTGAACATTGAGTGAGTTGTAGTCAACAGTGAAACTAGTCCTGTCGTCTGATTCTCTGTTTCAGAGCAAATCAAAGAGCCGGACCTGGAGTTCTGTTCAACGTCAACAACAGCAACAACAATGAAGAAGAGTAAGGGTCTCTTTGTACAAAACAATGCAGAACATACAAACAGTTTGTGTGATGCGTTTCCTGTTGTCCTCCAGGGAGGAGAAGAAGAAAAAGAAGAAAGAGAGAAAAGAGAGAAAAGAGAGAAAAGAGAAAAAGGAGTAAGTCAAAAACACAGAAAAGTCATTTCTTTGTGCTCGCTGTAATGTTCTGTTCCCGTGAGTTGAACCTCCTTTGCTTTCATGTGCTCGCTCCTCTTAGGAAGGAGAAGCAGGAGAAAAAGGAGAGGAAGGAGAAAAAACTGAAGGAGAAAGAAGAGAAGGAGAAGGAGAAGAAGGCCAAAGAGGATGCGTGAGTTTGGTTAATTAGGATCCACTGATTCAGAAACAGATGTCAGAGGCTTTGTTTTGTTTTACTGGAGACAAACCAGAGCCGATCCTTCATCATAGTCTAAAACAATACTTATAATTCATTATTGTGTCCAGTCCTCAGGAGATCGCAGTGATTGATCCGGCAGGTAACACCTACTACCGCTGGCTGGCTGTTATCACCGTCCCCGTCATGTACAACTGGACCCTGATCATAGCCAGGTAACACACACCTTTGAGTATGTTCGGTTTCTGAGCCTAAACCGAAACCTGAGTCTAAACTTAACCCTAGTTTTATTAAAGAAATTATGGAAATACAGTCAAAGCTGTGGAGTCCAGAGGTAGGCGCCCCCAATGTCAGTAGTAGCTGCGTGGCTGTATAAAGTGTGTTCATGTGTGTTTCAGGGCGTGTTTCGAGGAGCTACAGACGGACTATTTGGTACTATGGTTCCTTGTGGACCTTGTATGCGACCTCACTTACATCGCAGACATGATCTTCAGAACAAGGACCGGTCCGAACACACACAAACAGATTGTTCGATCTACACACTTAATTAGTGTATGTAATGTGACATGCATCCAAATGTACCGCAGGTAAAAACACGTTTGTTTCTGTGTGCGTAGGTTACCTGGAACAAGGTCTGCTGGTGAAGGACGAGCAGAAGTTGCGTGAGCGCTACGTGAACAGCGTCCAGTTCAAAATGGACCTGGTCTCCATGATTCCCACCGACGTGCTGTACCTCATTCTTGGCATCAAATACCCCGAAATCCGCCTCAACAAGCTGTTCAGGTTCAACAGGTACACCCAAAAAAAACGTGGAGTAAAAGCACATCAACGTGTACCGGAAGTCAAGCAATCTGTTTCTTTGTTTCAGGATGCTGGAGTTCTTCCAGAGGACGGAGACCAGGACTAACTACCCCAACGCTCTCCGTATCTTCAACCTTGTCATGTACATCGTCATCATCATCCACTGGAACGCCTGCCTCTACTACTCCTTCTCCAAGGCTATCGGTGGGGTTGCTGGTTTGAATCCTGACTCTGGTTGTTTTGTCAGCGGTTGCTGTATAAAAGCCTCTGAAACCTCCGTCTCGTCCCGTCCCTCCAGGTTTCGGTGCTGACAGGTTTGTGTATCCCGACCCGGCAGATCCAGAGTTCGGTCGTCTGGTGAGGAAGTACGCCTACAGTATGTACTGGTCCACACTGACTCTCACAACCATTGGAGAGACTCCGCCCCCGGTGGAGAACTCAGAGTACTTCTTCGTTGTCACTGACTTCCTGGTGAGTGTGGCATAAGGGGGTCGGGGGTTTAACAGGTTTGGGTACTTAAAATGTCAGTGATCTTTCAGGTTTAGTGATCTATAAGGTGTGGGTCCCCCTAAAATCAGTGGTCTGCTAAGTTTGGGTCCCCAAAATGTCAGTGGTCTACCAGGTTTGGGTCTCACCAATGTCAATAGTCTACTAGGTTTGGGTCCCTACAATGTCAGTAGTGTACCAGGTTTACGTCCCCCCAACATCATCAGTGGTATACCAGGTTTGGTTACCCCAGTGTCAGTGGTCTACCAGGTCTTTTGTCCCCATAGTGTCAGTACCCGTTTTGGAGAGACCCTGTCCCCTGTAGAGAACTCTGAGTACGTCTTCTCTGTCCCCTCTAGCTTCCTGTCTTCTCTTCTCTTCTCCTCCAGGTCGGTGTGCTGATCTTTGCCACCATTGTCGGTAACGTCGGTTCGATGATCACCAACATGAACGCTGCCAGAGCCAACTTCCAGGCTCGCATCGACGCCATCAAACAGTACATGACCTTCCGAAAGGTCAGTTCTTGTTTGTTGGACTTAGTTCAGTGGCTTATAGCGGTTTGTGTATTCGTGTATAAATATATATATTTATAGGTAACGAAGGACCTGGAGAAGCGAGTGATCAAGTGGTTCGACTTCCTGTGGACCAATAAGAAAGCAGTGGATGAGAGGGAGGTGTTGAAGTACCTGCCGGACAAACTGAGAGCCGAGATCGCCATCAACGTCCACCTGGACACCCTGAAGAAGGTCTGCAGCCCCCTTTCAGCAGAACTCTGATTTAAAAACAAACAAACAACCAGGTTCCTTTGTTCTGTGTCGTCCTGCAGGTTCGTATCTTTGCGGACTGCGAGGCCGGTCTGCTGGTAGAGCTGGTGCTGAAGCTGCAGCCTCAGGTCTACAGTCCGGGAGACTACATCTGTAAGAAGGGCGACATCGGCAGAGAGATGTACATCATCAAGGAGGGGAAACTGGCCGTCGTTGCCGACGACGGGATCAAACAGTTCGTCGTCCTGAGTGACGGGAGCTACTTTGGTGAGATCAGCATCCTGGCGATTAAAGGTAAGATGAGATCAATCAGTGGTTAAAGGGACTATTAGGAACTTTTATCTGGTCCTGAACCAGTGTCAGTTTAGTCCTGATCCTCTATGACCTCCATCAGTAAACAGACCATCAGAGAGAAGATGGTCTGTTTCTATAGAGTTATTCTTAAAGCTCGTCATCGGAGCCACCGGGTCGGATTCTGGTGAAACCAGATCAAATCTTGCAGGTTCATCAGAAACTCCTTCAGCTCAGACTCCAGCAGAGACCGGTCCACCGTGGACAGACCCAGATCCTCCAGCAGAGACCATTATACTACGTTGAGTGTTTTTATTCCCTGACCGTCCGTCCCGTTCTCCAACAGGCAGCAGGGCAGGAAACAGGAGGACAGCCAACATCAGGAGCATCGGTTACTCCGACCTCTTCTGCCTCTCCAAAGACGACCTGATGGAGGCGCTGACGGAGTACCCCGACGCTAAAGCTCTGCTGG